>NW_005054369.1:1005414-1022545 GCF_000277835.1 Geospiza fortis | reverse complement strand
AAACAAACAGAACTTTGCAAGTAACAGAACTTAATTACTTCTCCCAAAGCTTCTGAAATCCTTGCTTTATCCTTCTGCATAAAGACTTGCTGCTTACAGTAATTTGCAAGAGCTCTGAAGACCTATTTTGCACACTCCAATTAATAATATTCTAGAGAGACAGAAGATATAAACAGTTTTTCTAAATTAATACTCATGCTTCTCTTCAAGCTTTTAATCAAGGAAGACAGCATGACACCTCCAGAGGCTTGTATGCCATTGTGTTGCCAATAACATTATATTGTTCTAGTCAAAATGTATTTTATTCCCCTATTCTCACGGTGTTCTCAGCTCCTTATAAATTGCTTCTAGTTATTAGTTTTATCTGTGGTTGGTCTTCAGCTGGGGAGGATGATTTGGCTTTGGAATGGGGTTTTATCTTTTGTATATTTTCATCACTGCTGTAAATTATTTTTTATCAAGGATCTATTTCATGTGCATTTCCAGGGTAAAATACCTTCTTTATTTATATCCCTGTGGACATTGTTGTACTCACAGAGGGCCCAGGAAGCTGGAAGTCCTCCAGGACTTTGCACAAGGCTTTTGACACGCGAGTCCAGGAGATCCTCAGTGCCAGCAGAGTTTGTGGGATTTATCAGTGGGGGCTCCCACAGACTCTTCCAGAAGGTGTTATTAACACTTTCCCAGATTTTCTTCAAATTTCTGTAACAAATCTCACATCCCTGAGGCACATGTGCTGGTAGACAGCAGCTGCAAATGAAGAAGAAGGTGAAGAAGAAGGATTAGCTTCTGTTCTAAAATCTTTATTTTTGTTCTCTCTATATATATTGTTATAGTCTATATCCTAAAATTCTAAACTCTAAGTTTTCTACCTTGTGACATTACACACTTCTGATCAAATTATACTCTCATAATCTTAGTGTTATTAATTAATTTTGGAAGCCTTCTCTATGGTTTTAGGTTAAAGGTAGTGTTTTCTTGGGAGTTAGAGTCTGTTAGTACAGAAAGCGTAAAATTTTTAGTATCTAGAACTCTAACATCTATGCATATAAATACACAAGCACACATATACATATATTATATATCTATGTGTGTATAAATACATATAAATTTACATACAAGCACAATGCAGCTTTTTAAAATGTCATTTATCTGCTTACCTGAATAAAACCAACATTTTCCTCCAGGCTACCTTTGCAATCCCTACTATACAGTCTCCATGAATATCTCTGCAAGTGACCTTTTTTATTTATTTTTTTTTTATTTATGAGAATATTTTTAGGAAAAAAAAGATAAATTCTTGGTATCAGTGTGGACTTTCACAACTATTTCCCCAGAAAATGTTTCTAGGGGGTCACTGAGAGCTAAAATGGCAGGGAAGTAAAAATATGTGCAAGTGGGCTTCTGAGTAAGGAATTACTGACAGGAGTCCCCAGAAGACACTGAAGTTGAAAGCAGACAAACCCTAAAAAAGAAAATTATAAGGGACACACAAAGGATGGGCCAAAAAGATTGTCCTGGTTCTTCTGCTTCATCTCACAGAAGCAAGCACACAATGAGTCCATCCCAGAAAAATGAAGATCATACAGTCTTGATATTTGTGCTGTGAAGCTTAAATATCTTTTTTACCCAAGAAAAATGTCAGAGGCACAGAGAAATAAATTATTTCCTTCGTGTTGTAGGCAGTTGCATGTGCAGCTATGGATTGCTCTTCTGGAATTTTTCTTCTTGCAAAGTTATAAAAAGCTTTGGAAAAAAAAATTTAGTGAGCTGGTGATTTGTATTTTCCTGAGGTAGATTAATTAATTTGGTTTAAATTAGCCTGAGCTAATTCCCTGGATACTGTTTTCTCCTAAATATATAATATACAATTTATTTTGACAAGTGTAGTGGGTGATGCAGGAGGAAACTGCTTTTTTGGGGGGAATTGCTGCTTTTTGACCTAAGCAGAGGAATATTTGGCTCATAGGGATGGAAACCTTCACCCAGTCCCACCAGTTCTTTTCTCTCTGAAGAAATGGGTTTATTTTCATGCTTTTTTATGCAGAATGATGTATAGGAAATATTCCTTACATATGGAAATGTTATGGTTTGCCATTGACAAAATAGCAACATGAATTAAAGGTGGGAATAAATATTTTCCAGTAGAACTGCATCCATTTTTCAAAAAAAAAAAAAAAAAAAGAAAGAAACTGAGTAAATTTAAATGAATATAATTATTCTAAAGACACTGAAAATTGAGCAAGATTCAAAAGATTCTTGTGATTTTAAGCATGTGACCTGGTTTTATTCCTGTTTTAAGAAAAACAATAAGATAATTCAGGTTAGAAAAAGAGATGCCTGCTGTCGAAGAAAAGATAAAAAGAAATATAAACTTTCAAATGGTTGGTGAAAAGGTAAAATGGGGAATAACAAACATTTTAGTCCACTTGTTGAGTGATATTCAGTGTGCTCTTACCTGGCTCTGTTTGCACTCACAATGCATTGTGGCCTCTGTTTTTAACAACATCCTCTTGCATTTGCAAGTCTTACAGGACACATTCAGGCTGAATTTGCTTCTAGAAGATAAAACTGCTTTTTTCACCAACAAAAATAAAACTCTTCCCCCTTAAGTTGTTGATTTCCGCTCGCTAAATTCAAAGCTATCTCGTTATTCAAGTGGACTCTTTGAGATTTTGCTCCCAGGAGCAATTAAAAATATGAAACCCTGTGACACTCCCCAGCAAAACTCAGATCAAAAGCAGTGGTGGAAATAAAAATGACATATTTTTCACTGGGCTTTGCCTTCTTCCAGGTTGCTCTGAGAGAAGGGTGATGCTTTGACAGATGGAATTCATTTTCTCCCGATTTTTTAATGACTACAGCTTGCCCTAATTTTGATAGCACAAGGTGAGTTTCATTTTGTGTTGCTGTAGAGGAGGGTGAGGAGCAGAGAGGTCCATGGGCTGGTGCCACAAGCTGTGCCACTCTTGGCATCATTCTGTTCAAGGGCATTTCCAGCACAGAGAGAAATGAAAGAACATAAAACCTTTGCCCTCCCAGCTGAAGTTTTCTGCTCTCTCTGTCTCTCCCTGCTCTGGCTGTAGCAATGCAAGGTTGATTTTTGGCTGCCTTTGGGTTGGAAGTGTAAGGAGAGTTCAAATGCTCACAAACACTTATTTTAGTTCTGTCCTGCTCCTGCCTTTCCCCAACATAGAGGTAAACATCAAAAATGGACTCAGAGGAAAAGATTAAAAGTGAAAAGGATAAAGAAATCACAAGCGAACTGTGCAGCCTTCCATGGCCTAGAGGTGCCACAGGAGAGCTGCAGAGAGAATATTTACAAGGGCATGAGGTGACAGGGCACAGGGGATGGCTTCAAATTGAAAAAGGGTTGGTGTAGATTTCATTTCAGGAAGGAATTGTTCCCTGTGAGGGTGGGGATGCCCTGGCACAGGTGCCCAGAGCAGCTGGGGCTGCCCCTGGGTCCCTGGAAATGTCCAAGGCCAGGCTGGACACTGGGGTTGGAGCAGCCTGGGACAGTGGGAGGTGTCCCTGCCATGGCAGGGGTGGCACTGGATGGGATTTAAGGTCCCTTCCAACCCAAACCACTCTACAATTCTTTGATTCTATCATCCCATTTATTTTAAACTAACATACCAATCACTTACCATTGACCTGGTTCTTGAGGAAAGTCCATATCCTCACAGACACAAATAAAATTTTAGAAAACTGTAATAAAACGCATTTGAGAGCTAAAAAAAAAAAACAAACAGATTTTTTTTCTGAATGGGGGAATAATTTGTCTTGAATTTATAATAGTGGTGGATGGATGTTTTTCCCGAAGAAAATGAAGTTATTGGGACAAAAATAGAAGCTAACAGCATACTTGAATTCAGTATAATGCAGAGGGAGGCTAAACCATTGCTAATAATATCTAAGTTTTGCACAACAATTAAACCATCATTACTCTTGAGTAAGCAATAAGGAATGTCTGAAAGGATCATTATATTTAAGGTTACTTGCTTTAGGTCCCCATGCATGAGGAAATCACTCTGTGGGCAGAATTAATTCACCTGTTTGATTAACCTGAGGCATGGTTTCTGCTGTGCCTCCAAACAGAACACAGCCCCTACATATTTATCTTTTTTCCCTTTACATTGCACCTCTTGAAAATTTTAAGGGAAGGAACTTATAATCTTTTTCTCTTTCTTTAAAAAATGGAGCTGTATTGGGAGTGGTTTGAGCTTCTTTTCACTGATTTAGTTTTTAATTAAATATATTTTAAAAATGACAGAAGAATGGTCTTCATAAATGGTTTGAGGGGTTTTTTGGATTTTTTTTTGGCTTTGTGGTTTGGGATTATTTTTAAGAATACAAAAGATAAAGTTCTAAGCCAGAGCAGAAGCCAAGTGTGTGGATGCTGTTGAGGATCTCCTGGGATGAGTGACTTTTCCCCCAGGGATGGCAGGAGCTGCAGAGGAGCCACCCCAGCACTGCCACAGCTCCTCTGGGGCTCCAGCACAAAAGCAAACCAAAATATTTCAAATATTGCAAATATTTCCAGTCAAAAAACCCAGCAAAGAATAAACTTAAACACCTCTAAATGTCACCGACTGGGGCAAATTGTTTTCTTTGATTTTTCCCAGCACAAAGCTGTCCCTGTGAGACACAAAGTCAGGTGTGTGACAGCCACCAACCCCTGTGCTGCAGCTGGGCTGGCCCATGCTGGCTGATTACCCAGCCCATGGAACTCAGATGTCACAGCCCCACGGAATTATTTTGGTTGTAGCATTTCCAGAGAGCATTTTCAGCTTGCCTGTCAGAAAGCCTGCATGCAGGAGTTTATAATTAAGCAGCTATTATTCTCTATTGCTTGGTAATTGCCATATGCTCCTAAATAATGTGTTTCTTTCCCCATCTATTGCAAATCTGGCTCTGTTGGATTTTTCCACACAGACTGAAGTCCCCTGTGATTAACCCACTTCTCTCTAAAGATCATCTTTAAGCCTCTGAGGGACCCCAAGTGCCTGAGGGACACGGCTATCTTCAATAAGGTTTAATTTCATTTAATTTCATTTTTAAAGCATCTCTGACCTTTTTCAACACACAGACCATAAAAATACTTTCCCACATGGTTATATCAAATGACATGTCCACCTAGGTTTGCTAATAAAGCTGCACTGCTCTGTTCCTGCTGGCCCCTGGCTATATTAGCTGTCTGCTTGCCTTATTTGTGAGTTATAAATAGCCAAGGACTGCATACTCACTGTCTGGTTACATTGAACGAACTGTGATTTTAATTCTCTCCAACAAGCCTGTCTCCTGACACAGGTCTGTCCTGAATGCTCAGTCTTACCTGTTTTCCTTTATTTTTGCAGTTCTTACATAGCTGGGAGATTCTTAAGCAAAAATTCCCCCGCTGTAAAATATCCCAACAATTAGCAGAGCCACTGAGAGGCATTTTTCCATCATTAACAAGCTGTTTGCTGCAAAGAAATCCTCCACATCATTTGTTATTTCCTGATTTGGTGACATTTTATATACTCAAGCTGCACAAATGAAAGGCATCAATTTGTGAGCGGCTTTTCTTGGGTGAGCAAGTACCAAGAAGTTGTGAAATCCTCTCCAGGCCATGCTGGACAAATTTGCTGCAAACCAAAGGCAAAAAGCCTTCACAAGCCTCCCAGCCTCAGGCCAGAAATGCTTTACAGGTGAACTAAAGCAGAGAGAGCTGGAGGCTGCACTCAATACAGGATTAAATTTCCCAAACAAGGGTTTAGGTGGGATTTGGCACCCAAATCTAAGGCTGCAAGCTGCAAATCCTCTACTCCCAGACCTGGGCATCTCCCTGTGTGCCCAGGGAGGTCTCTGGGGTGATGGGTGCTAGAACTGCATCTGCCCCTGGTTCCTCAGCATCTCAGTTTGTGCTGAGGCTCAGTGATGCAGCTGTGCTGGGGCAGGTCCAGGGCACATGCCTGAGCTCTGTGGGTCACACCCCACTGGGAGGCTGAGGAAAAGGTCATTTTCACTCTTCTAAGGGCAGTAAAACCCAGGGAGCCCAGCAGGCCTCACTGGGGCTCATTAGACCTTATTGAAGATAGCCGTGTCCCTCAGGCACTTGGGGTCCCTGACTGCTGAAGCACCAGGCAGGGAGGCCCAAACCTGCCTCTCCTGTACCCTCATTTTGGGAAATTAGGTTGAAATAGCTCAGTGTTGGCTCCTCCCAAAAAAGAGAAGGAGTTTTCCCAACTTTCTGTTCCCAGGTGAGTCATCTGCTCTCTCCACCAACCTCCTGAAAAGAGGTACTTGAGTATTCCTCGTGGAAAGCCTTCCCTGGGGCAGCTGATCCTTAGGGGCCAAATCCAAAATCCAGACAGCAAGATTCCAGTTTAGGAAGGTTCATAGAACCACAGAAGATCCTGAGTTGATGATCCCCCACAGGATGATCCAGTCCAGCTCCTGTCCCTGCACAGACACCCCAACAATCCCACCCTGGCAGTGCTGCCCAAACTCCTGGAGCTGTGGCAGCTTCAGGGCCTGGGGAGCGTGGGCAGTGCCAGCACCCTCTGGGGACCAACCTTTCCCTTAAATCCAACCTAACCCCCGCTGACAACACTCCCTGGGTTGTGTCACTGTCACAGAGAGAAGCTGACACCCCCAAGCACCATCCTGCTCCTGCCCAGCAGGCCCAGGGTGGGAGATGCCATCCCTGAGGACTGACAGGACCAGAGACAAACCAGAGAAGGGCAGAAATCTTCAGAACAAATTACAGGCAGGATTGGTGTGTGAAATGAGTTGGGATGAGCAAGTTCCTCTGAGAAATTACAGCCTCTGGGGGAATAATTTAAATGTCCATGATGAGCAATCTCTCACTCCATGATTCCATTGACTCCCCCTTCCCTACAGTTACAGTGAGGGTGAGAAAGATCAGCTCAACGTTTCTGTGTGTTTATACTGGCAGGAACTGCTCCCAGTTTAACACTTTTATTAACACTGGGGTGGCATTTGTGTTTTGTTCAGCCACACTTGGAGCAACCTCACTCAGAGGAGCTCCATGAAAGCTTTTCCATGTATTTGTGCGCTCGGCTGCAATCACAACTCATGAATATTCCCAAGGCTGAGTGCAAGAGAGATCTGCTGGACTCCCAAATTGCTTCATACACAAATAAATGAGATTTTTGGCTGTGTAAAGAAGCTATCCACCGATTTTCTTTGGTGTGAAAATTTATAAGGATGGTGCTATCTGCAAATGTGTTTCTCTATCCTCATGCACTGCAACATCCAGTGACACAGCAAATTGCAGTTCTTGTATTGTAGGCTGCTCCTTCATTTCAAGCATTATGCCATTATGACCCATCTTAACATGAAAATAGGAACTTTTTTTTTCCCTCCAAGGCTTTAATGGAAAAATTAAGTTTGCTGCTTCTTCTTGTTTCAGTTTTGATGCAGAAAACACCTGGGTTTGCTGTCAGTAACTCAGAATGGTTTGAGATGGAAGGGACTCTAAAGACCTTGTTCCACCCCCTGCCATGGGCAGGGACACCTTCCACTGGGCCAGGTTGCTCAGGGCCACACCCAGCTTTGCCTTATCTTACTTTATTTATCTTGTCACTCTGTAATTTGATCCATTCCTCAGAAATAATGGTGTCAGATGTCATTTTTCATGACCAGCTTCTTTCATTTTCTTTGCTGTCAGTTGTTGCAGGCAGTTTGCATTTATGCAGTTTGATGAAGTAATTTCCATTTTCATACCCTCATTCACTTTATTAATTTATTTTGTTTCTGCTGTGCTTGTTTCCTTTATCTCTGAAAAAAAGGAAGCAGAACTTCCATTAAGTTTGGGCCTTATGTGGATTATCTCCAAGCTCTAAAATATCCTTTCTGCATGATAATGCAGCTTTTTGCCTTTTCATGGTTACATGCTATAACAAGCTTTTGCTGTTTGTATTAAAATCCTTCCCAAAGCCTTTAAAAAAAATTAACTTTTGTCACTTCTCATTTTATTCCCTTCCTTAATGACATGGAGCATATGGACACTTTTCTGATTATTCTTTTGTTTTTCCATTCCTTATAAAATATTATTTATTTTTCCTGCAATATTTCTTTGTAACACAGTTAATCCCTTGGTTAGGCTTGGTGCCTCATCAGGATGTTCCTACACTTTTTTTTCTTTTTAATATTTATTTGTCTGTGGGTATTTGTGTACCTATAGTTGAAAAACTCATTAAAATCACCAGTTTAATTTCAGCAACTTGCTTATTGCAGCCTGCCCTTCAGAAAATGAAAACATTCAGACTCTCAGCTAAGCTTTTAAACACATGCTTAGAGGCAGTTTTGAGCAAAAGAAATTATGCTTTATGTATTTATTATTTTTTAATTGTCTAATCCAGTTTTACCAAAGGACTCCTGGGCCTTGCACAGCTCAGCACATATCAAAAAGATGCCAATAGCTGAAAAAATTTCCCCTCACAGCCATGCTGGAAGGTTGGGCTGTATTTCTTTAGTCACATCCAGAAAAGCCTCCTTGCCTTTAATCTCTCCAAGTGTGTTTTTATTATTATTGTTGTTGCTATTATTATTATCATTCTCAACATCATCATCATCAGTAATTATTTCCCCTCCAGTTTCAGCTTTTCAGTTGGTTGATTAATGCCCACAAAGGCAGCTGTGTTGCTCCTGGAAATGCAATCTTCCATCTCTGTCAACATTGGGCTCCATGTGGTGCTACTTCCCAAGGACCACACAGGATCCCAGGTGACACAAATGAGCCTTGGCCTGCACAGAGTTTGGATTTAATCTCTGATAATCCCAGGCCTCTTTCCCCACCCTCATTTTCCACAGGGTGCTTCCTCACTGGGTAATTTTTTTTTTGCAGCGCACTCTAAATTTAGGTAACTTGAAAAGCTTCATAAGAAGCTCAGCTTACATGGTCAGTGCGATCAGACAAAAGGTTGTGTACACTTTATAACACCTTTTATTCTAAAGAGGTTTTTTTTTTTACCCAGGAGCAGATGAAAGGGACAAACAGAAGGAAAAGTAATGACAACACCCTGTTAGTGACCATGGAGGGGAACTCCCACAGGGATCTCCTCTGCACATTATTGGACACAAATATTTAATATTATAATAATTTTCTGGCTAAGATCTCCACTGCTGTGAGGTTCCTCACCCAGGGATGCTCTCACAATAAACTTTCCTGCCTCAAGATTCTATTCCTATGTCTCCTGGTGTTTTTCTGTGAGGACTTAGCAAACCATGTTTTCTTTGTGTTTTCCACCATTTGTCTGCACAACTGTGAAAATGAAGCTGCTGCAGGGTCTTCACGTGGACCTGGAGGTGCTGCTGAAATCCTGCCTTGGAAGATATCTGAGGGGGTTGGAACTAAATGAGCTTTGAGATCCTATCCAACCCAGGCTTTTCCATAATTCTGTAATAATTCTATAATTTTGTCATTTGGAAAGGGGGATTCTCTGTAACAGCCCCATTTATTATCTGCTTGCCACCCACTTGCTGAGAAAAAAACACAATAAAAGTCCATAATGGACATCTGAACCCAGGAACAGCTTCCCAGGGCATGAAACTGCCTAATTAAGATCCATAATAGCAGAGAGAGCCTGCAAATGTCCAGGAAGGTTTGGAAATGATACAGAATAATAGTAACAGGGAGAACAATCAGCATGTGGCTATCTGGATTAATTGACATTGCCTTGAGTAGCAGAGATGCCAGGACTGATTGCTCTGATCCCTTTTCTTTCAGCAAACATGAAATTAAGGAGGACATATCTGGGCAAACAAATCTTGCCCCCAGAGATAAAACCTGTGAGCTGCAGTGGCTGGGGAGGCTCCACCTCTCAGCACATCAGTTTGGGGGTTTTAAAGCTTCTCCAACCATCACCTGCTGTTGTGGGTGGGGAAAAGCACAGCAAGGTGACATCCATCCTGTTTAATGTGACATTCATGTGCCTGTGGCAAACATCACACTGGAGCAGGGCTCTCCAAACTGGAAGAAAAACTCAGCGCTCATAAGAAAAAGTGGAATCTTAACTCTTCCCTGTTGCTTTTGTTTTGCAGCAATTTCTCTCAGTACACATTTGCAGGATCTCAAGAACATGTTTTTTGTAAAAGCAGTCTTTTTTTTCCCCACAGCTTACCTGCAAAAAGAGGCTTTATTTGATGTTCCAGGCATTGTTTTGGGTGTTGTCTATTTTCTGCCCTCCAGAAAGTCACTGAAGCCACTGCCATGTCACCTGCTGGGGCTGGGGACACATTTGTACAGCCAGAGGAGAAGGCGTGTCCAACACGTGTCTCAAACCTCCCAGCTGGCCTTGACAGCGCATCATTAACTTTCACAACTGATCTCATTAAGAAATTATAAATATGCAAAGTCCCAGTAAATTATTAAATCAGAAAGCTATTGGATACAAATAACTGCTCAAGGGAAAGATGCTGCCTCTGTCTTACAGGGGATTTCACTGACATCCTGTGTGGGTAAAGGAGATGGATGCTCAGTTGCTTTGGTCTGTTATTGCTGGGGAAAAAACCCAAACCACACACATGTTGCTATTAAAAAAAAACCAAAAAGAAAAAAAGCCTGATTTCCATGCATTTTTTTAGGAAGGAATGGATTTTTTTTCACCTGGAAACTCTCAGTCCAAACTAGGACTTGTAAGGAGAATCAAGGGGTAGAGAAACGAGGTGTGACTTGACTTCTGTGCATAAACAAGGAAAGGTTTTGGATATTTACTGGGGGGAAAAAATATTATCAGCAAGTCTGAAACGAGAAGAAAATAAAAAAAAAAGTGTTGCATCACATCCAGAGGGCTGGAAAGGAGAGATCCATTGTGTGGGGTGTGTTTATGTGCAGGGATGGTGGGACAGCTGTGAGCTGACACTGCAGCCCTTCCCTCTGCCACCACCAGTTATTTGCTTCTGGGGCTGAATTCCCAAGAAAAGCCTCCACTCTGCCACTAAATGTAGGATCTGGGTAATTTCAGCTGTAGGGCCCTGCTATTTCCCAGCTGTCTGACTCTTTGGATAGGTGCATATTTATGGCCTCAGCTAGTCGGTTCTAAAATATTTAAATTCTCTTCGTTTCTGCTGGAATTTGCCAGAGAGTTTCCTAATGCTGAGAAATCCTCCTCGGTGTGTTACAGGCATCACAAGTAATCAGAGGAGCATTCATATGGTTATACCTCACTCAGTTATCCCCTTGTACCAGCGAAATAATTACACAGGAGCAATAAAGAGCAGACAAAAACCAGTGAGAGACTGCAACCCCAGGAGCACAGCAGTCCCTGGAGGGTGAATTGCTGTAAATCACCCACAAAATGAAAGCAGCCGGCGTGAGTTTTTTACAAAGTCACGGCGGAGTACAAAAGACATTAAAAACAGGTATAATGCGGGTAATTTGGAAATACCATTACATTTGTGATGAATTCTTAACGTATCTGCAGTTCAAAGAGTTCTGCAAAGAGTTTCACTTTTTCAGGGATGCAGAGGCCGGGATGCGGGTTCGGGAGGTGATTCCAGCAGCTTTTCCCGGGATGGAGAGATTGGGATGTAATGTCAGCCCGTTTGTCCCGGGATGCGGGGTCGGGAGGTGATCCCAGCCCGCTTTTCCCGGGATGGAGAGGTCGGGAGATGATCCCAGACGCTTTTCCCGGGATGCAGGTTCGGGAGGTGATTTCTGCCGCTTTTCCCGGGATGAGCAGGGGCAGGGAGGTGATGCCAACCCACTTTTCCCGGGATGCGGGGTCGGGAGGTGATTCCAGCCCGCTTTTTCCGATGTGGAGGGCTTGGGATGTAATCCCAGCCCCCTTTTCCTGGGATGAGGGGCAGAGAGGTGATTCCAGCCGCTTTTCCTGGGATGAGCAGGGGCAGGGAGGTGACTCCTGCTGGCTTTTCCCGGTATGGAAGAACCAGGAGGTGATCCCAGCCCTCTTTTCCCGGGATGCGGGGTCGGGAGGTGATTCCAGCCCACTTTTCCCGGGATGAGCAGGGGCAGGGAGGTGATCCCAGTTTCTTTTCCCGGGATGTGGGGTCGGGAGGCGATTCCAGCCGCTTTTCCCGGGATGCGCAGCCCGAGGCCGCCCTCGCGTGGCGTTGGCCGGGCGGGCGAAGGGGACGCGGAAAATCTGGGAACGGGGAGATGCCAGAGGGGCTGGAGGTGGAAACCAGGGGTGAAATGTCACCCAACCCTTTAGGAAGTGCTTGGGAGCTTTGTGCAAACTCGGCTTTGCTCAAAGGGGCTGCTCAGAGGTCGGAGAGGCAAATTCTGCCAGAGCTCAGCAGTGAAGGGGAACTCCGGGGATGCCCTGACAGAACCGAGTCCAACAGCAAATCCTGCATCTCTCCCAAACCATCCTCCTCCTCTGAGGAGCTCCTGTGTCCATGAAGGGCAGTGTGGCAGCAGGACCAGGGCAGTGACTGTCCCCTGTGCTGGCACTGCTGAGCGACCTCATGTCCTGGGGACAGTTTGGGATCCTCATGATGAGGAATGGAGGGCTGGTGCGTGTCCAGGGAAGGGAATGGAGTTGGGGAATGGTCTGGAGCCCCAGGATGGGATGAGGGAGCTGGAAAGGGGCTCAGCCTGGAGCAAAGGAGGCTCGGGGGGGACCCTGCGGCTCTGCACAGCTCCTGACAGGAGGCGACAGCCAGATGTTTTCTAACAGGTGACAGGAGAAGAGGAAATGTCCTCAGATTGAGACAGGAGGGGTTTAGTTTGGATATCAGGGAAAATTTCTTCACCAAAATATTTGTCAAGCACTGGAACAGGCCCAAGGCAGTGGTGGAGTCCCCATCCCTGGAGGGATGTGTGGATGTGGGGACGTGGGTCAGTGCTGGGGGAACCATTGGACTCACTTTTTTTTTTCCCCTTCATCTTTTCCAATCTAAACAACTTTATAATTCTGTGATTCCCTGTTCAGCACTGCAGCACAGCATCTTCAAAACCTGTTTTCCAGAGCCTAAAAAGACACCCCCCTTCCCAACATACCTCATTAAACATCACCAATTGCTAAGCAAACATTCCTAATTATCAAGTAAACACTGCTGACACATTTCAAACAAATAAAGCCATCAAAACCCTGGGAGGAAATTTCTCCTCTGACAGATGCCTGTGGGGTATCCAGGCGCTGGCTGTGAAGTCTGGTGCACCTGTTTTACCCCTTGAAAACCATCTGATAAAATGAATTACCAGTCTCCTGTAAGCCTGGCAGCTGCCAGCACAGCAGAAAACATGCTCAAATTAATATTAGAGCTACAGGAAATTCATCTTCAGGGCTTCCAAAGCACTGAATCAACCCAGGGCTATGTAAGGAGTCATTAGAGCTCAAAATGAACCTTCTCCGTTCAGTTTGAATGGAATCTGTTGAATATATTGACTCAATATCTGTTCATACTGAACCTTGGGCACAACTCAAACACTTTGGGCTTTGAAGAGATACTAAATCTGAATTTTCTCAACTGTTTTTGTAGCCAGAATTGTATTGACTTGCACATGTATTTTACCTAAAGGGGTGTCTATTCAGTCTGTGAGTTTTATCTAGGTAGCAACAATTTATAAGCAATTGTCTTTAGATAAGAGAATATATTTGCATTTTTAAAATCAATTAATAGGTAAAATTCTGGCCTCACTGACATCAGCATGAATTTTGCTAGCAAGTCTCTCTTCTAAGAGGGATGAATCATTGTATTTCAGCAACTATACTCTCAATAAATCCTGTTACTCATAAACAGACAAGGTTATTCTCATCTTATATAATGTGTAACAGAAATTCACATTATTTGCCTTCAGCCTGGAAATGTTCCAGGCCAGAGTGGACAGGGTTTGGAGCAACCTGGTCTAGTGGAAGGTGTCCCTGTCAGAATTCCATAACCCTGCTTTTATTTGGACACATAATCTCATTACTTCTCTGTCTTAGACACCTCCATCCTCCTGCTGGAACTCTTCAATAAAACCACCTGGAAAACTTCAGGAACATGAATATGGGTAAACACATCTCAGCCTAAAAGGGAGTTGCTGTCTCATGCAGGGTAAGGCAGCAGCAAGGAAGACACAAAACTCTGTGGAGCACAAGCAGGAGTGGCAGAACCCATCCAAAAAGGCTTTTCCACCACAAAGTTTATCCCAATTTTTTCCTCAGCCACAGCACCCTGCCTGATTAGAAACAGGAATAGTCCCCCAGTAATTTTACATTTACACTGCATTTTCTTTTGTTATGGCAATCTCTTCAAATACTTTGCATTTGCTTTTCAGAATGCCCATATCTTGAATAAAAAATGAAGCAACAACATAAATCAAACTAAAAAAGCCATGGACTTTCCCTTTTCAGATGCATCTGTCTGTGCTAAGTTTAGTGCTACTGATCTGGTAGTTATTTTAACAGCTGCTTGGCTTCAGCCCTGTTGATATATTGGTTATTTTTATATATGGGAGGCCATTTGTGTGACTGATTTTGCAATTCATGCTGCCTGCTGGAGGACATCCCTGGAAACAGACCTCAGAGCTGTATTCTCAAGATGAAAGCAATTGGACAGAAGTACCTTTCTCAAAAGAGGGAACTCTATTACATTTATTTTTTTTCCCCCCTGAATTGCTTGCTCAAGCCAATTGGTTGGGTGATTGGAAGAAATGAAACAGGGAAAAATTGATGGGATTCACAAGTCGGTGTGCAGCATTAAAGCCATTTCTTATCCTTAGCAAATGGGGACTATTGGATCAAATTCCAGCATATGGCCTAAATACAGTCCAGGGGAGAAAATGATTATGCTTAGCATGCCAGCACAGGGTTGGGGGAGGTGAAAACAAGAGCATCAAAAAAAGCACAACCAAATTGCTCAGGGTTGTTATTTCAGGTTGCCAGTTGCTCACGCTCCCTGCCCATGGAATAGAGATGCTGCAATAACTATAATTTCACAGATAACTTGCATTTTAAGGGTCAACATAAAAAAAAAAAAAAAAGCAGGAGCCAGGAAGGAAAATATCAAAGACTGGCAAGAGAAAGAGGCTTTGGTAAGGAAGTTTGTGCAACTTTGCTGTTTCATACCCTCCTAGGGTATAAAGATGTGACAAAAAGGCATACTGACTGAGTGAAATCATAGATTTGAATATATATAATCTGCATGGTAAGGACCTACTGTTACAATTCCTCAAGATGCACTTCAAGGTGTACAAGTGCTTGCCAAAAATCCAGACATGAGCACCTTGCTGAACTTGGTCTGGCTGAAGTTTTGGGGATGACAGGAGCTGTTTCTATGTGATGCTGAATATTTCTGGCCTTCCTCAGTGAATGTGAACAAATGAACAGCTGCACTTCATCTGGGCAATATTTATTGATATCATTACCTATTCTCCAGCAGAAGCCACAACAGAGGCTTAAGGAAGACCAGAACATGTTACAATGAAAGGTTTCAGAGCAATCCCTCCTTTGCTGATCAGTGACTTGGAGATTTCTTGAGAGAGATCTAGAGATTACCTATCTAAACGGCATGTTTTGGTTTTAACGTGAATCTGCCCAAACACTTTGGGGTCCAGGTCCCAAACTGACCACCCACAGGAAAGAGGGTCTCCTTTTTCTTAGTTTAGTCTTGCTTTTTGTTTTTATCAGATGCTCCCTAGCTGCTTTGAGAGGTCAGAAATCACAGATTACTCTGCTGTCCCAGGTGACATTTAAATACTTCTGTTTTAATTTCTGCTCAGCTCAGCGATTGCAATTATTTATGTCAGATGTGGACCAAAGTAAACAATCCTGCAACAATTTAGAAATTACAGTTGTTTTCCAAATCATAAAAAAAGAAAAGAGCCTTGTTTATGTCACCCATCTGGATGCACATGGTACAACATCTGCAGCTCTGAGCGAAGGGCATTGCTTCTGAAAGGCACACACAAAATGCCATCCCAAAAAGGCTCTTTTATGTTGTTTTCCTACTTTTCAAAGAGAACTGAGTCCATAAAACAAGAGTGGGATGTTCAGATTGAAGGAGGTGTCCAAGGAAGGGCTGGATGTGGCACTCAGTGCTCTGGGCTGGGTGACAAGGTGGGGATCAGGCACAGCTTGGACTTGATGTTCTCAGAGGAACTTTTCCACCCTAAATGATTCTATGATTCTGTGAAAATTACAGCTCTTGTCCATCACAGTGGGTTAGACCCCATGGCCTGGTAACTCAGCATTGCCTTGAATCTTCTTTTGAAAAGAAAAAGAGTGGCTGCTGGCAAAGCAGAAAAAAAAATACAAAAACCACATAAAGAAACCACACACAAACTCTGCCATCAATTCTAGAATCAGTTTCCTCCATCTCCTCCCCTCCAGAAAAAAAAAAAAAGCTCTGTGGGGTGAATATTCAGCATCAGTTTGCACTAAAATAAAGATTGATGTGATTCTCCAGCAAACTGATTGGTTTATCAAAAACTGGTTTAAGCAGGTATTGTATGGGAGTCACTGTGTATTTTTGACACTGTGCCATTTTTGCTCAACTTCCTAAAAAGAAGAAGGCATTTTCCTTCAAAATATAGCTTGAAGAGAGCATACAAACATACAAGAGGAAGTCACTTTGCATTTTATTGTGAAATCAAACAGGTGTGTGGGTTATTCTGCTTTGGGGCAGGGAAGAGAAGCCAGGATGGGCTGGTTCTTACAGGGCTTTTCTGACGTTTTGCCTGAAAACTGCTGATCCCAAAAAACTAGACCCAAGTTCCAGATCTGGCATGTGCACATTTTCTTGGTGCAGAACTTGCTTTCTCAGGGTCACACATCACAGCCCCCAGGGCAGGGAGCTGTTTGGAGCAGGCTGAGCCAGATGGGGATATCTCCCGTGGCAGCTGCAGCAGATGGGAACTCAGGAGGGAGATCCCACAGAGACCCTCCATCTCAAACTTCCCCCACTTGCCAGCAGCTCTGGATTTCTGAGGGCTGAGCAGATGGTCTGTAAAGCTTTGAGACACAGCAGCCACAGGGGTTTGAGACAGAGCTGGGCAAGTTAAAGTTGGTGTGATGGAGACCTGCCCATTGCTGGGATACATCCCAGCCCTAAGAGCTCGCCAGGTGCCAGCATCCCACAGGAAACTCCTCAAGTGCAAATTTGAATTTGGGTGCAGAATTAAACTGGTGCATGTTTTAAATCTAACCCAAACTTTACTGGAATAATTGGG
>NW_005054369.1:1005148-1005404 GCF_000277835.1 Geospiza fortis | reverse complement strand
AGCTGCTCTGGAGAGTTCATTCCCAAAGCTGCAGCCCAGCTTTACCCTGCTCTCAGAGCAGCAATTCCCTCCCACCTGGGCAAAGCATGGCTGTGCTGGAACTCCACTGCCAGCTCTTGGCTTCTTTTTTGCCTCTGTCAAGGTCAGGATTGAAGATGACATTTGGTGTTTATTATTAAACTCAGATATTTATTATTTCTTATCTCTATTACAACTTGTGAATTCTACAGGATTCTATTAACAAGCTAAAAAATTG
>NW_005054369.1:975815-1005138 GCF_000277835.1 Geospiza fortis | reverse complement strand
TCCCTACAAGGTCTTTTAAGGTTAAACTATCTAATTAAGAAATGATGCCTAAATTATTTTCACTTTTAACCCAATAACTAATCACTCGAAGTCTGCAATGCGGACTTTTCTGTCCAATTACAAAATACCACCCAAACTCATGAAGAAGAAAATGAAGAAGAAGGACCAACTTCTTCCCTAAAACCTCCATCTTCCTCTCTATATATATTACTGTATTCTATATTCTAAAACACTAAACTCTAAGTTTTCTACCCTGTGATGTTACACGCTTCTAATCAAACTACACACCCGTATTCTCAGTGCTATCAATCAATTTTGGAAGTCTTCTCCATGGCCTCAGGTCAAATGCAGGGTCAGTGCCTGACAGCACAGAAAGTCTAAAATTCTCAGCATCCAGGGCTACAACACTCCACCTTTTTTACAGGTACCACACATTTACCAGGACATTCAAAGTGCTGGGAATGCTATAAAGAAACAGTAATTGGGAAATAAAAATCTCTCAGAAACATGGAGTGGTTTGGATTAAAGGGAGTTCTAATCTGATCCAGTGCCACTCCAGCCATGGGCAGGGACATCTTCCACTGTCCCAGGTGCTCCCAGCCCTGTCCACCTGGCCTTGGGCACTGCCAGGGATCCAGGGGCAGCCACAGCTGCTCTGGGCACCCTGGGCCAGGGCCTCTCTCACAGAGAATTATTCCTTCCCAAAATCCCATCCAGCCCTGCCCTCTGGCAGTGGGAAGCCATTCCCTGTGTCCTGCCACTACATTTGCAGTAATTCATTTTTAAGTGGAGAAGCCTTGTATTAAAAGAAAATGAAACAAAATAACCACGAAAAAAAACCACAATAAGGAAAGCACATGTAGAAGAGCGCAAAAAATTAGAATAAAAATAAAGACAAACAAACAAAACTGAAATAAAGTTTATTTTTTCTTTCCGAGCTCAGCATTCCCTCGCATCCCCGCTGCGGTCGCACTCCCGGCACTGCTCTCTCCTGTCTCTAGAGGGCTGCCTTAAACCACGGAAAAGTGTCCAAAAAGCCGCTTTTCAGCGCTTTCCTCTTATCTCCAAGCCCAATTTCTGCACCGTCATCAGCAGCTCCTCTGCATGAATTCTGTCACCAGCCTGGAGCAAATGTCCTTTAGAAGGAGACTCGTCTGCAGCTCTGATCTTTGGCCTGTCCAAAGCTGCACAAGTGACCCCAGCAATAGCAAATCTTGGCACTGTGCATTTTGGCTCAAACTAGTGCAAAAGTGCAGGTTTATTATCTGGCTGGGGCTCATTCCCCAGCCACCTCGCTGAGAAGGGTTCAATCAGGGTCTCTGAGCAGTTTTAGCAACTTAAATGCAGTTCTGAATGTGTTTGTAATACTCAGAAGTCAAGGAAGGGTTAAAATAAAGAACTCTGCTGTAAGCATGTCCTGATCCAAAATGATGCTGCATAATAAAGCAGAAAGCACATAAAAGTGCATATTCCATTTCCAAATGCCACATTTTAAAACTTGAAATGACAGCTGGTATTTCCAATTGCTCTTTTTTTGGGTAGTAGATCTCCCAATCTCCCAAGGAATGTAAGTTTCAAGAGTTCAGTGCTTAAAAAATGGAGTCTTAATGAAACTATGTCATTCAATAAGGGCCTTTACTCCTGAAGCAGTTTGTGTTGGAAACAGCCTTGTTTTGTAAATCTGATGATCAAAAAGAACCTGCTCAGTTTTAAAATAAAAACAGAGTCAGCGCTTTTTCAATTATGGGGAAAGCATAGAGGAAGCTTTTTAATAATTTGCAGCGAACTCCAGTCTCTAAATATCAGATTAATGCCTGAGCTGATTCAAAGGGCAAGCAAAACAAACTGCTGCACTTGTGTGGAAAACAATTAATAAAAAAACTAAAGATTTTGAAGACATTTGGAGGGTTTTGAGGCAATGGCAGTGTTTAGTAGCAGGGAGGGGGTCAGAGCCCTTGGCCCCCTCAGCTCTGGCTCACTGCCCTGAGGTGTGGCCAGGTCTGGGTGTGTCCTGCAGCCTCCTGCCCATCCCTATGCACACCAGGACCTCCTGCACTCCAGGAGAGCAGGACCACAGGGGATACAGATCCCATGGGATCCCAAAGAGGTGCCCCACACACACAGAGGTGTCACCCACCCCTCCTGCAGCCCAACCCCACAGAGCCAGAGGGGCCCAGCTCAAGTGTTCTGGCCACAGCACAAAGACACCCCACGAGCTTCTGAGTAAGGAAATCACCCTTAGGAGCCTTTGGCTCATGGCTGCATTCAGATTCCTTGAGGATAAACCCCCAATTCCTATTCTTTGCCATCCTTCTTTCAACCACGCAGCATTTCTGTTTCTACTGGGTCAAGCATTTTCTCTTAGAGTGCACTGAATTAAACTAATTTTCTTCCTATGGGTGCTCCCCAGCCCCTCCTGAACCAAGTCCCTGAGACAGGATCACCCCCAGGGCCTCCCCTCATCCCTTGGGGTGATTCTCACCCGTGCTCCCTCCCCAGGGGTCAGGTTTAATCTCAGAGTCACGAGGCACAAGCAGCACTGTGGAAACCCTTGAAGGACCTTCTTTAGAAAAAAAGGCAGTGCTTGAATAATAAATTCATACATGTGAGGTAAATATTTTATACACCAGAGATGCAAACAGATTAATTTACAGCTATTCCATTTATTAGATAGCTTTTCACCAAGTACCACGGATGGGATGGTTTACAAGGGGTAAAGAGGTTGCATTTACTAAGCTGCTGTGAAAATTTTATAGGAGAATCAAATGCATTTCCTGGCTTAACTGAACATGGGATACAATTTCTCTAAGTACTATCACCAGTGTTAAAAATATGTGATGGGATATATCAGTAAGAAGCATCTTCAAAGAGGATTAAAGGTTCAGATGGTTTTTTCTTTTGTTTGAGGCAATAATATATTGAATTCTTTTGGACTAATTAAACTTGAAACTGATCCAGCTCGCTGGTTTCTTTTTTTTTTCCTTTTTGGGTACAATGCTTCTTACAGTTTATAGCTAATTGGCAGGTGAGCAAGATAAGTAGCACTGAACACCACTTGATGCTGTTAGAGCCTAAGGGAGATGGGCAGCCTGTTGTACAGGAAGAGGCTGTTCGACACACACCGAAGATGAACAAAATGAATTTTCACCTGAGGAGATAATGCAATGACTTAACCCCCCACAAGAAATAAGACCTTGGTGTTCCAGGAAATTTCTTATTGAGCAAGTGTTTCAGAGATGACAGCAAAGCTTCTTTGTGGCCACCTAAACACTAAAAAGCCTGTAGGTTGCTTTGCTTCTTGGTTGAAATTACAGAATCAGAGCACTTGACTTGCATTCAGGCTTTGCTAATCCCCGTGGAGCTTTATCCCCTGTTTGTCATTAGCTGGCTGCATTGACAGCCTCTCCTGCCCGCCCTCCCTAACCAAAACAGCAACAAAAACTCCTTTGCATCAAAGAGAATTCTCTTTCAACTTTGATCACATTTCTCTCGCTGCTCAAGCCTGTTGCTAAGAGAAACTGCGGCGGTGAGGAATGGGCGAGTCATTATTATAATTACTCTTGTTACACCCCAGTGAGAACAAGCCTCTCCCAGCACTCAGGGAATTATCCAGCAGTGCAGCCTTTAATTGATAGAGTTACTGACAGCCCTGCTGGGCTGGAGCTGCAGGAGAGCCCAGCCACAGCATCAGCAGGAGGGGCAGGAGCTGCTGCCACGCTGCACTGGAGCCTTCTGCCAGCTGAGGGGATGTGCAGGGCTCTGGCCGCCAGCACTGGGGCTTTATTGCACCAGAATAAATATTCCACCCCCTCTCATGGCTGGGAAATCAGGACCAGCACAAAGCCTGTGCTAAAGTGTCTGCTGTGCTGGTGCTTCTCAGCCTGACCTGTCTGCACAGAACTGATGTGTGGGAGAGGTTTTACAGGGACTTCTGTGAGCCAGGAGAAGTTTGATCAGAGGATCCATGTTTGATAAGAGGATCCATGTTTACCCCTGGAAGAATTCCCTACCAAGGTCATTGACATGGAAACCAAGAAAGAAAGAAGGATAAATAAGAGAAACTGCAACTGTCTATTCCAATGAGCATTTTGTTTGTCTTTCCTGACCGACGAGTAAACTTAGGAGTTTTGTAAGAATGTATAAAAAGCATGCATGCTAGAATAAAAACAGGTTTGAAGCCTTCTGAAAATGGAGTGTGTTGCTTTGTATTGTGACCATCTCAACTACGACACCGATGGGCAAGGCAGGAGCAGAAAACATCTCACTTGATGGAAAAGTAGGAGTCAGCTCTTCTGTCACTTGTTCCACTGACCCAGCCCCATTCCCTGGCTGACACTATTTACGGAACCTTTTATAAAATCTAAAATATGCAATAAAAAGCGCTAATAAATACTAAGCAGAGATGTGGTGCCTTATAAAGGGACAAGGCAGGAGCTTTCACAGCAGCCAGGCATAGGACCAGGCTGGGTTTTGGTTTGGGATGGGATGAGGGGATCTGGAACAACTTCAGTGGAGTTCTACTCATTGCTTCTGCCCCTTCAGAAATTTTCGTTTGTGGCTTGTTGGTTTTCTTAGTTTTTTCTAGAGATGGTGTAACTGAGAGGTGATGTTTTGACTTCATTTTATTTTTTTTAGTTGGTGTTGTAATGAGTGAATTATTTATGTAATGTAAAATTTTTGATGGTAGGTGTTTTTATCAGGTTGGAGATAAAGCTTGTGTTATAAAATATTGATAAATATTATGTGATTTTTTTTGTGGTAAAATTGATTAGTGATATTTTTGTAATTATCTTTTAATTGATGGTTGGAATTGAAAGGTAAAATGAGGAGTATTTTTTGGATGTAGTGGAATGTTGGAAAAATAGCTTTTTAAGTTGATGATAACAAGAGGTTAGTCTTTTGGAATTATTGAAAGAGAAGGAAGTTTAGGTTATAGGGGTTTAAAAAACACAAAACTGTGTGAACTTTTAATCAAGTGTTGAGAACTCTTTACAAATCTATTTCCCACAATGGCTTTATAGAGTTTAGTTCTAAATGAAAAAGAATTATAAAATACTAAAGCAAGAGGCCTTTTTCGTTCATCCCTAAGCATATGAGGAGAACTGCAGCATATTCCCTATCATCTTCTGGAGGTGTCATGAAAAATACAAATACATCAGCTGCTGAGAGTGCAAGGCAAGAGCTGTAATAAATCCACATGCAGTGGTGTTGGGAATATCTGCACTCATTTCAACATACGCTTCCCAAAGAGCCTCTGTATCTCAGAGAGGTGCTTGCCCTGAAGTAGCAGCCCTAAATAAAAGTGTTTTAACTTTCAGGCAGTACAAATACAGTGATTTATCTTTCAGGTGAAAGGAAGGATTATCTTTTTCACCTCCTGTGTAAGAGGGATCCCAACAGGCTGCAGGTGACACGACTTACATGGATCACTGCTTAGTCATTCGTGCAGCATGGCTGGAAAATGTCAAGTGCAGGGCAAATACCTGCATATGTCAGACAGAAGGGATTGCACTTTGTCTTTAAGGCCTCTAAAGGACCAGAAGGAAAGGGTAAAACTGAAATAATTTCGGCAAATACATCGGCACTTCAATGTAAAAAGGAAAAGGGGGCATTGAGGAAATGTCCTCAAATTGCACCAGGGGAGGTTTAGATTAGATATGAGGTAAAATTTCTTCACAAAAAGCCTTGCAACAGGTTTTTCAGGGAAGTGGAGTTATCAATCCTGGAAGTGCTCAAAAAAGGTGTGGGTATGGCACTTGAGCACAAGGTTTGGTGGTAAACGTGGTTGTGCTGCTGATGCTGGACCCAATGACCTCAGCAGCCTACACAGTCTATGGTTCTGTGATCCATTCATGTGGAATTCCGGCCTCAAGTATTCAGGAATGAATATTTGTGGAATTCCAGCCTCAAATATTCAGGGAGATTTTTGCAGATGCCATCCATGGAGCAGTGTCTGCAGGACCTTCCTTGGTTTGGGTTTTTTCTGATCTGAGCCTGGGGGAAATGGCAGGGAGGAGGAGAAACAGCATCCTGCCCCAGGGAACAAAAACCAGGGATTTTTATTTTATTTTATTTTATTTTATTTTATTTTATTTTATTTTATTTTATTTTATTTTATTTTATTTTATTTTATTTTATTTTATTTTATTTTATTTTATTTTATTTTATTTTATTTAAAACCAGGGATTTTTATTTTATTTTATTTTATTTTATTTTATTTTATTTTATTTTATTTTATTTTATTTTATTTTATTTTATTTTATTTTATTTATTTTTTATGTTATGATTTTTTTTTCAATTCCTTTGAAGATGTAGAGGAATTTTACAGAGGGTTTTCCTTCCTTGGGTCTCCCAAACCTTTCAGAAATGCTGCCTGAGGGTTTTCTTTCCTGTCTGGGAGCAGTGATGGGAGCAAAGGAACTGCAGCTGAGTGTTGTGTACACACAAAGACAGGATGGGCTTTGCCATTTCCCTCTGCCTGCTATCAGTCAGAGCCTGAGACATTGAACTCTATCCCCAGCTACAAAAAATCTTCTCTTTGCTTAGAAAGAGAAGAGTTGGCAGTTTTGTAGAACTGGAAGGCTTGGAGATATTTTTAAATGTACTTTACAGAAATTCTGCTTTGGCTTTACAGCACTTCTGGAGTCAATCAAAAAACAGAGCAGGGAAGACTGGGAGTTTGAACCCAGTTATTTTCTAGGAGTTACAGCTCTTGATTACAATTGCATTGACCACCAGACCATTTAATCTAATGAAATTGTTCTTGAGTGACACTACTGCAATTGAGAAGAAAGTGTAGTCAACTTGGAAGGAAAATTTGAGTGTTAGAAGAGGCAATAGTTAGATTTCAGAGCACAAATGGGTTTGTTAGCACACGTTATGCACTGATTGATTTGTGTTTAATTGTATTCCTCTAGAAATTGTATGATTTCACCAGGATTAGTGCAGGAGAAGAATAGGATATTAGTTTACCTACTATTTCTATCACTGAATTCCCATACAATGAATCTATAAAACTATTAGATCCTAAAGATGAGTCAAAAACAAATTAGTTATTGAGAGGCAAATATAGCTCTCAAAATCTCTTAGATAATTCTGTTACTTGTGGCTTAATATGAAGAAGGAGAGTTAATTATTTATACCATGCATGGGGTTCACTAAATGAGAGCTGCAAGATGAGATGGAGTCAGAAATTAATGCTTTGTAAAAATTGTTCTTCACTCAAAGCCAAAAGGAAAGGTGTTTGTGGAATGGAGCAGGGACAGGCAGCCCTGAAACCCAGCAGGTCAAACTCCTTCTGGAGAGTTTCCCATCACTCACAGTTACTTATGGAGAGGGCTGCTCTGTGTTCTGGGTTTCCCCGTGCCCTTGTCTCACCCTGAATATAACACCATGCCTGGGTTTTGTCTCAGTTCCAAAAAAATTATAGGAGCTTGAGTTTGGCTGCTGAAAACACTCTGCATGTGTGAAGACTTTGGTCTGTCACGTCTGGTCCAGACACAAACCCAGGATCCCTGTATTAGTTCTGTGGGTTTATCTTTAAATTAATCCTGTCATTTCTTAACTCATTTTTATCTGCCTTTAGACCCCTAAAAGAGAGAAAGTACTTGTTTCCACAAGCTTATATTTAAGTTACCTTTTCAAATTAGATAATTTTGATTAATTACTTCAGCTAGCAAGGGTCTTCAGAGGTGGCTTTAGAGAAGGAACCTTTCTAGGACAAATCTGAAGGAGAGAATGTAATGGGCTGGGTTGGGAGGGACCTTAAAATCCATCAGTTCAAACCTCCCTGCTATGGTCAGGAGCACCTTCCACTGCACCAAGTTGCTCATGACAGTCCTCAGACAGCCCTTGCATGATTTTAAATTCTGCTGTAGTATTTCACTGTGTTTCCCAGGAAAGGTTCTGTTTAGAAGAGGCTGAAAGCAGATCTGCTGTGGAACAGAGAGAAATGAGTGTTTCCCTCCGAGGCCTGGCAAACACCTGCAAACCCCTTCCCTGTGCTGTCCCACAGCAGCTTCAACTCCTGCCTCTGTTACTTCTCAAATTTATTTCGTCTTCTTCCCTATTTAAACCCTGAAATTCTGTCCCAGCCATCTTTTGTTACTGCAACCACCAGGTCTTCCTTTGAAGCTCTTGGGTTACCCATCGCCTCGGACCTTCAAGCACTTCACACTTTTGTCGCAGCTCTTAATTGTAAGTGTTAATTGATGGACTACAACTGAGAGTTCTGCTGTCGTGCCAGACAAAAGAATTCAGGTGACTGCCGGCTCCTCTCACTTTACATGCAAATACTGCCGAGCTCTGGGAGACCCAGAGGTGAATTATTGATGGGAAGGGACACCTGCCTGCCTTGAGCAGGTCTTGGCATCCCAGCTCAGAAAGGAAACACTGGGAAGTAAATCAGGGATGAACAACCCTTTCGAATAAACAGCAGACAAAAATCCCTTTGGCCAGTGAAAGGTTAAAGAACAGGGATAAGTGAGTCACCCCATCTCCTGCCCTCCCCCCTGTCCCCACACTGCAAGTTTAATAAGCCAAAATCAAAACCATCTAGGCCTGGAGCTTTCTAAGATTTAAGGCTTTAAAATGTGAAACACCTCATTATATGTGCCTATTTTCAATAAAAAGGGGAGATAACTGGTGTCACGTCAGCGTCTTATCAGTGATATTTGTTTGACTTCTATTTCGAAAGTGCACTGCTTGCTTTTTCTGGTGCTGGAATCAAACTCTTCTGAATTGTACAGTATGAGGAGAGATATCAGTTTTCACCTAAGAACTTTCAAAAGGACACCAGTCTGTGCCTCACTCTGCAGAAATAAAGAACTATTGTACAGTCGGGCGTATAACACTTGCAACATGGCCAATTGACTTCCTTCCTATTAATCAACTACTCTGTTTACCTTCTTATACAAACCATTTCAAAACCATTAAAACTAAGAGGATTAGCATCACATTTCTGGCAAAAAGCACCTTAATTTCAGCAAATGCTACTTTCACTCTCTGAGGAGATTTAAAAAAAAAAACCTTGAAAGAATTGGATTCTTTCTTGTGGCAAATTCACTGAAACAGGAATAAATTATATCTCCCATGCAAAAAAAAAAAAAGGTGGAGGGAGGGGGGTAAAATGAGGGCTAGAGGAGTACAATTCTCTCAATCCAGTGAGAGAGAATGGCAAAAGAATTAAATTACCAAGAATGAAAAAATTTCAAAGCAATCCTGAAACATGAGTTAAGTCCTGACAATTTGAATCAATTGTTCTGTCCTGGCTGTGTACGAGCAGTTCCTACTTTTGTAGCCTCGGTTTCGGAAACAGTTGGGAATGGTTCACTTGGTCTGCAAATAATACTGCAGCCAAAAGTTCAAGGCCCAAATTCTCATTTTCCTGTGCTCTGGGAATTTGTCTGGCACAGACAAGGAGGTGCCATTTATGCCAATTTCATTTTATTTAGCTTCCAGTCTTGGTTGTAAAAGTTTTGCATGGAATTAAATGGGGGGAAAATATTGTTCCCAGTAAATTTCCATCTCTTGAACACCACACAGCATCAGTTTCAGTGTTTGCAGTCATGCATTTTACTTTGTTTAGTGGGAGGTTTAAGAGATGTAAAAATCAAACAAACACCTGAGAAACAAAATTAAACATAAAAATACATTAAGTTGATATATAGAAACCTAACACCTAAAGGGCACAAACACAAGAATGCAAGAAAATTATATATAAGTTAGTATAACTGAAAAATTTACCTCTCAAAGGGAGAAAATTAGCAGAGAATTTAAATATTTCCAGGAACTTGTCATAGAGCATCCCATGAAATGAGAGTACCTGAGGAAGTCTTAATCCAATAAATCATATTAAATAACAACAATTCCAGACAGGGTAAATGATGCCAAGGGTGCTGCAGAGATCTCCACAGAGGGCTGTGGGGTATATGGGGTGCAGGAATCCCTGCAGAAACATCATCCAGAGACACTCTGGGATGTCCCAGAATGACAAAAAGGACAGACAAGGATGGATTCAAGGGTCTAAATTGTTGTGTGCAAAGGTACCACAGATTGGGCATATTTGATTATTTTTATGTTCCTTCCCTAATAGTTTCTAGCAACAAATTTTCTTTTTATGCACTAAAAGTCCAAAGAAACACCTAAAATCCCTCTTACAAAGAAAAACACTGCTTTGGAGCCCTTTAGCTAATTCATGTCTCTATTTTCTCAACACTGTTACTAAACTCTACATTTCTGCCATTTGTTCATAGTGTTGAAAAATAACTTTTTTCCCCACTTTCATTCCATGGTTTGAGCCTACTGAGCAGAGCAGAGAGTAAGGGGCACTATTTTGCTTTCTTCATGGGTTCTCTGAAAAAAACAGATTGGTGAATGGAGGAAGGAATCCACAGAAATTTTTTTTTCTACTACAGAGCATTGAAGTCTTTTTAGCACAACACATTTTCAGGATAGGAAGTGTATTGAAAACAGAGTTTTTAAATAAGTATTTTCATTTTGTCTTATATTTTTCCAGCTAGCTCTCCATAAGTCATGCTCAGAAATAAAACAATGACTCCAAAGGGAAGTTGCAGCCTGATGCTAGAGGACACCAGTTAAAATTCCTCTGCATTTCCAAGCCTGTCCTTCTGGTTATATCCCAGTGATCCATCCAGGGCAGCTCCTACAGTTAATATATGGCTATTGCTCTGAGATTGCTGGTTTGGGATCAAGCTTTTTGAGGCACATAATTTTTCAGGCAGAGCTTGATGATTGCTCTCTGGGGTCTGGTGCTGATGGTCCCTTCTCTCTGACAAGATAAATGGTCCTTTATAACTCTTGTCACATCGTTGAGCTGGCATCAGGAAATTAAGATAAAACTTTTTTGCTGGCATTGCAGTGTTATAGGGCTGCAGGACTAAACTCCTCACTGCCAGAAAAAGTCTAACCTAGCCAGGGATTTTGTGTTGAGCACAAACCTCACCAAATGAGAACTTAGAGGAATGCTGTTTGTGTTTTTGTGTCATTAAAAATGAACTAATCATCTCCCATTGCTACCAAAAAAATCAACTTCATAAGCTTGTTGATCCAAAGGAAAAAAATAATATATATATATAAACATAGAGTCTTAATTCCAATTTACTCTGAAGAGTTTGAATCAAGCACAAAAGGCCCATGCTGGAATTTCTTCATTTAAAAATAGTCTTACAAAAAAAAAAATGTCTACCTCTGCTAGAGAAAAAGCTTCTGATATGACATGAGTTTGGTTCACAGAATCATGGAAAGGCTTGGAAGGACCTCTAAAGGTCATCAAGTCCAACCCTGGTTATTATCAGAAAGCTTTCCTGAGCAGCGATGCACAAAATACTTGCACTGAGGACATGGAAATAACGTTTTCCCACTGAGCAGGTCCCTTCTCATCACCAGCTTGCAACAAACAGCTCTTGAATATTGCTTGCCCGTTGCAATGAGAGCTATAGAAATTCTAGAAATACAATTGAAGAAAATAATTGTACACTCAGGAGGATGATAAGCAAAAAACCAAATATTGCAATGGCCTAGGCAGTGATCCATGGCTCCAGTCCATGGTTCCAGTCCATCCCGTAGCTTCTTCTGTTATAAAAATACTGAGGATTTTACAAGCAACATCTTTCTAAAGACCTACATTTCTGGCCATCTTTTTAGAAACACCAAAATGGAGCAAGAGTTTCTTCCTTCTGCACAATCACAAAGGACTTTCAGTGTCATCTATCCCATAGGCCTTCTCATAGCTGTGTCTGGTTTTGTTCTACAACAAAAATGTGAGCGCCAGTCATGCAAAGCTGGGCTGCATCTGGTGACCATAACACAGATAATGCTGCTTAAACTGGGGATTTAGCCCTGATAAAGAGAATTATGGAATGGCCTGGGTTGCAAGAGACCATAAATCTCATCCAGGGCCACCCCTTCCATGGACAGGGACACCTTCCACTGTCCCAGGTTTCTCCAAGCCAGGTGTTTACAGCAAAGCTGCAAGGTGGGTAAGAAGGAATAAACAAGCCCAGCTTAAACCCTTGGTATAGTCAGAGCAGTTAAAGGCCATTAAGCTCAGTCTTTTAAGCTGGCTAAGAGAAAGCCAGGGTAGATTCTGTGAGATATACTGTATATTAAAAGGTTCCTGATTTTTTTGAAATGATAACCTGCTGAAGGAAATGATGTCCTCTGCCACAGTACCTGCTTGTCTAATTGCAAACCATGCAACCTTATCCCCCCAGAGATTTACAGATAAAAAACCCCACTGTCATCACCTCCACCCTCCCTGTCTCCTCTCTCTCTGTACAGCAGGTAAGACAAGAAACAGGGGCTGGAGGATTTAAATAGAGGGAGTACATTTGAGAAACAGGACAATTACAGACACCAGCACGGACACGTGTGCAGCAGCAATGTTACAAGTCAGTGACAGCAGCCTTTTCAGCTGAGTACCAGGAAAATAAATAACAAATGTGGCTCTGAGCAGCCCTGAGTACTTCAATTAAAGCAATCAATGAAAGTGCCCATCTGGGTAAAGCTTTGAGAGTGACTTGTTTTAAAAAAACAGTGATAAGCAATGTCCAAAATTCAGTGTTTGCCTAGCAGTTTGGATAAGAGTGTGAGAAGAAGGACATGCATACCTGTGGTAAAGGCTCCCTGGTTTATATATTTCTCCTGACACTGCAGGAGGTTATTTTGATCCCCAAGAAAGCTGAGTCCAACCCTGTCCTGGTGCTGATGCTTCTTTTGCAAAGCAGATGTAGGGAGTGAACCTGCTGGGCTGTGCAGCTTTCCTGTGGGGAATGCAAACCCCAGAAAAGGGTCTGGAAATAATGTCCCAATGGAGCTGTGATCCTGTGGGAAGCTGCACTGGAGCAGTCTGTTCCTAAAGCACTGACCCCACAGAAGGGACCCACGCTGGAGCAGATCCTGAAAAACCTCCCATGAGAGGATTCACAGTGGAAAAGTCCATGGAGAACCATTTTCCATGGGAGACACCCCATCCTGCAGCAGAGGAAGAGTGTGAGGAACACTTCCCTGAGGAGGAAGAAGCAGCAGAGACAAGGGCTGTCCACAGGTCCCACTCCCTGCTCCTCTGAGGGTGAGAAGGCAGAGAAATCAGGAGTTGAGTTGAGCTCAGGAAGAAAGGAGAGGGTGGGAGAAGGTGTTTTTAGGAGTTGAGTTTATTTCTCATTACCCTACTCTGATCTGATGGGCAATAAATTAAATTAATTTCTCTTTCTTGGGGAGTGTTTCGCCCATGACAATAATTGGTGAATGATCTTTTTCTGCCTTTATCTCAACCCACAAGCCTCTCATTATGTTTTTTCTCCCCAGTCCAGCTGAGGAGGGCAATGATGGAGCAGCTTTGGTGTCCAGCCAGGCTCAGCCCATGGCATGGGCACAGATGGCTCTGCCTCCCATCCATTCCCTGCTACAAGAGGGAGGATGCAGGAGCTGTAATAGGGGGTGAAGATCTTGCAGTCTCATGAAACAGTGCATTAATTGAGCAAATTTTTATGGATCTGGAAATCTAAATGACTTTTCTGCCTCTAGGCTTTCTGCACAGGATTGTATATTCAGGTGAATGAAATATATGAGTTAGGCTGGGCGAGCATTTTAGCAAAACTAAAATCTTGAGCTAAATTTGCCACCCCTGACCTCTACACACATTTATTTGGTCTCATGTTAGAAAATTTTGCTTTGCAGGGCCTAGCATCAGGTTAGGAAGAAAACTGGACAAGGGAAAAAAGAGAGATATTTTTTTCTGCTGCTTCTTGGTCTCCTTCCCCTTCCTGTAAAACACTTTTTCTTGGGTGATGAGCAAGGCAATCAAGGACTTGGCAGGGCTGGGTAAATATATGTTCCTAGGAATCAGCAACAAGAACCTGACGTTTTCTCCAAGCACAGACCCATAAGGAAGCTAATTCCAGACACAAGCATTGGGGAGGTATCTAACAGGATCATGGCTTAGTGGTGGACCTGCCAGTGCTGGATTAATGGCTGGACTTGATGATCTTAGAGGTTTTTTCCAACCTTAATTATTTTGGGATTCTATGATATGTGACCTCACACAATTCAATTCATCTCTTTTTTCTATCCCTTCTCAGTTGTTTTAAATAAAATGTAGCTTGGGACTGAGGATTTCTCTTGCCCTGGGACTGTAACAAGTGTGGTCCTGACCCCAGACATGGAACCAACACACAACTTATGAGCATTTCTTCTTTAGATTTGCCTGGGAAATGAGCCCACCTAATTCTGAAAGCTTTATCAGCTCATTTCAGCTTTCTCTATATCACAAAGAAAGCAGCAGCAGCACGCTGTAGGTGCTACCTTGACAGGGAAGAAAAAAAGAGAGACACATCTGATCTGACCTGTTTTTTGGAGAAAAAGAAAAATATAGACAATTTCTCACTGTGTTGCTCAAGATACAAATCCTGTCCAAGCCCTGACTTCTGAGGCAAAAGGCTTGGAGGGTGAGCTATTAACATTTGCAGATGTGCACCTCCCTCATTATCCTACAGCCAAGCTCTCACAGTCTATTTAGTATCATTGCAGAGTTCACTGAGATGAAAATAATGACAAAAAATACTGTGACAAGATAAAGTACAGTGCTATAAAAATTCTCTACAGTGCTATAAAAATTAGATTCTTAGCAGAAAAGAGAATGAAGAGGTAATTTAGTAAAAGTGATGGATGAACCTCGGAAGGTTCAGAATTTTAGTTCAGTGCAGTTGCTTATTCAAACCTGGGAAATTCAGGAGAATTGTCACCCACTGTGACAGCTGGTCCCCTCTGCTTCTCACCACCTTAAGCTGACAAAAAGGGCACAAGAAACAAGATGTGATTGCAGTATTTAATCTGTCTGAATTGGTAGTTGGTAGTTAATCAGCTCTTATTTGACCTAAGCTGCCTCTCACTTTTCCTGCAGTACACACATTTTCACCAGGGCAGGTGGAACCAGGTGCTGCAATGTGTGGCAGGATCTGCACAGCATCCAAGATGGCCAAAGTATCACTTTTTGTCTGTGTCTCATTTTATAAAAAGCTATAATCATATCATTTATATGATTAAAAAACCCTTTTTTGACTGGTTAGAAGCTTAGTAGTAAAAAAACCTAGAATACTTTAGCAGTGATATGATAGTCTGGCATTTGTAGATAAAAGCAATTTTTTTGATCCTTAAAGTGCTAAGAACTAAATATCTTTATGGCCACTTTATAACTGGGGAAAAATTAATACTAGAGAAATGAAATAGTGAACCATGACCAACATAAGAATGGATGTTACAAACAGAAATAAAACTCAGAACTACCAAACCCAGGACTTCATTTCCATAAGGGACACTGTACCTCTTTTATTTCATGATGGGCAAGGTTTCCCACATGTGACTGTATTTTCCCCAAGTACTTTGTGTCAGCAGAAGGGTTTGGAGTACAGACCTTGGAGCCACACAGGCACTCACATCAATTGCTTCAACTACTCAAACCAAAAGTTACACAAATGCTGTGAAATAAAACTACTTCAATACTTCACTGAGCTTTTGCCTGACTGAGGAGTTTGGCCTCTAAGCAACTAAAACCTGACATTTATCTCCATAGGGCCAAATTTCCAGTGGTACTGTTACTCAGAATTTCTTAATACGTTAAAAAACATATATATAACTACATATTTATATGTCTATAGAGATAATCAGTCTGGTTATGCAGAAACCTGTTAACTTGGGTATTTCTTGTACTCATCTGGCCACTGAGAGGCTTTCCTGCCTCCCAGTGAATATAAAAGGTGGGGTTTGTTTAGATATTGCAGATAATAGATGTGAAGCTGCAGAGCTGAACCCAAAGCTGCAACATTCTTTATTGGAACCCTGGTTACTGAGAATTTCAGACTTTCTGTGCTGGCAGGCACTGACCCCCAAGAGAACACTGCACTGACCTGAGGCCGTGGAGAAGGCTTCCAAAATTGATTGATAATTGGGATTGTGGGTGTGGAGTTTGAATAGAAGTGTGTAATATCACATGGTGAAAAACTTAGAGTTTAAGGGTTTAGAATATAGTAATATATATAAAGCAAGATGGAGGTTTTAGGGTGGAGGCTGGTCCTCCTTCTCCTTCTCCTTCTCCTTCTCCTTCTCCTTCTCCTTCTCCTTCTCCTTCTCCTTCTCCTTCTCCTTCTCCTTCTCCTTCTCCTTCTCCTTCTCCTTCTTCTCCATGGGTTTGGGTGGTTTTGTGTCATTGAATAAAAAAGTCCCCATTGAGGGGCACAGGTGGTTGGTTATTGGGCTAACAGTAAAAATAATTTAAGCGTCATTTCTTAATTGGACAGTTTATCCTTAAAAGGCCTTGTAGAGAGAGACACATGTCTCTTTAGTTTCGTAGAGTGAAGTGCTGCAGAACTCAGGGTTTGTGGGACTGTAACATAGACAAGAACTAACAAACATCTGAGTCCCAACAAGAAATACCATCTCATGATTTTATCCCGACCTTGCCAGGAAAGAAGCAAAGAATCCATTAACTCTTCATGTAGGATGGTTGTGGTTTGCTGTGAGCACCCATGAAAAGCCTTTTTTTCCTTTAGGCAAACACTTTGTGCTCTGCTCAGCTGGCTGCCCATGCTAAATAATACCTTCCTGTTTCTCAGAGGATCAGTAAACCGTGACTGCAATGAGTTTTATTTGCTATGGTATTTAAAACCTAATCCTTGATAGCTCTTGTTAACTGTATTTTAGTTTACCATGATTGAAGAACCCTTGCATACATTACTCCCTGCTGGATGTGCAGTGAGATTATCACTTTTTGAAGCAGATTAGGCCATAACAGGGGGGGTCAGTGGCCTTGCCTCTCTCCATCCTGGGATTTTGCTCAGTAGAGGAGTTATTCAAGCCAGCTCTCCTCACCCCACCTCCTCACTGCCCCTTCAGAGAATGTTCTCTCCTTTTGTCATTTTCCCCTCACACTTTTCTGATTGGACACATTATTTATGGCCTGTGATCTACTGTATTTTTGAATTGATTTTTTGTTCAGCTATTGTAAAGCATTTTTGTGGACCAGTACCTCAGGGTGATATATTTTTTTTTTCTTTACAGATCTTCTGACTTACCTTTTCCTCCCTGAGTTCCCTATTCTTTGCCTCTTGTTTTTCTATTTGCTCCATAGTGGAGTGGAACATTCAGCCAATCTCCTCAGGAAATAAAACCTCATTAGAAAATGATAAGAACTAAAGTGCATTCATTTTAATGAGACAATTACATTAATTTGCTTATGGCTAGTAATAAAGAATGAAAAAACCTTTTCATTTTGTGCTTTTTTTTTTTTTTTTCTCCCTATGGTGCCACTGGCCTGCAATTTCTTTCCAAAGCCCCCTGATAAGAGCTCACAGGATTTTTGGGGACATGTTGCTGGTAACCACCAAGAAGGTGGACATGGATGGTTCTCCATCTGCACTCCCACTGTCCCATGACAAAGAGGTGTGGGTGAGTTGGATGCTGATATAATATCCCACAGATTACAAATAATGCAGGTGACAGCAATTTTAGGACCTACAATGTAAAAATCAGATGGCATAACATCATTTTTTGTGGTCAGAGCTGCCACTGAGCTATCACCCACAAGCTGGAAAGCATTTAATAAGGGTTTTAGGCAAACAGATAGAGATTTCAGCTGTTGATGGATAAGAAAACAGAATTTATACTTCAGGAAACTCACATTCTGCTTTAAGAAACATGAGCACAGAAGCAACAGGAGGTGAGGATGCTTCTACAGAGCTGTTTTAGCTCCTCTCACACCTTGCATGTCTCATTGAAAGCATTATTAAAGATGACCAAACTGTACACTTTGTATTCAGACTGTACATTTTGCTCTAGCCAAGAGGCAAAATCGTGGAGATTTGCTATTAATGCCTTTAATTAATAAGGAATGGCGCTGGTAAGTGGCCCATGCAGCAGGATGAGGATGGGTAACTGCTGTCCCTGCCTCACCACAAGGACCTCTGGAAGGTGCTGGCTGCTTCTCTGCTTGTCAGGGAGCACAAATAAAGATGTGGAAAATAAAAGAAAGAAAAGTGCAGACAGCCTTGTAGAAGGATCAAATATTTGAGAATCAGAACTTGCACACATCCTGATGCTCCCCAGAGAGAGAGAGAGCTCTCTGCATGGTTACAGCATGGTTATTTTTGTCTGATCTTTGCTCTGCCTGGCTCAGAGCTGCTTGAGGGGATTCTCCACATCCCCATTTGGACCTATGCAGACAAAAATAGAAACAGCAAATTTCTAGGTCACTTCTGTTTGGTTCCTCAAGACTCTTTTGGATGTGTAATTACAGCCACAAACAGACCTGGCAGGCCTGTGTCCCATCAGGAGCTGAACTCTGGGGCTGGCCTGGCTGCTCTGATCCTCCTCTTCAGAGGGAAGCCCTGCACCCTCATCCATGAGGATGGTGGAGCTGATCTTGCAAAGCCCCTCTGCTCTCGGCCATCTGAAGATGAGATCAGCAGTTAATCTGGACAGACAAGGTGGATTTTATTACCCTTGTGGCTGCATGTTGCTGTTACTGAGGGCGCAGCTCTGTGCAGGCCTTTGAGCTGTGTATCAACTGCTCGGGTTTGGCCTGGGTGCACAGCAGGCACTGAGAACAGAGGCCACACTCTTTATCCCAGGATTTTTATCATTTTATCAGCTCCTATTTATTTTCAAGCATCTGTTCAACCTTTCATGCGAGATGAAAACAATAGCTTCAGCTGCTTTCTACCTGAGCACTGGAGGAGCTCAGGCTGATACTCACATCAAAGCGCTCGGCATATTTATCATTCCTGATTCCGTAATAAGCAGCGGCGTCTGACAGATGAACAAAAGCACCACAGTTTCCACTTGGACCTTACAATGGCAGCAATGACTTCAAACTAGGATTAAAGACTCGCTCAGGAAATGCTGAGCATTTTCCTTGCTGAATAATTACCATCTCCTCACAACTTGGGTTGCTGGCAGTGCCACGCTGCACCCAGAGCTCTGGGAGCTGCTGCTGCAGAGCTCAGGTTGGCTTTAGTGGGAACAGGAATACACCTATAATTCTTCTCCAGCACTTTATCAAGTGACACATAATCAGTTTGGTTTAGAATCTTTTCAGATGTGATAAAGATGTTTTTCCTTGCGGGCCTGCCCCAGTCTTATTCGAAGGAATAAGTCACTTTTTTCATTTACCAGAAAGCAAATCTTGCTCTGCAGTTAGAGCTTATGTTTAAGAGAAAAAAAAAACATACCATAAATAAAGCAAGAAAAAGAATCTGAATTCATCTATGGGAGTGCAATTCATCAGTAGTTTGTCTCAGGAATAACTTGTGTCAGTGACAGCCCCAAAAGAAAGGAAGTGAGAATATGGAATAACTTGACATTATTTAATACATGGAAAAAGCTGTTAGAAGAAAATTATTCTGCTTGCTGAGAGAGACACCTAATCACCCTTACAAATGTGTCAGATGCCATTATTTTTTTCTTACCATTTTTGAACCATCATATAAATTTTTTATTGAAAGTACTGCCTTATGCTATGTGAGAAATCAAGAGCATTGGCCATAAAACTCCAAACACAGCCAGTAACAAGAAAATTTAATGTTTACTGAGAAATTGCAATTCTACTATGGCAGATTTGCATGTAGGCAAAGATATTACGTGTTTTACTCAAACTAACAGAGTATAGGTACATACTCATTTTAAAAGACAATTAAAACCACTTTAATTAGCATTAACTAAGGTTTTTTGGTGGTTTTAGTAAGCAATAAGCTCATTTTGGGTTATCAGATTTAGGGAGAGATGTTTCATAAAGAAACTGATTTGCTTAAAATACATTTTTGACGTGATTATGGGAATTGGCTGGAATAAAATACTTGGCAAAATTTAAAACATCTTTAAGAGTGAGTAGTAATCTCTCCACCAGTATGGAGTAGATGCTTGCTTTGGATTGTAGTTTGGAAGCATCTACAAATCAGTAAAATGATAGAATAGAGTCTCTAAATTGATCCTTTTAAGCCATAATTTCCATCACGGGCTCATGCCTGGCAAAATTTCTCTCAAACAATAGCACATCAGTATTAGCATGCTCAATTATAGATCTTCCTACAACACCACAGCTCCTATGAGTCCCCAAGGGCTAAAATGGTTCTTTTCCCGAAAGCTGTATATTTTTATGTTTAAATAATCCATAAAGACTGTCCCTGTTGAGAAGTTCAAAAAGACCGTTCTGAATGCTTCATTGCAGGGCTTGGGGCTGTAGGATAGAATGCAAATCCTGGCAGTAGGTCCCTGTTTCAGCTCGGGGTGACTTTTTTTGGGCTTCCCTTTGACTGTCAGGATGTGGGTGTGATGTACCTGACATTTTATAGCAGAGCCTTGAGTCCTTTAGTGCAGCTTTAGCAAAGGACTTGAACTTCCTCAAGGAGCCGTGCTCAGGGGAACCTGGAGATCCAAGGGCGCAGCGTGCTGGGGGCAGAGCTGGGACAAGCTGTGTCTCCAGCCCACATTTCAGTGATGATTTGGTGAGTTACTGGTGATGCTCTGCCCTGTGAAAAATGGGATATTGATAAAAACAGTGCCCTGGTTTGGGGCACGAATGTGACACATGGACAGCTCCTGCGCAGAGACACGAGTTCCCCACAGAAACACTCCTGTGTTTGTGCTTAAACTTAAAGCACATGGATGCAAAAATCATAGAATTAAAGAGTGGTTTGGGCTGGAAGGGGCCTTAAATTAATCTAATTTCACCCTTGCCGTGGGCAGGGACACCTTCCACTGTTCCAGGTGGCTCGAAGCCCTGTCCAGCCTGGCCTTGGACACTTCCAGGGATCTAGGGACAGCTGCAGCTGCTCTGGGCACCCTGTGCCAGGGTCTGCCCACCCTCACAGGCAGCAATTCCTTCCTGATATCCCATCCAACTGTCTTGTCTGTCTAATCTATCTGTATCCAATTCCCTGGCAGTGGGAGCCATTCCCTGTGTCCTGTCCCTCCATCCCTTGTCCCCAGTCCCCCTCCAGCTCTTCTGGAGACCCTTTAGGCACTGGAAGGGGCTTTGAGGTCTCTCCAGAGCCTTCTTTTCTCCAGGTGAACACCCCCAGCCTGTCCCAGAGCAGAGGGGCTCCAGCCCTTGGAGCATCTTCATGGTCTCCTCTGGACCACTCCAACAGGTCCATATCCTTCTGATGTTGGAAGCCAAGAGATGGACACAGCACAGCAGAAGGGGAGAATCCCCTCCTTTGATCTGCTGGTCCCACTGATACAGCCCAGGACATGGTACAAAATTAAATTAAACACATACATTATAAAACTTCAGCGGAGCAACCTGTGTCCACATGCTTAAAATACAGCTCACACTGAAGTTTTTGCTGGCTTGGGTCCTCCTGCTTTGCTCAAGGTTAAAGAACAATTAAACCCCAGGATTCCACAGGACCAGCAGCAGTCCCCAATCCCATGGCCACCCTTTGCCTCCAACATGAGGCAACTGGAAGCAGAGTCATCTGTTGCATTTGGTAAATATTTTCTCCAGGTTTGGAGTTTTTCTGATAGCAACAGAAGAACTCATCCTGATAGATGCTGCTTGTTTTCTTTTCTATGAGTTCTTCCTAAGTTGCTTAAATCTGCAATTCTAAACAATTCCCTATCATGCTTCCAAATTCCAACCTGATATTAAATTATTAAGGAGGTGTTTTTGAAATATCTTATCTTGACATGTATCTCCTGAGCCAAATGACCTCAGGCACTGTTCTTAATTAATTTCTTAAAGAAAAAAAAGAAGGCAAAAAGAAAAGCTGGCAAGAGGTACAGACAGTGACCCTTCCCAAAGTCCTCCAGACTGTGCTGGGCTGCTCCCTGCTTGGGGCTGGAGGAGAGGGAGAACAGAACTGACATTTCCCCATGGTTTCATCTCCTCCTGCCACCACTCACTGTGCCAGTGGCAGAGCAGGGACACTTCACCCATCTGAGGCCAGGAGCAAAGACAACATTCCCAAACACCCACAGGGGCAATAACCAAACATGAACTTAAAAGCTCCCTTTTTAACATTAAAAGCCACTGAAACAAAGAGTCTTTTTTTTTTTTATTTTAAACAATATATTCTGAGAGAATGAGAGATTAAGTTTGAGGAGTCACTTCCAATCAGAAAGCCACCATTTAATTACAACACACAGGAAATTACAGAGTGAATGGCCGGGACAGTGATAAGAGACTGACACCGGAGGATGACAGGTACTGAAATCCGACCACTTCATCACAAAGCTACTTATCACAAGAGCCTGTCTGGAAGGCTGACAATCTGATTGTACTGTCAACTCAATTCATAATTAATATATTTATCAAATTAATTACTGAAAAAATCTCACTGGTGCTCGCCATAAAACAGTGGCTAAATTCATTGCCTGTTGGCTTCGTTTACTGCTAATAACTGTGCTGTCAGTTTAATGAGGGCAGTGAGTGGGCCCTGTTTTAGCTGCATGACAGACAAATTGCCCTCTTATATAGAATGATACAGAGAATTTAAGAGAAGAAAAGAAATATGTCATTGTTTGGTGACAGCCACAATCGGAGCCTTGTCTCGGAAACTTAGCATCAGCTCAAACGTACATGAAAGGGAGGTTGGGAATTCCTTTGTCAGCTAAATAAATACTTTATGAAATCCTGACTGATCCCTTCATCTGAAATGACCTCGCGGCACCGCGTGGAGCTCTCAATAATTCCCTGTTGATTCCAAAGACCTGACAGGAGTTTGTTGTTGGACAGGAGGCAGGAATTCTGCTGCACGCCCGAGCTGCGTGAGCACTGCGCTGGCTCCCGGCTGCCTGGGCAAGGAGGAGACCCCAGGAGAGGCAGGGATGGAACTGGGGTCTTGTACAGACATGGAAGGGGCACAACCCAGCACTCACGGACACCACAGTGCCATAAACAGGGGAGAGAACTTATTGTGCTTAATTAACTGCACGTGAGCTAATTGAGGTAGCCTGTTGGAACCCAGGACATCCCTCTGGCTGCCCTGGAGGGCTCGAGCCCCTGCCAGGGGGCTCAGAGACCTTGGCACGAAGCCAAAGACACCTGTGCCTTTGATTTTAACCCATGGAGAAAATTACCAACTTTATGTGAAGATTTACAAGCCACGAGAGTTTAAGTAGAATGATAGTTAGTTTGTCACAGGGTGAAAAAGTAAAATTTTGGGGTTTTTTAGAATGGGGGTTCAGAAGAGCCAAGATGGAGGGATTTGGGCTTGCCTTGTCCTTCTTCTTTCTTCTTCTTAGCCTCCATCTTCTGGGTGATGTTGGCACTTTTGGATTGGTTTAGAGCAGAAACAGACTGTCTAACATGGGTGATAGATATTGGAAAATTATTGTAAATAAGGTACATGTAGTTTTTGGTATAAAAAGATAACACCACCCCAAGGGCGGTCAGTGTGCCACAGACCGACTTGCTAGACAGACCTCAGAAAAAGAATGTTATAGATAACAGAGAATAAACAATCTTGAAAACCACAGCCAAAGAATCCCGACTCCTTCTTTGATCTTGGAGCTGGGAAAAAGAGACTTTCTAACACCTCAGGATCATCTCGACCACAGAGACTCCGAGAGTAGCCAGCTCCAGTGAGCAGCTGAGCTGCTCCATCCCATTGCCAAACAGGACTTTGATGACAGCAGAGTGGTCCATGCCTCCTACAAGATGCTGCTTCCTTGGCTAAGAAGTGTTGGGGCTCAGCAGAGAAATTTCCAGTTGTTAAACCAGGATTTAACACTGGTTATAATGGGATTTCACGCACATCATTGCAATTTGTTCAGCTTAGCTGTGCTGCAGTGTAGCAGGGCAAATCCACCAAGAAATGAATATTTAATCGCAAAAGTCAGAAGAAAGTTGGGGACATATTTCTCTAATGGCTATTAAATCATGCTGTCAGTTCTGCAAGGTCAGAAAACACAGCTTAATCTGGGATGATCCTCTCTAAGGGGTGAAAAAAGAACCACCAGAGAATGTGTACATTTACTCCCTACATCAAAATCCTGTGCCCTGAAAAGCATTTTGTTGACCCAGTAACTTGATAAAAGTTAGGTTTATTTTTTTTGTTGGTTTTTTTTGGGGCTTGTTTTTTTGTTGTTTTTTTTTTTATACAGCATATAAGCAGTATTAAACTAAAGACCAGATAATTTGGACAGTGTTTAACTGAGTTTTAAAGGCCTAGTGTTTCTTGTTTAATGGATAAAATGTAGGCAAATGGTAACTCAGTGTGATTCCTCTGCACAGAGGTTAAGTGATAAAGTTAATGCTGTGAAAAATTTCTGTAGCAAGAATTCACATTAAAATCTATTATGTGTTGTAAAGAATATAAACAGCAGTGATCATTTGGGGAAAAATGTTTGAGGATGGTGAAAAATCCTTGCAGGTTACTCTTATGGGGTATTTTAAAATCTGATCATTTGCTGTTTGCAAAAGAATTAAGATTCCTAAATCTAAAGAGAAGAAGCCTGAAGTGATTGAAGGGTTATTTTGTAAGGGGGGAATTTCAGATTATTTTCTAACAGTGCCCTAATTCTGTGTGATTGGCTCAAATATAGCAGTATGGCTCAAATGTAGCAAGAAACCAGGGAAAATAGTTGGCAAAAAGAGCTAAAAAATTAAATATTCAGCATTGCATACATGCTCACTTTGTATGTGTGCATGCAGAGATATGTGTATAAATATATTTTGTCCTTATGTTATTTTCATGAGTCATCAGCCCATTCTGCAGTACTCTCCTTGTTGCTGTCACCAGCATTTTGCATTTTCTGCCTGGTTCCTGCCCGCCTTTGACTCCAGAGGTTCCAGTGAGGACCCTGCTACGAGCACACGCTTGGTTTGAGCCACACTGTGACAAGCACTACAATATAAAACTCAGACCTGCAATTTTTCTTTCATCTGGGCCATACCTAGATCCCAGACTGAGATTACCCCTGCTGCCTGCTGGCTGCCCCCCTCCCACTGCTCTGGCTTTTAACCCCAGCTCTCCGTGCCCGGTGTCTCTTCCCCCCGCCCCGCGCATCTCCTTGCCCAGCTGCTTCAATGCTCTCCCTTGTGCAGAGCAGCAGGGCACAAACACAGCCTGGATTGACACAAATATTCTCTGCTCTGCTCAGCAGAAGGAGGATTCCACGCCCCAGCTCCAGGAGATGATGGCACTGATGGCTGGGAACTTAGGGAGCTCCAGCTCTGGAGACACAACCCCATCACCTTGTCCCTGGCCACCTCTGTCACCTTGCTGTGCCCACAAAATGAAAATCCCCCTCTTTCCCAGCCTGATGCTCTGTGTCTTGCTTGGATTAATGTTTGTTAACCTGTAGGCAGCACTGATCTGCAGGAATGGGTGCTTTTCGTTTCATTCCAGCCCCTGATTTATCGGGGTAACTGCCCACCCTCGGAATTAATAAAGATAAAAGTGCAATTGTACCAGCACTGGGCAACGCTTGAAAAACAAAAGGAAAGGCTCAGTTTGCAGCATTCATCCCTGAGGGATAAGAGTCTGTCTGCAGGGAATGAACTCGGCTAGAAAGGCTGTCCACAAATAATAAAAATGATCAACTCCTTAGAGTTATCTTATCCAGTCATCTCCTGTGAAGCATTTGGATCAGATATCCCTTACCTGAGTTATTTTATTTGGCATATAGCACTTTAGGCAAGATTTTCAGGAGGCAAATAGGAAATGAGAGTTGGAAAACATTAATTAAATGTGAATACAACAGCTTAATGGGTTTTATCTTCTGATGAACTGGAGATGACTCTTTGCCATTCACTTCTTAAAACTGCGAGCAGAGATAAAGGAAATGTAGCAAGAAAAGGCGACCATGGAAAAGATGAAAGATTTGGTAGATTGACAAGACCAAAGTAATTTGATTTGTATTCAGCCTGGACCATTTCACAAATTTCACATGTTGCTGCTGCATATCAAAGGCAAGTAAAAGGATACTTGGTTCTTGCAACAGGCACTTTTAAAATTAAAATTGTTCTGTTTAAATGCTCTTTTAGAACTAGTTTTTACATTTATTTGTATGGAGTCCTCTCTTCATAAACAAGGTTTCTTCACATCCCATTGAAATAATCATATTTGGATTTTACTAATGCTAGTTTAGACTAGTTCATTCTGAAATTTTCCAGATATAGCCAGAAGGCAAAGAGACTTTTTCTGAAAAGATCTAATTGGCTGAAAGTAAAGATCACTTATTTTTTAGTACCAGATCATTCAAAATATATTGCATTTAAAATGTACTTTCATTTTTTCTTTTTTCCCTCTTTGTAGTTCAAGCTGTTCCTGCCACTCCCAGCCAGTTTTTCTAGAACTTGATGTCCTGGGGAAAATCTTTTACTTGCAAATACTTGCAGAAAATATTTCCACTTTATACAAGCAAATACTGATTTTAAGCCACAATGTGTTTTTAAAATGGCAAATAAAAATTTTTGTCTGGGTGGAGGTATGTGTACAAATGCTCAGTGTTTTTGTGTGGATTTAACTATCATCCTTCTTCTTTTCCTTGTTTTCATGGAACAACTTATAACTTTGGAACAGTTATTTCTGCCTGAGAATTGCACCTGCAGATAATCTGAAACCCAGTGATACTTTTTCAGCTTTTTGCTCTCTAAACTGGACAAGGCTCAGAAATGCCATCGATTTTTTTTGTTTTCTTCTGGTTGGTTTTTATTTTTCACATTGTCTGCACAATGAAGAGAACACAAATAAATGAAAAGGAATATCAGAGCAGGTTTGCAGATTACTTGAAATATTCCTGGAGTAGCAACAGTTATTGTCATTATTGTCATCAGTGGTTTTGCATTACTAACAAAAAAAAAAAAAAAAAAAGAGAAAAAAAAGAAAAAAAAAGAAATAATTTCAGCCATTTGCATGTTTAAGCTGTCACTATAGAGCGAATTAGCATTATTGGCACAAGCTGTGCTCCCAGTGACATCCCAGCCCAGGATCACAGCACATCCCCCTCCCCCTGACACAGGGACATGCAGTTGGGGACACTTATCTATAGATGGCAATCTTCTTCTGGGCACTGAGCTGAGGTGAAACCAGCTCTTCTTCCAGAACAAAAATAAAACACATCCCTATGCACTTATTTACAAGTACTGAAAAGAAGGTTTTTAGCATAGTGGGTGATTTGAAAAAGGATTCAGGCTGGATTTTGGTCCAGAGGGGCTGTTTTATCAGTAACTAATCTTATAAAACAACCGGAAATTGTTAATTTCTGCTAAACTGCTCTGTTATAGCATCTTATGAAAAGCTGGACTGAATTGGGCAAGGCACTGTTGTTTCCAGTGTGCATTACAGCAGAGTGTTGGGCCTCACACTGAACACTTTTTTAAAATATTGCAGCATTTTTTCTATTTTCTTATTGGTTTTACTAGACAAAAAAAAAAAAAAAAATAAAAATGGTACCATTTCTCTGGGAAGGTGTGTGAGGAATTAAAGGCATTCATTCTGATCCGCTCTGGTTAAAGCTCTCTGACACAGGATGGAGGGAAGGACACAGAACTTGCTCTTCCCTAAAAGAGGAGAAGTTTTAACTTTTCTCTGGGGGAGAAACCATGAGATGGATGCTGAGCATCTCTCACCTTCCCCAGAGACTTGAGAAAAGTCTGTGAACACAGGAACCTGTCTCTAATAAGAGAATTAAGTGTCTGCTAATAATGAGAGTGGGGTTCACAGTGGAAATCCCAAGCATCCTTCCACAGGTGGCTCTCAGCTACCTGAGAAGACACAGAGCCAGACACTCCAGGTATCCAAAGGCTGGGTTTTAATACTGAAATTCATTTTATTTCAAGGAGCATGGTGCTAATGGGCTTAATAGACATGTCATATATACCTGAAAGAGAATTTGATGTGTGTTTGAGATTGTTATGGCTTTCATTTGGCTCTGGACCTGGATTAATCCTGAAATAACCAGCACAGGCAGTAGCACGAAGTTATTGCTGGAAGTGCTGATAAATGAGCCCCCTTCAGCAGGTGGGGTGGGGATGCAAAACATTGATACATCAAATTACCCCAGAACTGGTTAATTAATGCACAAAGTATCACTGCATGTATAAAGTCCTCACACAACTGAAAGAGATTAAAGCTGACAGTGGCAATATTCTCAAAGAATGACAACAAAAAAACACCTTTGGAATGACCCTACAGAGAATTTTAGACTCATTTAAGAGGGACTGAGGAGCTGCTGTGCTGTCTGTTTTGAAACAAGCCCCAGAGTAGCCCATTTATTTAGAATTCACGAGCTAACACTTTCAGAGCCCACTTCTGATAACTTGCAAAATCTAAAACTCCTCATTAAATGCCAGATAAATTGACTGGCCTGAGGGCAGGATGGGTGAATGGGATATGTGAGCATGAGTCCAGTTTCCTGTAATTAATGAGATCTGAATAAGCAGAACCAATCCAGCCTGAGCGAGAAGAAAATTACTGCACCTAGCAAAGTTCAAATAAGAAATATGTGAGCTTTGAAGTAGCTGAACACAAATCAAGATGTTGAGTTTTTATAAAAACCTTTATGAGCTCCAAAATCTGATGTAAAATATGACTTTTTTTTTTCCCTGTAGGCTGGCAATTTAATATTAAGAGGGTTCTTTTAGGAGTCCCGATTCAGAAGGGTTTCTGAAATGCTTCCTTTTAGTTACATAAATACCTCTATCGCTGTTCAGCAGATATTTAAACACAAACTCTTGCCCCACTCTTTTCAGCCAGATGAAAGAATGCATTGAAGTTGAATTCTAAGGTTAAACATCTTATTTATAACTCTGCTTGAAAAATAACATTTTTGAGAATTTGGGTGTCTTAAATCATTGCATTTTTGTACCTTCATAGAAATTTTCAGAAATATTGTACACTGGAGCCAAGAAGTTCTCACAAAGTTCACTGTGATGTCCAAAATGCCAGGGAAACATTCCTCTGCTCTACCCCAACCCAAACTATTCTGTGATTCTGCCATCCCCTGGCATGGTCCTCATGGGTCTGAAGATCTGTGCCAAGCTCCAAATCCAGGCAGGGCAGTAGAACTGTCCTGAAGTCAAACACTGAGCTTATCCATGAGCTTTCTCTTTGCTTTCCTCATGTATTCTCCAGAATTCTCTATAGTGTCTCTCCCTTTAATAAAATTTGAATTTGCTCGAAAGAGCGTATCAGTTCATCCTCTGAAAAAAGGAAGGTTAGTGGCATTATGTCACAAAATACGAAATATTAGGACAGAGGTGTTTCTTGCAACTGTTTTTTAAAATGCTTCGGTTTTTTCAGTCACTCTAGGAACAGCAAAATGACCTGAAGTTCAGACAGGAACTATTCATCACCTTGCCTCG
>NW_005054369.1:952162-975769 GCF_000277835.1 Geospiza fortis | reverse complement strand
AGCAGGGAAAGGAGGATTTTTTAAATACCAAGTCAGGAAAACTGTTCAAAATATTGCATCACTTACACAGTTGTATGAAACACAACCATTTCAGGTTAAAATGCCTGGTGCTTGTGTTTTCTGTATATTGGTCAAGTTATTTCACTTCTTGCAGCACCTTAGTTATGTTCATATACTTAAGTACTGACATAAAGTATAAACATAGCTCAGAGAAAATTATGGAGTGGAATAGAGGATTCAAAAGGGTTTTCTTTTAAAATTTTTCTTTTAAAAGCAGCAATGAAATTCATGTGTTGGAGGAGAGCAGAAATACTGTCCGTGGCTTTGCTCGGGGGAAAACCCACAAGTAACTTCAATACAACTTTAAAGAAATCACATTTTCTCTGAAAAGCACTTTCTCAAGAGACTATGGTCAACTTCAAGGGTGCCTTTATCAGACATTCCAGGGGGAAAAAACAGGAAGAAGAGCTGCCTGCCCAAGGTAACACAATAGGAGTCTGCAGCAGTCACAGGAGTATCAGTTACCACAAACCAAGCTGTGCAACAAGGAGATTAAGATGTGGATTACCCACCACTTACTATGTGTCATAAAGGAAAGAATAGTTTCAGATGCCAGCTTGACTTAATCTGGTACTGGCGGCGTTTCCTTGAAAGGATTAATGGGCACTTTTTTCTACCTAGGCATTTTTAAAGGGTTTGTCATAATAAAGATTGAGAGGAGCAACAAGTAATGACAGAAACTTCAGCATGAGCTATTAAAGGATTTGATAACAAATTATCCATTTCTGAGTCCAACCAAATCACCATTAGCTGTATGCCTTGCTTCATTAAGGCAGCATTGTATTCCAATGAAATTCACTATGGCAGTGGTAGGGGCTCTTCAATCAGGCTCTGTAAACATGAAATCAGCTCAAAATGGGCATTGATTTGGAGGGCAAATCTAAGAGAGATTTGTTTCTTTAGCAGGGGCTTTAACAGATGCCATCTCCCCTTTTTTGGCATCCCTCTATTTTCTTCCAAACTTTCTCTACAACACGATCTTGCTGCAGGTGCAAGGAGTAGCTAAACATGCCAAAATTATCTCCTGCTTTCCTTGCTGTGCAGTTTTCTAGTTTGCATTTGTGGTATAATTTGAAGGAAGGCCTTTCCTATCCAGAAATTAGAGTGAAAAGATGGATATTCAGTGAAATGGAGGAAATGCTCCTGAGAAAAAGGAAGGGTGGATGCTACAGATGAAATTTTCCAGCAGGGACTGAAGAGCATGAGGACTCTGAGTTTAGGTGAAGGAAAGAGGGGACAGTCTCACAAGGATGCATTCAAAATATAAAATACCCTTCAGAGGAGTTTACTCCAGAGCTGACACCCAGGGAGGCACCTCCAGACATGGATCAGAGCCCTAAGAGCATCAGGAATACCTGTGCTTTGGAAAATGTCCCATTCCCATGTGTCCTCCTTCTTTAGTGGCTTAGTTGCCTTCTCTTCACAGAATCAAAATTTTTCTGTTATTAAGTGGTTTTGTGTTCCTCACAGAGTATCAGACTGATCTGCTTAATGTGGTCCTGCACCTGTCCAGGTCACATTCCCAGAAACAGCAAAATTTAGGAGTGCTGCCTACCCTTTCTACATGTCCATTATGCCAGAAAGACCCAAAGGCTCCTTGCCCCATTTGGTGATTTTAAACATCTTATTGCAGCAGACCAGAAATTCCAGAACTACAATATTACAATCCATGATGATTTATGGATTCTGTTCTTTTATGTGCCTATAATTCACAGAAATGCAGATATGAAAAAATAGAAAATTGTCCAGTTTTTGTTGACAAACCAAAGGAAGAACTGCTAAATAAAATGTTGAAGGAAAGTGTTCCTCTGTTTTAACAACAGAAATAATAACTAAGCCTTGTAAATTTTAACAAAAAGCTTGGTTTAGATTAATCTTAAATTGTGCAAGATATTTAATGGAACTATACTGTATTTTCTTTATGCACATGGAGCTGATTTACTAATATAACTTTTACAGATAAAGTTTTTAAGTTCTCCAGATTTCAAGAGTACATCACATATTCATTTTTCCTCCTAAAATAGCATAGAATGTGTTTAAAGAAATATTTTTTAAAGCTTTGTTTTGTAACCTACATGTTGCAAGGAGTTGTTTCACCTATTAGTTGTGACATGAGATATTTGACTGGCAATTTCTTACTCAGTCCATTTACACAGCAAAACTGAGAGAGGAATCCAGGCAACATTTAAAGAGCATCAGAAAAGTCATGTATATATGTACATATGTCATGTGTATGTATATACATCCATTTGTATACTCACTACAGCATCAGTTCAACAAAATAGATGAACTTCTTGTGTGCTGAAAACTGAGTTTTACCTGATGGGAGGTGATGGAGGTGGAGGCAGCTGGAGCAGCTATTGCTGAACCTGGGAGAGTGGTATTGCTAAAGCTGGAATGGTTTTTATACTGTAAGGGATCTTGTATCTTTATACTGTAAGGGATCTTTATATCTGTAAGGGATCTGCCACACATGGCCGTGTCCCTATAAGATTAGAAAATAACACAAACTCTGGATTTATTTTTTTATAATTTAGGCAGCTGGTTGGATCTTCTCCAGCCCGTTTATGACCAAAATTAAAGCCTTCTATTTGGTCAGTTCATAAATATGCTCTAACACTCTCCACTCCGACCTTTGGAAATGCTAATGTTACCTGGAGCACTCGGGGACATCTGAAGGAGATTTGTTTTCATGCCTTGACTTGCAAAAGAGCCTGCCCTGGTTTTTAGCAGTTTTCCCAATATACACATGCAAACCAGCCCAGATCTCATCACATGTCATTTCAAATGTACAGTTTTGTCCTTCCATGCTGAGGGGAACAAGCAAAACAACAAGCTCCTATTCAGAGGTAATTCCGAAGGCAGCTCCGCCGTGTCTCGCTGGCTGCTCCCTAACAAGCCTTTCATTCATTGCTGCTCCATGCAGCTGAGCTGTTTCTACCTGAGCCAGTGTTACAGACCTTTAATCAAACAAATGTACAAGGAAGCTCAACTACTTAACTGCCCTGCTTGTTCTGTGGGCTGAGATAGTCAAATGCAACAAAAAGAATTTTATTTGGCTCAGGACGAGTACATTTCCTTGCCGTTGTTCCCAACAAAGGGCAGCAGGTACAAATGGCCCCACTATCTGTGTCAGGGAGAAGTGGAGAGCAATTTGTTTCTATTAAACAGGATGGTTCTATTTTTTATTTTGTTGGCTTGGCCTCTCCGCAGCCTGTGCCAATCATGGTCTTTAATCTGAACTGCCCTTGACCATTCCTGCTATGCCACAGAAAAATTATCTCTTTTTTCCTTTTCCCCTCAGCCTCCCCCTTCTTCTCACACAGGTAATTGTGAGAAAGCAAGTGAAAGCCCCGGGGTATTGGATTCAAAACACAATCCCGCCATTCTCAGAACCATACAAAGAATAAACTTGAATGCGACATTGAGTCCTCCCGACTGCACCTGCTGGAGATCTCCCATCCCCTCCAGTTCATGGTGGGGTCACAGCAGGCTCTGCTCTGCTCTGGTGGCAGCAGAGCTCCTCTGTTTTCAGTTCACAGTGAGATTAGATCGACAATGTTTGACCCGTCTAATTTAGTTTTTGTTTGGTGAAGCAAGGAGAGCCGGGCACCCGGTTAAATGCCTACCAGGTTGCTCCCCTGGAGAATGCTGCTGGGCTCTGTCAGGGACCATTGGCCTGGTGGCATTTTCAAAGGCTGCAGATTGGGGTTGCTATAATTCAATGTGACCTCAGAGAACGAGACAAAACTTTTCTGTATATTCATGCACTTCCCCACTGCTCCCTGATCAGGAGACCAGGAGGAAAACGCACTGTAACCTGTCCCATGTGCAAGGTCTGAATTGTGTGGTGTTTTGTTTTCTTTTTCTTTTCTTTTTTGTTTTGTTTTTGACATTCTTTAGGGTTAGAAACATGTCCTGGAAGCACAGCTCAGAGTCATTTTGCTCACTCTCTCTGAATTTCACTGCCTCATTTCCCTCCTTCGCCACCAAGAGTTAAAGCTGCCTGGTGTAAAGTCAGAAGATCACAAACCCAAACTGGTTCTTGCTGCACCAGCCTTCTTCCATGAAATAATCCTGAACAGTGAGCCATGCCATCCTGCCAGGATTCATCCTGGATAGTCAGGGCAGCATCACAAATACTCCATATTTCTGTAACTTTTTGATACACCAATACATGCCCCAGTTTTCCAACATCTGCCTGCAGCTGGAAAGATCCTTTATTCCTTCTTGTCCAGTTTGGACCTTTCCTAAATATTTTTCTCTTTCTTATTTTACAGCAGACAAAATGTTGGTTTGGGTCAACACACAGTAGAAAATCCATTTTTTATACTCCTGATAGTTCTACCAGGAATCACATATCATGGTGTCCCTCTAATGGGGAATTTTGGTCTCTTCCAGCCCAAGGCATTCCAGGATTCTCTAATTCCAATGAAATTCCTTTCTAAATGCAAATCTTGAAAATCCATTAGATACTCACTAATTTGGTGCAAAAAATTTGCAGCTGCATCTACTGCTCTTTCTTGACCATATTGTCTCTGATTGTGAGATAAAAACCAGAGACTTCTGATAAAAAATATGTTTTCTGTGGAGGGGAATAAAAGCTGGAGCCGAGCAAGTTTCTTACCCTTAAAAATACTGCAAAAGGAGATGTCCTAGCTTAAATTTTTTAGATAAAAATTCAGGTTAGTTATAATTTTTTCTGAGTATTTTTATCTACCCCTAAGGCAAGAGATAAATGAAGTGTGATAGTACTTTGGAGAGCTTAGGAACTATTTGTAGTGAATAATTTATTCGACAAATTTTGCCCTTATTTCAGTTCATGAATTATCTGTGAACTGACTGGTACTTTTACGAATTTATCCATAATTCAGAATTATTCCAGAAATGCTTCTGTCCAAACACATTTTGCTGCAGAGTTTGCCTATGAGCAGATTATTGATTTAGCTATTTGCTATCTGCAATGTATTACTTGGGGGGTGAGGGGGAATAGTCCTTTTCAAAGGCCCAGAAACTCATCCTTAAACTGCATTTCAAAGGTTTCAGGGGAGCTAATCTTGCTATTTGCTGCTTTCCTGGGGTCTGAATTAGTTTCTGTTGGGTTTTGCCATAGCTCTTTATTTGTATGTTTGAAATCGACTTTAACAAACTGGCTTTAGTATCTAATTTGTGACTTGAATCAAAACAAACATTAAATTTGTTAAAGAAAAGCAAGTGTTCTGTTCTATAGATAAGACAGCCCTCAGAGAAGGTGCAGTCCTCTGTCTGGCTATGATTTACATATGATTTACATATCTACAGAAGTCTGTTGTAATCTCTTCTTAACCTGTAGCAATGTCCATGTATTTGGGCTTGTTTTGAGGAGAAAACTGCATTAAAAGGAAAATAGAAAGAAATTTAGTGCAACTACCCTCCCATAACTTCAACTTAGTTTTCTGTGGTTCTAATGCCCGGATTTAATTTGATACAATTACAATAAAAGCTGCAATCTAAGGCGAGTAAATGAATTTTGTGTCAAGAGTGAAATACAATCTGTTAAAATTGGTTTGAAAATACAATTTTAGGTCTAGTACAGCAAGTCCTGACATTTCAGATTAATCTGTCCTATAACAAAATTAATGACACTCAAAGTTGTTTAAGAATGGCTGTTAACTATACTTACCCTATTCATCACTGGCTCGATCAGTCTAATCCAAGAAGTCACCAGGCTATTAAGTACAGTACATCAGTTCACTTTAAGGACATTTGGATTGGGATTGTTTGAGGGATCAAATGCCTGCTCATAGAAATAAAAGGTAAATAACCAGAGAAATAAATATCCCTGAAATTGCTGATGTGATGCCTGTAGGTTTGCTTGTCACTGTAGCAGATGTCCCTGCTGAAAAATACAGTAAAATTAAAAATTAGAGGTACACCTGGATGGATTTATCTGAGTGATCCAAACTTTTAGGACTTCCCATGGGGCAGCAGGTCTCAGGGGTGTGGCTCCTTCTGCTTCACACCTTGGAGCTCCTGCCTCTCCCCAAGCAAAATCCATGTCCCACTGAGGTTCCCCCTGCTCCTGCCCCACTTCTGTCCCAGCTGGAGCCAAGCTCTGGTTTCACCCTGCCCATCAGATGGGAGGGTCACAGTGCTGTCCATTACTCCCTGCTTTGTTCCTCGTGTTAGCCTCAAGCCTGCAGCAGTAGCTGCCATTTGGGGTCCAAACTGGCTATAAAAAGCTTTGCAGGCAATTAAGGCAGTGCAGAAAGCAGATGGGTTTGGGCTGATTTGTAGAACTAGAGCCGAGGAGAGCCACAGCAGGTGCTGTTCTCTCCATTCCACTCTTAATTTTTTCCCACTTACAAGTAAGATTAAAAAAGATATTTTCTGGTTTTATGTAAAGTGAAAAAGTTTACTTGAGCCATGATGATTTTGATATGCCTTTATTAAGAAGGCATAAGAAAAAGTAAAACAGGAGTTTTTCACTGAAGATGCAGAGCTTACTATCCTCCTTTGAACCAATATTTTAGATACGTGAGACCAAGATGAAGTTTTCCCTCCGCTTCATTGAATTTGAGCCCCATTCCCTAAAAGAGAGATGAGCTGGGTGGTTCAGTGCATGCCTGAATAATGCCATGCAGAAAGGAGCAGCTCCAAAGTTTTGATCAGTGCAGACAGTGCAGATCATCTAGAACTTGTCTATGAAAGGTGGAAGATGTTTCAAAGACTGGAATATAATTTCTCCCTCCACAGGGAAAACTAGAGGCACTAAAAAAACTAAAGGCAGATCCTCTGCTTTTCCCAGGAAGGCCTTGGGATAAAAAATGGTGTTGTTCTTACTCCACCCATTTAGTGACCTTATTTCAGAAATAAACCTGAACCTGTTAATTGTGTAGATTAATTGTGTAGATTAATTGAAACTGATTTCTTCAGAAAGTGGAGTGTTCACTTTACCTGAAGGAGACACCCAGTGCTACAATTCTTATTTTTAATCTAAGGAACTGGCTCCTTGTGAAACACATTCCACGTGGTGATGAAAGTGCTGCCCATGTTTCATTTGGATTTGCACCTCTTTTGATCGGAATTACTTGGGTTTGCATAAATTATGAATTCTCTCTCCCTGCTGTTGGGAATGTGGAAAAGCTTCCCCAGGATGGATGGAACCAGTGGATTTGACTGTTTGTGAACAAGTGTTTTGTGCTGAGCACCTGCCAGGCTCAGGCACCCTCCTCCCTCCCCTCCTCCGGGTAAGACCATTCCAGGATTTCCCGCTGCAAACTTTCACAGCTCACAGAGCTGAATTGATTCTCCTTCACTTTTGACACCGAAGGTGATCTCCGCTCCTCCAGGATAAAGTGCTACATTTGCTCACCTAATAGCCATACTTTTTGCCCAAATGTTGCCATTAAAAACTCAGGTCTGGCCATTAGGCTCTTCCTAGAGTAAGGCAGAAGAAAATTCAGGACTAAACCTGAGCGGTAATTACCTCACTGAATGTTCATCCACTCACACATTTTTCATCCACTTTGAAATTGCATTCCCCTATACATTTCCTGTATTCTAATGCCTCTCCTGCAGCTTTTAGCTGGAATCACCAGAGTAATTGGTGTCCTTCGTTACAGTCCAGGCAAGACTAAATGCAGAGCTAACACCCACACCGAAGTGATGTGAATCACATCACCACAAAAAGCCTGACATCTGGGTTTTACCACACACATGTGGGAAGGAAAAATTGCTTTTGATGCCTCTCTTTCTCTGTTATTTTTGCATTAAAAAACGAGAGAGAGAGAAAGAGAAAACAACAAAAAAAACAAAAGATGAGGGTATGACCATTACACAGAGATTTTCTTTGAAAATCCAGAGGGGGGAAATGCCAGCCTGGTACCTGCCTGGGTCTGAGACACAGAAGCAAATGCAAACTTTCAAAGGGCAAGTGTGAATTTTGATGCTTTGTGGAGGAATTATGACACCTCTTTTCTAAGTGGACAGTGTATTTGGAAGAACACAGCAATCCAGAGCACGTGGGCATCGAGCTGGAATGTTTCCTTCTGTTTTAATAAGTACAGACTACAAACATGCATCTTTTATTTAGGCACAGAAAGAAGAAATTGTGTGGGTTTTGCATTCTCAAATCCATTTTGTGCCATGCCAGGATGTAAGAAAGGAGCAGTAGAGGCCCCTAGCTGCACCACTCAAGCTTTTACTGGCATGAATTTGTCTTTGCAAGCAATAATTGTGAGAATTGCCTCTTCTACTGAGGAGTCTTTCCTTCCTGTACTGATTTCTGTCCCCTGCAGAACAAGCAGGTGCTCAGGACTGATGTTTCCATGATGTTCATGTTCCTTTAGAAGCTTAAGTTCACTTCTAAACCTAAACACCTTCTATAAACACAAACCAGCTCATAACAAATGAGTGTTTGTTTCCACTTCAGATAATCTATCCATCAACAGTTTTAGGACCCCAGCAGTGTCAATTTGAATGGTAGAAAATAAATAAATCCCATTTATTAGCAGCTGAATTTTTCATGGAATGTTGGTATTAAATATTAACTGTGTGGAATGTTTCTGTATCAGCTTCTAAAAGAGCATGGAAATTGGTTTGCAAGAGAATTGTTCTTAGTTGTACACACTCCTAAGACAGAGAGGGTTCAGGATCTTTTATTACCATTTTAAAGTGAAGATGCATGGAGATAAATTTACCTGAAAGGCAAGCATGCACCAAAGAAAAGGGCAAACAATACTTATTGGCAGAGAAAAATCCTATTTTCTGTTAGGCCTGTGTCAAACTAAGCAGACATTTATAGATTGGGGTTTTAAAATTTTTATTTTTTATTCATAAAGAAGGAAATATCATTAACAGTCAAGGCAATTCCTATTGCTTTTCCCACACATAACTTGTGGTGACTGCACACACCAGGCAGCACTCAGCATCAAGATTAGGATCCAGCTTCCAGGGGAGCTTCTCCAGCCTCTCTAACTGCTGATCTACTGCAAATGTGACACTGAGTTATGCAAAAGGTGAGCACTGTGTCACATTAAGCCAAACATTCCAATCCAAAAGAAACCCGGGGATCATAAAGCCGCTGATATCAACCTTTGGCGCCAGTCACCATCAGGGCATCTCTGGGCCAAAGGAGCTCTCCATTCCTTGCAGAAATGTGAATAATTTGGGCACTGTTCTATGTTCTCCTGCAAGTTCCCACTGAGATTTTTCATTAGACACTACATGAACCTTGTGAGCTGTAAATTAAGCATGAGAACAGCTTGGCTGGCAGCGTGCAGTGATCTTGGGACAGCCAGGTCCAGGCCTGTGCCCTCAGACCAAAGCAGATATAATTCCTGTGCTGTCACCACACTTCTGCTGTTGTTTGCCTCCCAGTGTAAATCCCACCTGCCTGCTTGCTCATCCTTTTACACTCCTCAGCCAGAGTTGCATTTTTATCTCTCAACAGAAGAGACAAATAGAGCTGCTGGTTTAAGTTTTGGTAACTGCCTCTGCTTTAATGCTTCCACAATAATTTCCATTAGGCAAGTGCATTCCCCAAAGAAAAAAATATTAGAAATGTGCTGCTGGATCAGTGCATCACAACTGGATGTGACTTTTTATTTTCAAGTGGCTGACATTGGTGGCTGTGCCCACAGGGCTGGCAGTGTGACAGGTGAGTGCCTTGGTGGCACCCACAGGAGCCCATTGATGGTGAGGAGCTCTGCCAGAAAACACCAGCTCAGCAAGAAGATTTGCACTTATTTAATGATCGATTCCTCTGGATTCCTGCCAGCCTGATGCACCCATGCAAGCATGCCAGTGCCAGGAGCAGCAAATCACTCTGCAGCACTGGGCAGGCCTTGGCTGCTGAGGGTGGTGCCATGATGGGAAATTCCATCTTGCTCTATCCTTAATGCAAAATTTATGGTTTTGACTGTTTGTGGTAAATGTTGAGATTTGGGGCTCTCTCTGGACAAGAGCCAGGCTGAATTCTTTAACTGGTAAAAGCATAAAATATTTTGTCTGGCTGCAAGTCAGACACTGCTGCAGTCCTGGATTTCCTGCTGCATCTCAGGTGAGGAGATAATGGAAAGAAAGCTAAAACCCATTCCACTAAAATCTTAACTGGTTTCAATGAAGCCTTTAAAAATGGCATATACTAATTTAAACAGCTGTGAGGATGGTCAAAAAAACTGACCCAAAATCAGAAGAACTGGGAGCTCAATGGAAATCCATCTTCAGGAAAGTTCATGGAAATGTAGAGAACATTGACAACACTGGAAATGCAGCTTTGTGATTACTTTGGTGACAGGGACCTTCTCACAATAATTCAAATCAGATATCAATTTGAAAACACAAAATCATATAAACCCACAACAGAATGTCCAAAAATTGAGTAGAGGAATCACAGTTACAGGCCTGAGCCCAGATTTTAGAGTGCAGTATTGATGTAAGCCACATAGGAATGGCACTGGGCCATTGCTCGCCCATAAGAACAATACCATTTAAGCCAGGCCTAAAACAGCCTCATTTGAACAATGTTCTTATTCCAGTGTCAGGGTTCACAGGCAGTGACTTTGATGTGTCATTTTTCTCACCCCACAGAGATGTTCTGTTCCTTGAGGAGGAAACAAAGGCCTTTGATTTGCCAAGTTATCCACGTCAAAAATATCGAAACTTCATAAAACATCTGGTTCTCTCTGTTTCGCAGGATTCTTATTTGGTCACTGACTGAACTCTTATGGTCCAATTAATTAAATTAATGGCCATCTCATAAATTTAAAAAATATATACCCCATGTCCTTAAAGCTCTGAATCCCAGCTGGGAACCTGAAAGGCGTGAAATACAAAGTAATCATCTCACATCAACAGAAACTGATCTTAAAGCTGTAATTACATGATAAATGTCTTTATGACACATGGCCACTATTTGGTCATGCCCTAGAGACAAATGCTAAGAGCCAAGAGCGTGGGGAGGGGGGAGGAAAGGTACCTGGTAGCCAATCCCTTCGTCCTGTTTGCAATTTCATTGGCTTTCTTTCAATGACCTGAGACTTCCAAGAGCATGATAGATATTTCCTAAATATTTTACATTCAGGTAATTACAGTAGTATATGGATTTGCTAGTCAGCTAGAGGAGACCAATTAATTGCTGCAAATCATGGTGTAAGAGATGAGCTTGCAGCAGGAGAAGGGTCACATCTTAATAAAATAGGCAGAGCTGAGTGCATTTGACTAAAGTCAGTCTCATGCAAGTTTACCACAGACTGGACACCTCTACAGTATTTGCTTACGTAAAATCTTTGTGTATTTGAATGTTTACCTGAGTTAGAGCCATCAACTTAGGCCTTAAATTCCTGAAATTTGCTGCTGGCTAAGCACTAGAGTAGAACAATTTTATATCATATTTTATTTCAGTACAACATCCTTTATTTCATTATCTTTTCACAGCATTTCAGCAGCACATGACTCAATTTTGAGCTTAATTTTTTATCTGGTCTGCTCTGGAGATTTTCTCTCCCAAGGTACTTAATGGACACAGCAAGGCACTCTGGGGCCAAATTCTCTGTCCTAAATGGTGCAGAACTCCCCACAAAAGCCAGTTTTGTACTTCCCAAAAATTACAAAAGCACTCATTCAAAAATACTCAAATTACTGGTGTTTTACCTACTGAAGAAGTAACATCTCTAGTTTTAAGAGGATATGGGCAGCTGAAATTGTCAAGGCTTGCAAATTCCTTTCATCCCAAAAAGTGGGATGGAAATCTCTTTCAAAGTATGTTTTTATACCTCCCAAGCCCACAGAAAACATGTACTTATTTTTCCCTGTAAGCATAAGGTCACATTTTCAAACATACCTGAGTTACAGAGGAGATAAAGTGAATAGTGCAGAATTAAAATAATCCTGTTAGAGCATCAGCATTGCACTCACATGCCTCTCTCCTTCTATTAATTTCTGCATCATAGGCAGATGCTAATTTGGATTGGAAAACAAGGCAACATGGAGACTTTTCCCTTCTTTATCATCCCAGCAAATCTAGCTGAACTGCATCACAAAGCAATTCTGAGTTAGCTGTACCAAATCACATCAATGCCACATTTTTGTAGCTTCATCTAACTCATTTTCAAATATGCCTTGAAAATTGTTTTTGAAGCAGTTGTTTCTCTGCAGCCATTAGATCTTACTTAGTGCCAGCAATCGATGGTGCTTCTCAAGGTTAATGACAGAGATAACTTCTGCTTTTTTGACGTTCACATGACTTCTCCTATTGACTCCAGAGCGAGTCTGTCTCAGGGCTGAAGCTGGCATTCAGAAAGGAGTAACAAAGAACCAGGTTAATCATTAATCAGCATAGAAATGTAGTTATTTGGATGTGAAATATAAAACTCCATCAAGAGATCCCACCTCCTACATTGCTTGAATTCCAGCTCTTTTTGAACCTGTCTCACTTAAAAGTAAATCTGCTACTTATTTAAAAGGAATATCTGCTTGTGCAGCTTTTAAAGCAATTTTTAAAACAGGTTTGAAAAACAATTGGCTTTTGCAACGTGCTTATTCACACAGAGCAGACAATAAAAAAGGAGGGATCACATTTTGTAGTTTTACAGTGGGACAAATGCAGCTATAACAAGGCATGCAAACTATCCTGGATAATCACCCTGGTTTTCAACGATCCCTTGGCCATTTGCATTCTATCACAGAAGGAAAGCAAGGACACAACAATTGTGACAGGCTCTGGATGCCCTGTGAGGGTGGGAGCATCCCTGGTGTAAATGTGCCTGGGGGAGTTATAGCCCAAGCTGGGGGAGTTGTCCTCACAAAAGCTTCAGGCATGACTTGTAAATGAAAAAAAGAAGTTTTGGACGGTATTTTAGGAGGGAATTCCTCCCTGTGAGGGTGGTGGGGCCCAGGAAAGATGTGGCTGCCCCTGGATCCCTGGAAGCGTCTGAGGCCAGGTTGGACACTGGGGCTTGGAGCACCCTTGGGGTAGTGGAAGGAGTCCCTGCCCATAGCAGAAGGTGGAACTGGATGAGCTTTAAGGTCCCTTCCAGCCCAAATCATTCAGTGGTTCCACAATGACAGCGAGTTTAACAGACTTCAGCAAATACAAATTTATTCAATGTAAAATGCATCCACGCCCATTTTCTTCGTTTCTGGAAGGAATCTCATGGCATTAAGGATGACAAAAAGGTTTTTGCAGAGCCAAAGATCAGGGAGGGCACTGGAGATAATGCAAAACAGCTTCAGGTAGTGAGGCAACACTGCCTGAATGCATTAAATGTCTCTTCACGTAAGCTCTTCCTTAATTTTAAACCTGTGAGGCGTTTTGCATGCTCAAGGTTAAAATAAGTGACAAATAGCTTTGTGGAATAGCAGCTGGAATTCAGGAAAGAAACCAAGTGTGACAATAGGATCTATAATACAGTTATAAAAATACAAAGGTGCAATAAAATGCAAATTTGAGGTGTACAACAAACGGAGCACCCGAACCGTTCGTCTCAGCTTCATGTTCTTTGTGGAGAGACAAGGATGTGGAGTGGAATCAGCTTTTATATAACCTCAGTCTCAAAGAGCCTTCCTAATATTAAATGCATAAATTAGGGTGGCTTTTTTTTCCACTAACAGTCTCTGGGAAGCTGCAGTTTTAATGCAAATGAGTCCCAAAGAGACAAAGAGAAAATAAATATTTGTTTTTCATTCAATGATCCTGTTAGGTGTTATCTGCTGTGACCCTCCCCTAGCCTTACCATCAGATATCCATGCAAACAGGGCCATTAGAAATGAGCAGCTTTTCTTTGAAATTAAATATAGATTTGCCTGAAAATTTCCTTATCTCCTTACATTTACATTTCTAACAATACCCGTGTATTATTGCTGGGCTCACCAGTAAAATTCAAAGAGGTCATTAATGAAAGCTTGTTCTCATATAAAGGATTTTAGTGAATTGTTTTGTGAAGAAAACTCTGTGGGTTTAGTACACACTGTAATTGCTTCCTTTGGCCATCTGCTAAGCAGGGGGAAACCTGGAGTTCACAGAGGTATTTTTTTATTTACAAATTATTGGAAGCACTAAAAGAGAGTGTTCACATCTTGTCTATATTGTCTGTGCCTTCCTCAGAGGTGAAGATGCAATATGTGCTTACCCACACTTTACTGGCATTGCCTGAAGCACTGAAGCTCCTTCTCTGTCCTGCTCCTGCTGATGATTTTTGTGAGCACAGATCTCTGTACCTGCTCTGCTGCACATCCCCTTTGCCCTGCCCAGCTGCTGAACAGCTGGGAAATTTCAAACTCCCCTTCTGACCTCCTGCCAATCCTCTCAGGTGGCAGAACATTCAGGGTGTATGGAGGATGGGGAATGTGTCCTAGAAGCAAATAGGAAATTGTTGGCCACCTCCAAGTAATGAGCAAACCTTTATTTATTTTTCAACATTTATGGATGTTTAATTACCAATGTGTTCGAGACCAGGTATGAAGTCCCAGTAATAGAGCTTTTGTCTGGGAGTGTGTGCATGAATGTGAGTTAAAGGTGTTCCTGTGACTGTGAATACTAATGAACAGTAAGTAGGTGGGGAAAACCTTTCAAGAGATGCTGCAAGCAGCCCAAATGCCTGAAATGAAGAACTTGGGTTAAAAGAAACAAATATTCTAAAAATAGAGACAATGAAGTGGTTGAGTTCCAGCTAGTAATTTTCTGCGGAGCACTTCCATAGTCCATAGGAGTCTTTAATCACCTGTAAACAAGATTTCATCGAGCTGGAAATTTAGACACATAATGGTTGAAAGAGTGAGCTAATGGAGGGACTGAAAGACCTGACAAACATGTACAGAAATTGTTTTAAGCTCGGTTGTAAACCAATTAACTGACACCCATTCAAGTTCCCATGTGTTCCCTTTAGGCTCAAGGAGAATTTAGCTTCCCAGAGAGCCCATGGGGTCCTTTCACAGGTGCAGTGGCTGAACCCCAGCCCCTCACACCCAGAGAGAAAGCCCTGGAGATTCTCTGTGCTCATGGGGCCGTGTGTGCTCAGCCGCTGCCCAAGGCTCCTCTGCTCCCGAGGGCTCTGCCATCCTCACAGCATTTTCCATCACGAGCCTGAGACCATTAAAGGAAAGATTCCCATTTCTTTTAGTGGGTTTTTGGAGGGCCCACAGAAGCCACAAAACGTTTTCCAAGCACTGCCAGCTTTGAGCAGGGTCCTTTCCCAGCACAAGGCAAGCGCTTCCGAAGGGTTGCAGACTATTCCAGGATCTGACCTTTCCCTGCAAGCAGAAATTTGGCTGCTGCAGCAAAGGCAGGAGCATCTCCTCTTTTCTGTTGAGCACTAGACAGGCTGCCTGCATGCCTGGCACCTTGCAGGCTCCAGGCTTTCCCAAGGAAATCATCCCTTGGGTTTTATATCCCCCTCCTGAGATGGTAAGGAAGGAGAGCCTGCTCCTGCCCCTATGGAAGCAGGGAGGGAAACTCCTTGACTGGATTGGGAATGCATTCAAGTAATGAATCAGGTGGTTTTGGTGGAAATTTGCAATTCAAAGGCTGCCATTAGAAAAGTAGCATTTGAAACTGTGTTGCTGTGTTATGCCTCATGTAGATCAGTATCAAATTAAATTTCCCTATTGTACCTCTTATGTCGTTAATACAAAGCAGGGAGTGTTGTTTGCCTCATCTCCATCCTTCTAACTGCAACATCCTTTTCAGTTTAAACTATACAGAAGTGAATCATTATTGAGGCCTTCTGTTTACCATCTTTAGAAGATTTAATTTATCCCAATAAACATTGTGAAGCAGACCTTTTGCATTTGCAATGACATATAATTTACTTGGAACAAATGCTTTGGGTTCAGTATAAAGACCATTCATCAGGCAAATCTGAATCAGAGGCAGCTTAGAAAAAGAATCCTTTGTCTAATTGTTTTCCATCACAAACAACATGTGGGAAGGAGATTTAGGCAATATTTTCAAACATTATAACCTACATAATTATTGTCCTCGGCAAACCTGGTGATAGTTTTTGCAATCACAATTGCACTTTATCTGTCTAATCACCTATTCACTGTGACCAATTACAGACTTGGCATTGATGAGGAGGCGTTTAATAATATTAAATACAAAACCCCAGATTTGAATAATGTTGAGTTTATGACACAAACCAACAAAAGCCAGGAAATTCAATGGCGAGGTTTACGCTCCATCCTTAATTCATGGCATTCTGCCGAGGCAGGAGAGCACATATGAGCCCTGCAGAGCCCTCCACCACACAAAGATCATTGCAGTGCTGAGTTACAAAGGAATAATAAAGTCCTGAGATTAATTTTTAATGTTTAAGTCTTTTGCAGATTTACCACGTAGCTGCAATGATCATCTTCTTATGTGTTGTGCTTGCAGAGCTTTTTTTTTTTTACTCTGTGAATTTTTTTGTGGGAAAGGAGATAAAACCTGGTGTTTTCCACGTCCATTTAATACCACTGTCCTGGCACAAAAGAAAAGTCAATAAAATTGGGGGTTTCCCATTATTTTGCCCTTAATTTCTTCTGCTGATGCAAAATTGCAATCCTCTATCATAGAAAGGAATGAAGCTGGTATACAAGAAGTCCTCATGGCATAAATTAGAGGAGTTTTGAGGCTGCTCTGTATTTAACCAAGCTGAAGTTAATTTTTGAATACCTTAAGCAAATAAATTGAAGGAGAGGGTACAGTAGCATCTCCTCTACATTCTCCTGCCACAGATTCAATCCAGTTTGCCTGCACTTGGAAATAGGTCACACTATTTCCCTAGGTCTTTACTGAGCATACCATGTCAAAATGACGTAGAAAATATATTTGTATATATTTTTATCACTATTATTCTCAATGAAGGTGCATCTTATTCATAGCTCACAGCATACAGAGTCTGCCTTGTTCTAAGTTTTCAGTTTCATTGTAGGAAATACAATGGATCTCAAAGAGTTATTTTGTGAAATCAAGGAAATCACCTATTGCAATCTTCTTACCATCCTTTCACTAATTTTATACCATTTCTTTGTTTTGCTGTAAACAAAAATGGCATCATGAAAGGCTGCAAGACCATAGTTTTAAAGTCAGATCCTGCCTTGATAAAATGGTTCCAAAGCAGCTTTTATGGTCCATCATGTAAATCCTTCTTGGTTTGTGGATTATTGACCCACTGGACTCTAATGGGAGTTCTTTGGAGATGTTCAATCTATTGTATCCATCCAGCTGCATCTCATGTGCCTCCCATTTGCCCTTTGCAGCTTTAGGGCTATTACGTGAGTCCAGTGGCTGACAATAAATGCAAATAATTCTTATAAATTATCAGATGCATAAATAGGAGAGTTAACCCCTTGTCTGCTTTCAGACCTGCATTTTGGTGACTTTTCCTCTCTAGCCATGATCATGATTGTTTTTGACAGACACTTTGGTAGGAAGTTATTGATTTTTGTGAGCCTCCAGCTCCCATGAAATGGGAGGCAGCTCCTGGAAGGAACGAGGTGAACGAAGCCACAAAAAAAGCCACCCCTTGTCTCCCTCCTGCAGCTCTTCTGGGGATGGCAGCACAGGGGAACCATTTTGTGCTCCTTGGCGTTACAAAAGTGGATCCGTTGTTTCAGAAACAGAGGTAGATGGGTCAGCAGAGAGGCAGAGAGAGGAAATTTTGGTGATGAAGTTGCTGGCCCACACCAAAGGAGTTGGTGGCTACTGAGCCCCCCAAGAAGCAGCCAAGATCCATCCCTTGTCCTGTCCCCTGTGCTCAGAGGATGTATGAGCCACCTATTCCTGTCTTGGTCCTAAAGCTCAGGAAAAGGGGGGAATCACTAAAAAAAGTGATGTTTGGGCCATGAAATCGTTGAAAGCTGAGTAAAGCAAAAACCTTCCCGAGCAGCGTCTCAAAAATCAAGAGGATGGAGGCACCTCTGGGTTCATGGTGGGCAGTGATCATTTTTATACCCAGAAAGGAAATTTAATTACATTTTTAAATATAATTGCTGGGAGTTGCTCTAGCCGATTTTTTTTTTTCTTGACGCTTTTTTATAGAGCATCCTCTCTGACAGATACAGCCTGAATTCTAGATGTCAACAAAGCTGGACTGTCACAAATATGCATATATGGGAATGGTTCATATTTATGCCAATATATGTTAAAGAAGCCTTTATTTTCTTCTAAATATCACTCTCATTTTAAAGACAGACCAAAAAAACCCCAGAGAAATCACAGATGACTTCTCATTCATGAGGCATGATTTACCATGGCTGTAATTCTTGACCTACAATTTCTGCAGGACATTTTAGGGCTATCAAAAAACAGAAAAAAAAGCAGTCCTGCACTTCTGGGGAATCAGCAGCAAGAGGGGTTTCCTCTAGAAATAAAGAGCAAAACACAAATCACCTCTCTGCATAAGAAATACAATTAAATTAACAATTATAATCTATCTTTAAAAAATACATTCAAACATTTAATTTGCATAGAAACAGGCAGTGCTATTCATTTTGAGACAAGAAAATCAAAAGTCATAGCTAGCAGCCACTCTTCTAAACCAGATTTTGAGCACAACCCCCCCAGGGCTGTTTCTACCAATTTTCCAATAAATCATGTAATGACTTTTAGAAAAGGCAGATATTTAATTCTTGAATTAGAACTATAGGACCATAACCAAAGACTGACAGCTCTCTTATTCTGCCACACTCCCATACAAACCCTTTCAGCCAACTGGCTGTGAAATAATGCGATAATTAGGCAATTAGATATTTGGGAGAATGTAGAATGAAGCACTGAGCGCTGACCTATATTACATAGATCAAAGTACACTGGAGGAATTGCCAAATATATCTTGTTTACAAGCCCTTCTCCATTTTTTTCAGCATTTCAAAATTAAGACTTATGGGCCAAGCCTCCACAGCTACACATATATTTGCAGTTGTTGTTAGATACAAAGGAGAAAAATCACAATTTTTGTGCATAGAAAGCAGCAGTTGTTTAATTGCTGGTTCTTTACTTGCACATATTGATTTAAACCTATAATATATATTGTGTAGCAATGTGATAAACATTATGAACCAAATGTTCCCAAATAACTTTTCCATTACTGCTAACGGTGCTTCTTGGAAAAGTAAGGGAAAAATTAAAATTAATTATAGATAAAATCAGCAAATTATGGAGATCATGTCTTCCCTGAGTCAGTAGAGGGGAGTATCTCTGAACACTCACATTTAAGAAGGAGTTTTGGGGTTTTTTACTCTTTATTGTGAAAATATAGGTATTACACGAGGCTGCTAACGTGGGTTTGGTCCTCCAAATAAAAGGTGTCTCTGCTCATGGCAGGTTGGAAGGAAATTATCTTAGAGAATCTTCCAACCCAAACCATTCTAGAAAAGCCTACTCATAAATCTGAACGAAATACTCTGAAATAAGGCTGCAAGAACATTCAGGGAGAGGGAACAGCTTAGCAGGAAAATTAACTAAAATTCATGTATTTCAGCCATGGTAGAGCTGAGGACTCACTCTGTTGACCAAAACCTCAACAGTTTCCCAGGGAAAGGTTTTTTAGGGGAATTCAGATGTGGGTTTGATGGCAGAGTGATGCTCCTGGAGCTTCTGCTGGTGCCCATGGACCACACAATGGATGGCTCACATTTGTGTGTTTTGGAGCATGGGGAGAATGAGTTTGGGCACAGCATTTCCATGGTTTCTACATCAGCATCAAGCCAGGGAAGGAGTTGTTTGTAGGAAACCACAGATCTAAACAAGCTGGGGAAATTTCCAGAGAGTGGTTATGTGAGCTATCAAAGGAGGAAAGAAAAACACTGCAAAACTTGCTTTCTTCACTTCTTCAGTGGTTGTAGATTCAATTCAATTCAGTGTTCAATTACGTCTACAATTTATGTATTTAAATTTGGCCCCGAGTGGAAGGGACATTTTTGGGTTATAACTGGGACATTTCTCAGTCAGCTGGTGAGAAGTTCCAGATTGTCCTCATTGGTGGCATTATTCCTCTCCTCAGGGACAGAGAGCTAATCAGAAGGTGTCAGACAGAGCTTGCTCTTTAGTGACAGTTCCCTCAAACAACTGAAGCTGTGGAGAAAGTCCTTCTCAGTCTGTAAAAGTTACAGCATAAAATTTTTATGTCTTGCACAGCTGGAATCTGCGAGCGTGGAAGTTCCCTCTGAGCAAGACATATAGTGAGATGCAAAGTCTCTTTAATGCATAATTTGTGAGTGAAGCCAGTTTTCTTCTTTAAGTTGCATATTGTCTCTTTGGGGTTTTAAAAGAATGTTCTGGCTCTAAAAGGAAGGAATGTGATTATCTGTGTGTAACCCTGTGGAAGACAAGGGGAAAGGCTGGAAGGAGCAGATGCACTTCAAATGTAACTATTTAAAATATAAACCTGGCATCAGGAATCACTCACAGCCCTTTCCATCTCCTTCCTCCACCCCTAAATAAAAATACAGTTATATTTGCAGTTAAGGAACATCCTCTTACTCAAAGGTTGTGCTACTGGAGCCTCCACAGTGCTACAGCAGACTGGAAAAATCATCCCCTTTTGCAGAGGTGCATTTTTAGCTTGCATTAGAAATAACTGGGATGCAAATAATAATATTCAGATATAAGTTGTTTAAGTTGGTATCATATGCTGCTTTTTTTATAATATTCAACAAGTAGATGAAAGTACCCAGTGGCTTTCACGTGGCCAATTACACTTTAAGAATTTGATTTAGAAATAACACATTCTACCATTTGTGCTTCAAGACTTTTAAAATTACCATACTCCAATGTTCAAACAGCTAAGAATGCACATATATATGTGTCTACATATTTTTAGAGGTTAGGATTTTTATGAATATATTACAAACATATTTTATGTATTATATAAATCTCAACTCAAAGCAGACCTATCCATAGTCTTCCCCCTCATCCCAAGATTCTAAAGCCAAGGGGAGCTTGGTGGGATTTGAATTAGGGTTTTAAAACTTTCTTGAGAAGAGGAAAAATATGAGGTGTGAACAGTTCTGTAGGAAAACCAAAATATTTACAAGTTTTCAAAATGTTGCTTCTTTCATGCTCATCTGAGCTGCATCACTCTGCCCTGGGTGTTTGGCTCATCTGGATGTCAAAGGGCTTGAAAGACTCCCATCTTTTTGTGTCATGGATGTGAGTTTCTAAAAGTATAATCCTCCAGATAACCCATTTGAAGATAATGCATAGATCAGTTTGAACGGTTTTGCTCACCTAAATTCACATTACAGCACAAAATGAGTGAAAACCAGATGTAAATAAACTCACTTATAAAAATCTTTCCCTTGTTGACCTTCTAGGAATAAAGTCATGGCCCAACAACGTGGTGCTGTCACCAGAGGTGTTGGTTAAGAGTAAATTCCAGTTGTAAATGAAATATGCACTGAGTCTTGTTTTGATATCTGGTCACGTTTTTAAAACAAACTGAATAGAAGAGAAATTCTCATTATCTCCTTTTTTTGTTGTTGTTTCTGGGAGCAGATAGAATGGAAATTTCCAGGTATGCTCTAAGGGCAGAAGTTTCCATGGAGTTTTAGCTTACAGGTAAGGATTTGGGATTGATGCCCAAATGTGAACGTAGTGCAAACTTAGGAACATGCATTAAAAAGTTAACCCAATATATCTCTGTACCCTGTGCAGACAGAGGTTTAGCTACCAAAAATACTTTCATTTTTAATTAGCATCAGGATCACCATAGAATTAAACAAATCAAGTGAATGAGTCAGGAGAATGTGTGCCCAGTTTAAGCTAAACCTGCCATAAAAGCCCTTCTCCAGTATAGTACAAACAGCAAAATTATTGATTAACTTGTATTGCTCCGCAAGAAGAACAAATTATTGCTGATTAAAGCCATGCAGGTGATAAAGGAACTTAACCAACAAAAGCTGGCAGCTTTAGGTTAGGAAACAGCTGTGTCCCTAATTATGCAGTCTGATTTATACTCTATTAAATCAGTATATAAGTAACCCATTTCTCTGAAAGCATTTAAACCTCTTATATTCCACCAAACACGGCAATTTTATTTGAAATAAATGTATCCAGCTCTTTTGGGAACATATGGTATATTTCTCTCTTATTAATAATTCAGTTCAAATGAGCAAAAATTAGTTGGTGCAGTTACAGCTGATTTTGTCCTGAAAAGATCTGCATTAATTTTAGACGTTTTGTAAATTGGGCTATTAAATAAAAGCATTATATGTGAATTACCCTTTAAATTTTAAGCAAGTTGGTAGTTTAATGGTATTTTCTAGTCAGATTCATTTTCGATCTCTAAAAAATTATGGTCATTACAGTAAGACAAATTTTTGAAACCTGCTACTTCCATCCAATTACATATAGTGCTAATAAGTAAACTAGAAAACTTTTATGCCTCATTCTCTCTATTTTATCTTTTCTGTCAGGTGGCAATTTCTGTCCTCTTGTATAAATAAGGTGCTGACTTCCAGCTTCCTCACAGATAAGGCCCACCTCCAAATAATTGTGATTTCTGCTTCTCATCACTGTAATTCTGCCAGTTGCTGTTCCCACACATCATTCCTGTGCGTGAGTGTGAATTTTGTGAGTTTCTGGGCTGGCAGGGATATGTATCAGGGAATTAGGAGGAAAGCAAGTTCATATTTTGCATGAGGGAAGTTTCAGTGTGCCCCTGTGTACGTATGAGATTATCCCCAGCTCTCTGTGATGGATTCTCCTCTCCTCTATCAGAATTAAAGGGATTTGTGCTCATGGATCAGGAGGATGTGCCCCAGCTCTGCTTCCACTGCCATGGCCAAACTGGTTTAAAGAAGTGCAGGTGGAGTGGGATATGATGTGATGCAATGATATTCCCAGCTAACCACTTACTGAGCAGAAAGTCTTTAACTTTTTGAAGGACATCCAAAACCACTAACACATGTAGAGGGTACAAAATAACCCAGCAGTGTGAAACCTGAGTTGATTTCTTGGCAGCTTTTTTTTAGTGGAGCTTTTTGATCCTCTCAGAAGGTCTGTGGTGTCTGACAAACTGCCACAAATGAGTTTATTGCTAAACATTCTTCTATTCCTGTTTTGCATGCGAGTCTAGAACAAGGAAACTTAACTCCTTGATTTTATTAACAAATTTGGGCCCTGGAGCCCGTGGAATCTTCCAACACGCTGTGGAGTATCAAAGAGCAGCCTTTTCTTTCCTGTTGCCCCGAGTTTATTTGTGTAGTTTGAGTTAGTTTATCTGCTAATTGCCCCCCAATTAGCAGCTGCATATGCATATTAAAGAGAACAGCCACTTAGATCTGCACATGTAGGATACCTCAGAATATAATAGCATCGATCATCCTAATTTTAATAACTGCTTTGCTCACATATCTTCATCCACGTCTGCACCTTTTTTGTTATATTATCTACCATTTTAGAAAGCTATCTAGCTTACTTACAGAGTTAAATTCAAATAGTCTAAAGGTTAATGTGAAACACTGGCGAGGCATTATGAGCACAGCAGTATATTTTAAAGGCATTCAGCTGTTGGAATTACCGAGAGCCAATGCTCAGTGTAAGTCCCCACAAAATTTACCAAAAAAATCCCTTCTACTGCTTGA
>NW_005054369.1:927162-947162 GCF_000277835.1 Geospiza fortis | reverse complement strand
ACCATAAAATACCAAGAAATATATGCTGTTTTTATATTTTATGATATAATTTTTCTTACTGGATTCTACCTGGCCATTCTTTGACCAGTCAAGGATGCCTACAATTTGTATTTTCAAATCACCATCCTGCAATACACAAATGCTGCTCTGTTTTTCCTATAGATTACTTTTATGATCCTTTTTGCCATGTCCTGAAACAAAGAGAGATAAACAAAGTATAAAGATAGGCCCCTATTTAGGACTTCTAAATTAACCCTTTAATTAGTAAAGTTGGATATTTAGCCAGCTAGACCTAGTCTGTGAAAGGTGATAAATTGTAGGTGACAGACTGCACTGTCTATTTGATCTTGATTAGGTATCATCAGTATCAGACTTCATGATATTAAATGGATAAATATCCCACATTTCTCATTTTTCAATTCATGTCAGCTATCCCCAGGTCACTATTGATGTCCAAAGTATTCAAACCAGAGCCCATCTGCAAACTCCTGCTGACACCCTGCCACCAGGAGCACCCAGAGCTGTGCATGAGGCACCAGCCAGGCTTTCTGGACAAAATGGGAACGTTCCTCTGGCTGCAGCCCAAAAACCCCCCTGCAGAACTGGGAGGTGCATTGGCCCGCAGGACATACAGAGCCTCATTCCTTATCCATCCTCTGGGTTTAAATTCCTTTCCGTCCTCTGGACTTAAATTCCTTATCCATCTTCTGGACTTATAATCCTTCCTCTGTTTGGGCTCCACATCCATGACTGTTGTAGTTGAGACAGTCACAACGCAAAGCAACACACTTCAATTTCAGAAGGCTTCAGGCTGTTTTTATTCTAGCATGCATGCTTTTTATATATATTTTTAAAAACTCGTAAATTCACACTTTACTCACTGGTCAGGAAAGACAAACAAAGTGCTCATTGAAACAGAGTTGCAGGTATCTCTTATTTATCTTCTTTCTTTCTTGGTTTCTGTGTCAATAATCTTGTTAGGGAATTCTTTCAGGGTAAATATGGATCCTCTTACCAAACATGGATCCCCTTATCAAACATGGATCCTCTTCTCAAACTTCTCTCTGGCCCACAGAAGTCACTGTATAACCTCTTCCACACATGACCTCTGTCCTGAAGTCAGACTCCTGTGCAAGGTGTTTCCACGAGGTAAGAGAGGAGAGGGATTTCCTGGGCATCCTGTCTGAAAGGCCCTGACTCTGATACTCCCTAAAACAGCTGAAACTCCTGCTTCACTTCCAAGACCTTGCCCTCAACGTCAACATTTTCATTTGACTCCTCCCAAGTGGCTCTGTGGGTGGATAAAGACCTCTCCATTCAGGGAGACACAGACTGGTGTTTTCCTAGCCATGGGATCTTTCCACGTGGGTGGGAGTGACCATGTCACCACCATCACCACTTGGGAGCCAGGATGGTAAAAATTTGGGGATTTGACATCATTTCCTACCTCTCCCCTTTGAGTCTGGAGCCTCCCATGACCATTTGAAGCCTGTCCTGATGCACTGAGAAGTTGAGACCCTGCAATTTGAACCTCAGAGTCCCCTGAAAAGCAAAGTCCATCCATGTGATGGATTAAATTTTTTCCTTGTAAATGAAGATATAGTCCCTTGGACAGATAATTTTCTGACAAAATGAATTGAACCATCTTTCTGTTATATTTAGCCTCTAATCCCCTATGAATGCATTTTTGACCAATCTTTTCGTTTTGTCATGGTCTACGGATTGTGCCCAGAATTTAGCAATGCTACAGTAATTGAAAACAGAATAAAATTTCCCATCTGGATTTATTTGAGTCCTGTCCTGCAATACCTTTCTATTATTCTATTCATTTAACTTCTGCAAGGTAGCAAAATAACAATAAATATGTAATTGTTGCATTTAATTGAACATATAACAAAAAAGTTGCTGTTTCTCAAGGCATTTTATCCCCTTTGCTTCCAGCACATTTAATTATGTATGAACCCTTCAAAAAAACCCTCTCAAATAATGTGAGTCATCTTCTAGGAGAGAAGATTTAAAGATGATAAATGTTATTTAGAATCACTATGATATGATTCATATTGTGATGTGATTGGGAACAATATTAAAACCCACCAAGGCTATTATACCTAAATTTTTGTTTCAATTCATGCAATATTGCTGCTGCTTAATATGATTTCTATTTACTTCTTTCCATTGTTAGTGTTTTATTGAGGTTGTGTCGGCTTTATCAGGCTAATCTCTGCTGCAAATGGAGGTCAGCAGAGCCAAAGCACTGGCAAAAAACCTGTCTCCATTATATTCTACTTGGTATGAATTTTCTCAAAAACCCTCCCTCTAATATAAACTCTTTTCTTCACCATTCTTCGATTATAATATTTCTACCTGCACAAGCCCTGACAGCTTGATATTTAAAAGCTGTATAAACTCTCATAATCTAATTTTATATCCCTTTTTATAAAGAGAGACCGTGCCTCATTTAAAGTAACAGTGAACGTATTCATCGAAAGGCTTAAAATGGAGCAATCTTGGCCATCAATAAAAGCTTGGATTTCAGGTGTTTTAAATTATAACTTAAAAACATGCAGGGCTACCCTTAATGACAGTGACAATGAGCCATTAATTTGTGTTCCTCTGGTGTCAAGGGTGAGGCAAGTAATCCTGTCATGCCCTTGCTAGAATACAATTTGGCAAAACAGGATATTGTAGAAGCTTTATAAATCTTATATCTCTATTTCTCCTTGTACTGGTCTGGGGAATAATGAAAAAGAGCGACACATAAATTTACCTACCAAATGGGGTGTGCTCTCTCTGCTGAATATCCACACATAACTCCCATTAACATTAGTATAAAATATACATGTACAGCAGTAGGAAGCACAGACTACCAGATATCCAGAGGTCTGGAATAGGAGCTGAACTGTGCTGCCTTTAGGAGCTGCCAATCCTGCCCAGATCACAGGGTTTCATTATTTCCCCCCCAGTTTGAGTTAAGCATTCAACCCAAAACATTTGCATGAAAAAATAAGTGCAACCAAACTGAAAATAAACTGGACATCAGAGACTGTCTGAATTTTTTTTTCTTTAAGATGTTAAATTTACTTAGTTCCAGTTGCAGTTTAGAAGCAAAGAAACCCAATAAAAAAGACAATAAAAAGACAAAAAAAAATCCCAAAACCCTCAAAGATGTTTTTTGCAGTAAGTTTCTAAATATGTTATTGGAGAGGTGATTGAAATCTGACAAAAACCACAACGTTTTATAATAATGTCCTGCAGCAAAAGTATGGCACCAATAACTAAACAATACTTTATCACCTTTGCCACTCTCAACAGCTGCCATTAATACCAAGATCATAGTGTTAGGCCTTCTATTCCCCAGCTGACCATGTTAGTGACAGCCAGGGCTTAGGCAATGACATTGAAAAATATTTGCAGTGACACAGCCACAAATCACCGCGGGACGAGTTTAAAACTCAATATTCACTAAACTTGCATCTGTTCTTTTCTTGTTAGAGCATCCACGACACATTTGTTACAGGCTGGATTCCTCAAAGAATCCAAACACTGATGGAAAGTGATAAAAATTATTGGTAGAGAAAACTCGATGGGCAGAGGGGCTTTTGTCAAGTTGTTTATTCATATGAGGTGTTTATTTATATGTCTGAGATGGAATCACCTGGAACACCTGAGGAAGAGGTGTCCCAAGATCAGTGGCTTTTCACATTAAATGCACTCAGTCAAGCAGCACAACTACCTTGAAGCCAAATTTTCTGAACAGTCTCATCATACATGTATTGATCTTTATTTCCATCTCTCCCAGGGAACCCAAGGAGACATTTGGCTACTTAATGGTTGCCGCAGGACACTGTCTGTTCCATGTGCTTCAGATGCTCCCCAAGTGAGCTCTTTCCTGGGTGTGGGGACTGGCAGATGTCCCAGATGCACATCCAGTCCCATATTTCAGCTTCAAACGTCCTGCTTCTTCCTGAAAGCATGCACAAGACATTTTCTCTGCTTTTTTATTTTCACAGACCTGTGTCACTAAATCCCTTAAGCAAGATACAGAAGGCCCTGAGGACAGCAGGGGACATCTGCACACATTTAAACTGGCAGATCTGTTTAAGTTAAACACAAGCTGGTGCCTGCAGTTGGTGGTCACCTCATTGCAGAAGGCTGTGAAGAAGGAGAGGACCAGCAGGGGCAGGGAGGCAAACAACAACATCATGAAAAAACACTAAGAAAGGTTGCCTTTAGTGTGCCTTGTGATATTCCTAAACCAGCGGGTACAAACCAGGGAAATAGGAGAGCTCTGGGCAGCAGAAACTGTCCCAGCCTCCACTCTCTGCCCTGAGGAGCATCTCCTCCTGCTGCCATCTGAATTCCAAGCAAAAGGAGGAGACTGGTAGAAGTCTTAGAAGTTATCAAGTGGAAAAAGTTGTTTTTAAACTCTGCTGTTGCTAAACTCCGTATTAAAATCCCATAAATACTTTTCTTCTGACCCCCACCCTACAAGAGTGGATGCCTTTCCTGGCTGGGGATATATTCAGAAATGGCAAATTTTTGGATGCATTGAAGAGACTGCTGAAGGAGGAGAATGATTAATTCTTAATAGCAAGTTTTGCAGCATATTGAATGAAACATTCTTACATTATATTGATATATAACACACTGGTCCTCTGCCATCCTGACTAGAAGTTCATTTCCAGCAAGGAATAGTTTATAGATAATGCAGTAGGTGAGGGAGAGAGCCATAAAACTCTGGCTTTTTCAGTTGTCCCAAAATCTTTTGGAACTTCATTTTGGTTTGAGTGATGACTGTCCTGGATGTTGATATTAAGCAGAAGCAGCAATAAAGGTGTGCAATGCCAATTCTGTCCCTGCTTCCCTGAGGCAGCAGGCACAGCCCAACAGAGCTAAATTTAGAGGAACCACAGGAAGTTAGACACTTGTCTGAGGATTAATCCAACTTCTTTGTCCAGAACTTTCTTGCTGCTTAATGTGCCTTACTTTTGTTTCAATTTCTGGTGTCTTACAGGTGTGTTAGTGGACTTTGCATTTAGCAATCCTTATAACTGTAGTCATATGTAGTTTTTTATAATACTCATAATTAAGGTTAAAAAATCCAAGTGTTGCTGTTTCCTTACCTTATACCCAAACCTGTAAAGCCACTTCAAAAACACTTTCACAAAGAAAGGTCTTTGTTCCCTTTTTGTGCCAAAAGAACCCCCTGTAAGTTCCACAACTCCCAGTAAGTTCCACAACCACCAGTAAGATGCAGCAGTTTGCCAGACACGTATATATGGATATATAAAGTTAATTCTGTGCTTCTCAATCCCTTCACTAAGATCAAGTGCAGTGTCATTTCCCAACTGGAAACTCCATCTTGCCTTGCCTGCAGGCTGATCCAGACGTCTAATTGGCATTTCCACCAATTTTATAAAAGCCTCCAGCCCTTCCAAGCCTTTGTGAAATTTCTACAGGAGCTACCTGAAAAGTTCAACCTTCTCTTAGCTTTACAATGAAACAGCCCAAATATTTTCAGTTGCCTATTTTGAGGAACAAATCTTCAGGTTTTCTCAGCTAGGTAATATAAAGCATTTGTTCCTTTGGCTTTCATCTAAAATCAAGACAAAATACACATTTCGAGAGATGATATGAAATGAAATTGAAATGAGTGAGTACTTTTGGTAAAGAAGACCTTTAGTGCTTGAAATGCTTTGTTACAACTGAATAAACTAAATATGCTTAATATGAAAGGTAATGATGCGACTGATTGAATAGTTTGACATTACTGCACATGAAATATCATTAACAGGTTCACGGTGGTTTTATATCAGTACCAAACCTCAGAATAAAATAAATGGAAATACAAAACTACAATGATTTGTCACTGGAGCCTTTCAGTGTCATTTAAGAAAATATTTTCAGTGAAAGACTACTCAGCATGAGCTGGTGCAGCACAAGGAATCTCAGCCTTGTGTAAATTTGAGATTAAGCCAGATTCAACAATTTAGGATGTCTGCATCTCCTTTAGCTGTGAGAGGACATGTCCCTATCAGCTCAGCTGCCTTTGACTTCAGTGGGCATCACCAGTTCATGCCTGCAGCGACCACTGCTGCCACATTTCAGGATGTGAGTTCTTAACACAACTCCAGCAAGAGATGGCTGTGAGCCCTCTGAGACTCCCTTTTCTGCAGGCTCAGCCCTCCCTCAGCTGCTCCTGGTGCTCCAGACCCTTCCCCAGCTCTGCTGCCCTCCTTTGGATCTCGTGGCCAAGCAGTCCATGGATGGTCACCATGAGGATTGGCCTGCAGGATAAAGCCCCTTTGGAATTGGGATAGGTTGGTTCTGTTTTTACCTCACAGAGGTGACAGAGGCAGAATTTGTGTTTTCACTAGGGGACACAGATGCTCAAGCCATGTCCACCCGCAGATTGCCTGCATGGCACCACACAGTATTGACAGTCAGCAAGTTGTCAGTCCATTTAATTCCATTTTCTCTTAGGAAATCTCCTTCTGTGTCAGATTGTGAGCACTCACGTGCCCTAGATCTAACTTCCAGGTCCTGTTACACCTCATCCTTCACAGGGATTTGGTCTCAATAAGGAACCAAACACAAGAGCATGTTATAAAATATTATTAGTCATCCAAGTCCATCACCTCCATCTTCTGCTCAAAATTGGTGGCCAGGTGCAGAAGCTGCCTTCACTGACTGTCACAGTTTTCTTGCCATCCTCAAACTTAGGCTATTAGTAAATGACTACTGAAACACAATGTTTTTCTGATTGAGGAAACTGCTGATAAAATCTGAGGCTGGTATGAAGACAGAGAATATGTAGATAACACTCCCAGCTTCTTGTGTTTTAATTTAGGGAGTTAATTTGATTGCATCTCATTATAACTGAAGGATATTTTCATTTACCCACACATTTTTGAAGTGGTCACCATTTGGAGAATTAGAGGCTTTCATTTGCTCTTTTTAGATATCAAAATCAAAAATAAAAAGGAAAACACAATAACACATAAATAAATTAAGGTAAATGTACTATTTAGCAATGTAAGCCTGGTTTTGCAAGCACTAGGGAAAAGTATATCCTGGTTATGTCTATTTTTTATAACATTTCAATGTATAGCACTTACTGCGTTCTCTATTTGTATTTTTCATGTTTGCACAGATGGAAAAGAACAAGAATTAGGACCAACATCTTAGAACACCAACAGTCTACACGTTCTTAAATTTTTTCCAATTATCCAAATGGAAGGGTAGATTTTTTCACATTTTAGAGTAACATCACAAATTTACATGAAAATAAAAAGGGACAGAGAAAAAGCTATGAACATTCATTTTAGTATTTAATACAAATACACACTGTCAAGTGTGTTTGACATCCAAGGCTTCTCTTTGGTAGGAAGTTGAATAACATTGAGCATAATGCTATTGCTGAGCCATAATATGTGTATGAAAACATCAGGATTTGAAGGGACAAAAACATCATCAAGTTTTTTAATTTCAACCTCTCTCCCCAGCTGGCAGATTAAAAAAAAAATAATTTTTATGGTTTGCAAATCAAAGGTTTTGGTATCAAAATGGCATATTTCTTAATTGAACTTATAGTGCAACAGAGGTGTAAAATAAAAAACTAAATTGATTTCATGGCCCTTATTTGGTTTTATTGTTTGTGTTACTGAAAACCTGAGGACCAAAGACTTTGTCTTTTCTTCTTCCACAGCAAAATGCCTGTTTTTCCCAGCCATTTTCATGCAGATATTATTTTGATGCAATTTAAAGGTGTTTCATTTTGCTAAATCATGAGAAGTTGCTGTTTTTGTTTAATTAAAACTCAGAAGCCCTAATGTCATTCCACTGGGGAAAAAAAAATGTAACAAGTTGTCACACGTGCACGGGATTAATGTGAAAAAGTGGTTGACTCTGTGTGTATTTTTTTTTTACTATTGTTACTGCTTTTCTCCAGTTTCTTTGGTAATTCTTAAAACTTTATAAGCTGCATTTATGTTAAGCTGTTCCTGATACGCTCCAATAAGTGTGCTTTAGACACATTGTTAACATAAGGCCAAATCTGTAATACAGCATGGACAATTAAGTGCACAATTTTTGTATAAATGCAAAATCCCTCACTGTGAATTATTTAATTAATGCTCTACAGTTCATTTAATAGCGCTCTTTCAAAGGCCATTTCACTCACAGAAAACTAATTTCATTCTTGGGGTTGATTTAATTAGATTGTATGATATATGGTATTGCTAATTCAGTGGCTCTCTTTGCGGTGTCTAGCCCGTTGCTCCTATTGTCGGCAATCTGTCAGCCCCATTTTTAACAGTATTGAAAAATTCAAGCTTTATTATTGCTCGCTCACTCTTTCTCTCCCATCAGGAGGAAAGTAATGAGCTTTTCTTCTTATGAGAGCAAGCAGAGAGTGTGGTGCCCTTAGCGCTTCAGGCAGCGAGCAGTATTAACAGCCTGATTCATGAGTTAAGTTTCTAACTGCCCGTGGCTATTAGCACTCAGTCCTTTGGCTGTCATTTAGTTAAAAAGACTCTTCGGTTAATTCACTCTTTTAATGAGACTGTGCTATTCAACTAATGTATTTTACTGTATGAAAGGTCACACCAGGAAGCAAAACAGATTGGAGGGAATGTAGTGGGAAGCCTGGCTGTCAAGAAACAGTTCAAGCCTCGCAGGCATTTCGCCGCCGCGGCGCCCGTAATAGGCCACGGAACTGATGGGCCAGCGCTCACCTCAACAGTTGAGCACTATAAATCATGGCTAAATAGAAAGCAGATTAATCAGAGCCACAGACAAAAAGAGCACGTGTTTCATTACCCATATAATCACTAACATGATTGCCAGACAAGCCAGGGGAACCGCGCGCGGGGCTGACAAAACGCGGCGCGGTGGCGGGCGAGGCGCTGGGCTCCGCGGAGCTGTGGCCACTAAATCTTCTCATTAAGGAGCTGCTCCCTGAGACCTTCTTGTCCAAGGGCTGCTTGCAGGGAGGGTGGTGTGGGGGGAGTGGGAGAAAGGCAGGAATATAAAGGGTTGCGTTTGAGCGAGCAGGGTCGCAGGAGGCGGCGCAGGATTTCCCTCCCATGGCTCAGTTTCCACCTCATTCCCTGTGTCACCAGGGCTGGAAGAAGCACGTGGGAGATGGGATGACCCTCTGCTCTTCCTCCCATCTTTATGTGTCACCAGGGCTGGCAGAAGCACGTGGGGGATGATCCTCTCCTGTTCCTCCCGTCTTTATATATCACCAGGGTGGCAGGAGCACATGGGAGATGGGATGACCCTCTCCTCTTCCTCCCATCTTTACACAAACCCCCAGCAAGCCAAACCCAGCCTGCTCCCCACATTTTCTGCTCCCCACCCCTTTAGCTGTGTGGCACAGGTCAAGCCCCAACGGATGAAGGAACATCTCATTTTGATTTATTCTGAGTTTCTCCCATGTCATTTCCTTGCTGAGCTCCCCCTGCTCGCTCGCACCCTTTACGTCACCGGGAATCGTGTGCAAGCCACATGTCCACACCCCACAGCTTCTCCCAGCTGGGCTCCAGCAGGAAGGGATGGTTGGAAATCTGGTTGGCTTCAGCATCTCTGCTTGGGATGTCCAATTGAAAATGTTTTTCTGAATATTGCTCGTTAATTTACGGGAGGAGAAAATGAGAAGAAACCTCTGTTTTTAATGGCTTTGCATCTGTCGGCCAAGGCGTTAAGCATCTGAATTATTGGGAGGGTATGTGTGTGTTTTGCTCATTTTTAATTAGTGTCGTTGGGGGGAAAACTCCAGCACTTTACGGGCAAAAGTATATTATTTTTTTAGAAACTGTAATTCCCTCAAACTACGGTAAACAAATCATTCTGATTTAAATTTCCCAGGCAACTTCCAAACAGGGAAACCGTATGTTTAATTACTAAACATCTGTTGCAAAGAATACCCCTCGCTTTTGCAGCACTAATATCACTGTATGAATTTTAAAATCTGTCAGCAAGGGATCACGAAAGCTTTGGGAGCAAAGAGCTGCTCACTTTAACCCCTGAACCAGATAATCTAACAGTAATCCATTCAAAACTAATCAAACATTTACAGAAACGCACCAGCACTGAGGAAAACAATTCATCATCTTCATATGCTCATTACACTTCCAACATCTCAATCTACCTATGTAAATGAGACCAGGGATCTGACATCAGGTCCATGTACAGAAATTATAAACAAATATTCATCCATTATGCTGCTGGAATTTAACAGCTGGAGCACTAACAGTAGCTGAACTCCAAGCCCTGAGTATCAATTATTTATGAACCTAAAACTGACAAGACTGTCTAGGTGAATTAGCTGCATATGTCAAGCTTTGTTATAAATCCCAGCCTACTGTAAAACTCATTTTCATAGAATGTATGTACAAGGCTGACAATATATCAACAGTACGGCATTAATAATTTAGAAGAATGGTACCATAAGGGAGCACCTAGAAACTCTGCTCTGCAATATACTTGATATTACAAATAAAAAAGTCAAATAAAATGAATTTCCCATAAACAGAGAATCAAATAAAGCATTTTTCTATGATTTTATATTCAATTTTCAAAAAACTTACCAGTTGATACTTGCATTTTTAGGAACCATAAGCATCACCTGAAGTTATTCAATTTTTTTTTTTTTTGCCATTGCTAAAAATGCCTTTGAATTTCTAGGCCTGTTGATGTAGGTTACATTGCATTTATTTTACTCTTACAGAGTGGGAACTAAAAGTGAGGTGAGGGTAAGAGAAGGAAGGAAAGCACTGCTTGCAGCAAAGCACATTATGTCCCATGTCCCATTATCCCAGTTTGCTCCAAGCCCCATCCAACGTGGCTTTGGACACTTCCAGGGATCCAGGGCCAGCCACATTCTTCCTCACAGGGAAGAATTCCTAATACCCAAAATTCTGCCCTCTGTCAGTTTACAGCCATTCCCATTTTTCCTGTCCTGCATAGGGAAAAGTAAAGGACAAGGTCTAAACCAGAATGTTGACAGTGAGATCTGGAAAAAAGAGATATCAAAGCTTTGCCCATTGTCTCTGAAATTCAAGACAGGTCTGGACTTTGCTGTGGTCCCCCATCTCCACTGGAGAACAACCACCCACTGCTTTGATGGAGCAATGGACACAATTACCCAAAATCCAAATTTTTTTTTAGAAGTTGCTGGATTATTCCTCTGTACAATCCAACCTATGCCTATGAAGACCAGGCTGGTTGCAGCAGCTTTTTGCTATTCAGAGAGGATGTCCACAAAAAAATGAATACATGCACATAAGAGAATCTGTGCCTATCACATAAACAAGATTTTATCTTATTTGCAGAAGTAGCCCAGTTTTTGATCAACTGTGAACATCACATGTCCTTGTCTCCACAACATAACTTTCAGATTATTAAGAAAAACGGAAGAGGGAGGGGAAAAAAAGGGGGGAAGGGGAGCACAATCAGTCCTGGTCTTGAGTGCAGATAGACACCAAAACTGAGGGATGGTTAAAGAAAATATCTAATACTAAACTTATGACCCACAAAAATTGTTCCCACTTAAACTCAGCATTAGTTTTGGATACCCTTTATCTGGAATTCACATTGAAAACATACAAAGAATCCATGAAGACATCTTCTAAGGCTGAAAATGTATTCTTAGACTCTCAAAACTAAAGAGCACTGCATTTCTAGAAGTATTTTATCACTACAAAAGGCAAAAGCACACGTGCATTTTGAAAGAAACAGTAATGGTTCACAAGAGCTTGACAAGGAAGTTAACAGAGCATTTTTGAATCAGGAGAAAGAATTCAGAGGAGGAAACATGTCTTTGGTGATGCACACTTCAACAGCAAAGCAGAAAAAAGTAAATGACTTGATGAGTGAGGTGTGGAAAATGCTACAATGCCATCTCCTCATCTGCAGGATGCTGCCACTTCTGACACAGGAAACACTCCAAAGAGACTGGGAAAATTTAATAAATATACAGGATTAGATAAAGGAAAAAACAGAGATAAACATGCCTGGTTAGTGCCTGACGCCTGGAACATCAGGGATTTATGGAAGAAAAGTTCACTCAGGAAGCTGCTGGTGGAGGATCCAGTGCCTCCTTTTGTAGTGCAGAATGAGGGTGTGTACAGCCACTCCTCTGTAATTCCTCAGACTCTTAGGCTTTCCATTCCTCATTGCTTCAGTATTACCTGCATGGGTTGCTTCCTTCAGCTTTCCTAAAGGAGATTTCAATGACAACAGCAACAACAACAACAATAATAATAATGATAATGATAATTTCCCCGAGTGTGAAATTTACTCTCAGGCAGAAAGATCATGACAAGGCCTTTGAATCACTCAGGTCGTGTTAAAGTGCTTAAAATAGGACTTCACTTTAATTTACATGACACAGAGATCTCCTGCTGGCTCTCTAGATATGAGCTCCACCTTGAACACCCCTCGATGTCAAGGCTGCCTCAGGCACATGAGAATGTGTTTTCTGTTGAAATCCCTAAGAATTTTCCACATAATTCAAAAGCAGAGTGAAGATTGTGCTGTCTGCTCAAAACAGTGAGCAAAGCACTACAGAATTTCCACAGAAGAGTTATCAGGATTAATTTTTGGACCTAATTAACTGACTTAGTGTCTGATGACATCCCTCAGACTACAGGTTGCTCTCCTTGCAAACTGATACTTTTATTAATACTTCCAGTGCCTTTCTCCCATGTGTGGCACCTATGGAATCTTCCCCTTTATCTCTGTAGTGAATATCCCAAATCCTGCCTGGACACCTTCCCTTTCCCAAGAGCCATTCCTTCCCAAGGCTGTTTTGCAGGCTGGTACTCCTGCTCTCCACAGCACACCATGGCAGGGGTAGAGTTACCTGAGCTTCCCCAGCCCTTGGCAGAGCTCCCTGTGCTCCACACCTGCCTCAGGCACTGCTCAGGGGCACCGTGCCCAGCAGGATCCCTTTGGGATCTCCCTGCCTTCCAGGGAGCCTGGCCCTTCCCTCTCTACAGATGGAGTCAAGTTTCCTTTGCTAATTCCACGAGGGCTGTTCAGAGTCATGGTCGTGTCTTGAAATTATCTAACAACTAGAATAACTATTCTATTATTTAATATGAAATGTCGCAGCAAATATGTAAATTGTTTACCTGGTTAAGAAAATACTTAGCAAAATCCATACCTGGCTCCTCAAAGTGCTCCTGATGTCCCAACATCATCCAAACCATCCCACAGCAGTGAGCCAGAGGGATGAACCAACCCACCTGGCCAATCCTCAGAGCCTTGTGAAATGAAGTTATCATTTTCTATTGTACAATAATCTCTATTTACTGAAAGGAAAAGTGGTGCATTCACTCCTATTTGAAGATTGTTTTTGTTGATTTAGAGTAGAAAGGTACATGAGCAACCAGACTCCAAATACAACTCCTTTGGGCTTTTGCAAGTGTGGGTTAAGCTTAAAAGATACAGGTCAGCAACAAACAAAGAGTGATTTGAGTATTTGTGGGAGTTTGAGCTAACATTTCATGTGAGACCCATTTTATGAGGGCTACAAGGTGCATTTCCAAGGCATCAGTTCAAGAGCTGTATGTTTTCCTTTAATTTCTGAAAGGGTTTTCAACACAATAGTTCTATGATTTCTTGAAATTTTTTAGTTAGAACTGAGCCTAGAGCTGGGAGTCTCATAACTGTAACTCAGAAACTGGATTTGGAGCTGAAAAATAATTCAAGGCGAAAAAAAATTTTTTTTTTGAATTGGCTATACTTGGTGATAACTCTTGACTTATTCTTCTGTGCTGCTGCAATAAGCTATATTCTGGGGACCTGCTTTTGTGACTAAAAAGATAAGTCTCTTGTTGGGCAGAAAATTGCCTCTCTGACATAAATCTTTGGAATAGGAGTTTACAGAAAAGTGGTAAATATATAAAACGAAAAAAAAAAGATCAAATATCCCAAGCAAAACAAGCACAAGAGAAGATGAGGAAAGATTTGCATTGCACCAACCAGAAAGATTATATAATAATAACAGACCTTATTTCTGACTGCCATTTTGGGTTTAATCTAGACTTTGCATTGCTGGAAAATTTTTTTTGCCAGAAGAAAGCCCCTAGGTTAACACCTCTCCATGCTGTGAACAGAGGGAAGAATGAATTAAAAAAAAAAAAAAAACCAAACCTAAAATCCCAGAGTTTTTTCTCTTCCTCTTCTAATTCCTGTCTATATTTAAGGAATCCTACATAAATACCTGTGGATTAAAGTGATCTAATTATAAGGCTTGAGGTGCTCTAAATGTCAGATGTGGACTGTGGTGCTATCTGACATCGTTTAACGAGCCAGGTAAATTCCAACACCCACAAAGTACAAAAGAAGCCACTGGCAGGAGGTTCTAGGCCTTGATTTGTGGCATTACCTACCATAAGTACCTGGCCACCAACAGCAGATACCCCAGGATTCTCCTTTTCCCTCTCCTGGGGCACCAACAGGAGGTACCTCCGCCAGGTCATTTCTCCCCAAGGTTTAACTGGTGTGACTGACAGCCCAAAAGAACTGGAATTTCTGACCTGTTCAAAACTTATTCACTGCAGTGATTCTCATCCTACCTGGCTGCTGTGTTTAAAATGCCTCAGGGTGCATTTTGCTTCCAATAAAGCACATTAGACCTGCTTAGCTAAGAAATAGAGCTGCTAATCTTGGCAACGCTGCTGATTGTGCATGGCCCTGTGCACACTTCATACATGGTCAATTAAATTTACAAACCATTTCAAAATTACCCACAGCCAGCAACAAAAACGAGCCTGGCAACATCTGGATGGCTGAACTTGATGCCTGATAAATCCATTCTCTCTGCTTTCTTTGCAGCTCGTTCAGAGGGTGCAACACATATTTCAGAAGAGAGAAGTTCACTTATCACGTTTTATGTGCTTGAAAATTGCAAGGTCCTTGCAGTTGCAGCGGTGCTGATTTTTTTTTTTTAATGATGTCATTGCAGATGATGCTTAAAATTAGCAAAGCTTCTGCATTACTCTCATTACTTGGGAATTAAAACAGAGAAATATCAGACTGGCTCAAGTAAACAAAACAAAAAATAAACAAAAAACCTCAAACAAACAAACAAAAAAGAAAATAATTAGAACAACAAAAAAAACCCAAATCCCACAGAAAATTAAGACCATGTATGTGCTTGGCTGCTACATCAAGCCATGAAAGTTAAAGCTATTTATGATCTACTGAATTCTGTGCTTTTTTTCCTGTCTTGCCATTTAATAAAGAATGGACAGAGAAAAGAGAGATGTTAAGAGTGTGCTGAGAGCTGCTCCTTCATACTGGTGTAGGTTTCAGATCTGACAAAAGCCATTGCTCTAAATGTGTACAAACACGTGTGCTGTGGTAACTTTTGGGTATCATCTGTTGATTTCATTCTTGGAAACTTTTTCTGCAAGTTATTTTAATTCAGTGAAACTTAGGGAGTAAGTGAGGAAGGAAATGGGCTGGTAAATATTTAAAAGGTTTTGGAGGATGGGCTTTGAAGAGAGAAGCCGTGGCTGCCCCTGGATCCCTGGCAGTGCCCCAGGCCAGGTTGGACAGGGCTTGGAGCAAACTGGGACAGTGGAAGGTGTCCCTGCCCATGGCTGGGGTGGCACTGGGTGAGCCTCCAAACCCAAATAATTATGTGATTCTATCATTTTACTTCTACAGCACTTGTTTAACTCAGAACAGAAAGAAAACCTGTGACAACCATTCCTCACTGAGGCCAGGATGTGTCGCAGACATCTTTTATGAAAAATCCTTTCCTTAGGATTTTTCCTCCTGAGAAGCTGAGAGGCCTCAGGAACAAAATGTAAACAATGATTATCTGCTGCTGTGGAATGCAACAGGTGGATCTTTGATTGGCCCATGTTGACTGTTTCTAATTAATGGCCAATCACAGCCCAGCTGGCTCAGACAGAGAGTCTGAGACAGAAGCCTTTGTTATCATTCTTTCCTATTCTATTCTTAGCTAGCCTTCTGATGAAATCCTTTCTTCTATTCTTTTAGTATAGTTTTAATATAATATATATCATAAAATAATAAATCAGCCTTCTGAAACATGGAGTCAGATCCTCGTCTCTTCCCTCAACCTGAGACCCCTGTGAACATGGTCACAAGGATGAGCAAATCCCTCCCCACATTCCCACAGAACAGGGCAGAGTGTTTAATGGCAGAGGAGCAGGCTGAATCCCTGCAGTTGAGTGTAATGGTGGCATTTCCAAATGGAAAGGCTGCAGGGTGAGGAATTAAGAAATATCCTTCTGGAAGAAGGCTTTGTGTGTTTGTCTGCCTAGATATGTGTAACAGCACTGTGTTCTCTAATGTAATGCAAGTGAGCAGCAAGAAAACCTTCTAATGGTGTGTAATGCCTATTAATGTGGGTAAAAGCAAGAAATGTGAATTATAAAGCAGATCCTGTCTGCACAGAGAGCTGAAGAGATCCTTTGCTGGTATTTTTCCAGTTATTGAACCATCAGGTGTGACAGTATAACACGAAATATGGAAGTCCAACAAATGTCATACTAAGTAGTTTTCAAAGATGTAATTGATCATCAAATTCCAATAACAGTTTAGGTACTTAGTTGATATTGAGATTAATATAGAGCTTGCTGCAGCCAGAACCTCTTCAGTTTCTGACCTTGGCTGGTAGTAAAATCCAATCGATATTTAGACCAAGCAAGACTTCCAGAGAGGATACATTGGAGACATTAGTTTCCTAAAAAAATACTGTCATCAGCTAGAAAATCTAATTCTCTGTGAGGAATATGGTGGAACAGAATTGAGCAGCAAGCCAAAAAAAAAGTGAATATTCTGCTGAACACATACAGGGTTTACTCCAGCTCTGGTTTCTCTCCTCTGGCTTCAAGATTTTCTATTCCCACTTCCTTCCCATGGAGAAAACAGCTCCTGTGTAAAGGTAGAGTTTACTTTGCAGACCTGGTTAGAGGACACTGAATCAGAAATTTGATGTAACGTGTCCAGTCAAGACAAACAATTGCATCTTAAATTTCAAGTTGCTGGGTGCACTCTCCGGGCAAACCTTTCATAGGCCAGGAATTACTTCTTGTAATACTCTGGGAAAAAAAAGAGATTCACAAATTTTCTACCCAAATTTCTCAATAGTAAGCTTGCTGACAGTGTAAGATAAATGCAATTAAGTAATACTTATTTTTCAATTTGAATAGTGTTTTTATCATACATCTTATGCCTTCTTTTTTCTTTCTGTATATTTCAGCTATATCTACACAAAAACAAAAAATATATTGCTAAAATATATAATGTTTTGCTGAGTTTTATTTAATTCTTCTTTCCAATGTCTTTGGTATCTTAGAGCTAATTATCCCAAGCACATGCTGGACTGGGGGAAGATTAAATTTCCGAGAGGATTCAATCTAATCTGGTGCAGATTTTATGGCAATTGTTAGGCCTGGCATGCAAAGCCATGTCTGCAAAATACCTGTGACATCCTTTTCAAGCACGTTATGGAGGTGACATGGAAAAAAAATATTGTCCTAAATGGTTTCTTCAACAAGATTGTTTTCCACCAATAGGATAAAGAAAGCAATTTTTTTAAAAAATTACTTTTTATTTCACATATGCATATATACATGTCTATTAGGGTTTGTTTGACTGTAGGGTTCCCATGAATATAATGATTTATGAGGTCTTGTGCAATGTCTTGACAGAAAAATCAATCCTTGAGAAGCCGTTTGGAATTTTGAAAGCCATTTATAAAATCATAATAATTTTATCAGACTTAGTCCTTTCCCCACCCTCACCTTGCCTGGACCACAGTTGCTAAAATCCCTTGCAAGATGTTTTGGGGGTTTTTTTGTCTGTAATTCTCTGACATATCTGGGATTTGGTGCTGAATCCAAACCACTTACCCACCAAGTCAGGGGACATCACCTCCCCAACCCAAACAGAGCAGAACCTTTTGCAGCAAGGAAACCTCAAATGAAGCTCTTCAGTTGTGAAATTGGATTTTTTATGTGATGTTCTCCCAAAACTGACAGCACTGAGAAAATCCCAATTTCTCCTGAAGGCAGAGGAAGAAGGGTGAGCCATGGGCAGTTCAAGAGACACACAAAAATTATGAACAGAGAAAACCAGCATATTTTGAGAGCAGCTCCTGCTCTCCTGGCAATGCTTGGCTCAGGTTTGTAGGACAAACACAATGTTTTCTTTTCCTCTCTTTTGTGGATTTTCAGTGGGTGAGGTTTGTTTTCACATCCAGCTGCCTTCTGACACGAGGCAAGGAATTTTAGGAGCTGGTACCTCCCTGCTGGCCAAGGTGGCATCAAGAAAAAGAAGGAAAACATGAAAGGAGCTCAGAGAAAACGGTAATTTTGTTTTTCTTTGGATTAATAAATCTAAAAATAACTTTGAATAAGGACTTTTATATATAGGTAGATTTTTATAAATAATCACCTAATGCATCTGGCCAGAAAAATGGATGAAACACCACGACTTGCACACCTTTCCTTAATGGAATGCAGGTTTCCTTGCACTGCTGGGCAGTGAAAGCTCTGACCCATATTCGACACACACTGGAGTAAAAATGAGTCAAAATAAGTGCAGCAAACACAGCTGCTAAATCACCACCTTTTCCCATCCCATTCCCTTCAGTGGAGAGCATCAATTATCGGTAAGTACAAGATTAGCTCAAGAAGAGCAGCAGAGGGATGGAGGCTGGGGCTGCTCTGGGCCATGGAGGACACAGGGATTGTGCTCAGCACACATCTGCAGGCTCCCCCTCTTAAATCAAACCCTGCTCCACTGCACCATCTTAATTGTTCCAGGTGTTGTAGTCAGTAAACATTTGCTCAGGATTTTATGTGTGTACTATACTTGAAGATTTGTTTTCTGTTCGAAATACTTGAATTTCCTTCTGTCTTGGTAACCGGAAGAAAAATTAACTCTGATAAACCCACTTGGGATCACGGGGCTTTTTGTTAACCTTTCCTGGTAGAACTGTGTTTTATCACATGATTTGATTTTGTGATATTCTCACACCAGCAAATGAAACCAAAAAGGAGCACAAAGAGTGAAGTGGAGCTGCGCAGACACTGCAAGATTCTGGTTGTAAAAAAAAGAAAAGAAAAGGAAAAAAAAGAAAAAAAGAGGTGTTGAATGGCAAATGATAAGAATACTAAGAAATTTTAGATAGCTTTGCATAGATTATTCCTAAATTTAAGCTTTTTTACATTGCAGTACAGACATGAAATAAAATGGAGTCTAACAGCAAGGATAGTGCCTGCAATTCTTCTGCAGAACATGCACAGAAACTTAATCTCTGTTCTGCCACAGAGCTTGTTTTCAATCAGAATTCTTAGGTTTATTTCATTGATTGCATAACAAATAGAACAGCAATAGCCAATACATTCAGATGGTCAACTATGTTCAACATATCTGCTGTAGTTTGTCTGAAATGTTCTTTGTTTTCAATCAGTTCATCCCTCCCTCCACAAAGAGCCAGGAAAAGGGGAGACATCATCAGCTCATTCCCTTTTTTCACATTTAAAATTCAAAGATATAAATAAAAGGTAATTGAATCCTATCCAAAACTGGGCTGAATCTGGGAATTTTGCAGACACATACTTGTGGCAGTCCAACCCTTCCCCAGCATTGCCAGGTCCCCCCCTGAACCATGTCCCCAGTGCCACATCCACTTGGTGTTTGAACACTTCCAGGGATGGTGGCTCTACCCCTTCCCTGGGCGGGTTGGTAACCCTTCCAGTGAAAAAATGTCCCTCATTCCATCCATACCTCCTGGGGTGGATTTCCCCTTGTCCTGTCCCTGTTCCCTGGGAGCAGAGCCCAATCTGGCTGCACCCTCCTGCCAGGGGGATGGCAAGAAGGGCCCCACCATTTGTCACACACTTTGTCTGGCAGCCCCAAGCCACACACAGAGCTGACCAGCAGGGATGTGAGGAGGAAACACAAATCCCCCTGGAGTTTTGGGATGAAACCCTGGCAGAACT
>NW_005054369.1:886550-927111 GCF_000277835.1 Geospiza fortis | reverse complement strand
CAGAGGGGGAAGGCAGAGGCTGAGCCACTCACAGCCCTCCAGGCATGGATGTTTGGGGTTCCACAGCTCCATCCCTCTCCAGCTGGCAAGTCCCACTGCCCCAAGGTTGCCTGAGCCACCTCCCAGGCCCTGCAGTGTGGTTCTGCACCAGGCCAGCACTGCCTGGCCTTCTGGGGAATAGGAGTCATAAACCCCCCAGCAGCTCAATGGCTGTAATGACTCCTCTGAAGCTTTTTATAGGTGATCAGCTCCTGGAAAGGTCTGCTGGTAATTTGTGGAGAGGGTACATTACCATTATCCTTGAGGAATTCCTGCTTCCGTCCTATACAGCTTTTTTCTCTTGGGGTGGGGGGGGGACTGGGAATTAAAGTGAGGTGTTAGTCTGGAGCCTCTCGCTGAGCAGAAGCTGCATTTATTTCTCTGCAGACATGGAGAGAGCTGCAGCCTGCTGGTTCAGGGCTGGATGTCTCCCTCCACCCCTCTGCAGTTCAGAGGGTGGCAAAGGGGCAGGAAAGTGAATTGAAATCTCCTGGAAATGGTATGAAAGGAAGGGACGGGATTCTAAATAGCATAAACCAGCAAAGAGCTTTAATGGTCAGGTATCATCACAAGCCCCTCTGAACCAAGCAGGGGAGAAAATGTAGGAGGTCACTTGGTTTGTGAACTGCCCACATCAGTGAAATGCTCCTGGTGACACCTGGGAGGGAGGCTGGCTGAAGGCAGTGATTTCTCCATATAAAGCAAGATGCAGTCCTAGATTCGGGACAGTTCTTCCCATGAAACTCAGCCCAAATGAAAATTGACAAAGATTGAGTCATTTACCCAGTAATGATAAAGCTCAAGTAAGTGTCCCCAGTGCAGCTTTCCTGGGCTGTGGCTGACACAGCTGCCACACCACTGCTTTTCCAGCAAATGCTTCCCACTGCAGACAGCACTGCTGCCAACAACACAATCTTCCAGAGATCATCAAATGTTAAGGAGTTCATTTGTTTAAAGCATTATGAAATAGTTCCCTTGCAGATCTCGCTCTTTAATTTCCTGCACTGGGGCTGAGGTGTGGGACACCAATAGTGACAGATCAGATTAACACCTCTGGTGCTCCTCCAGCTGCACAGCACATCAGCCCTGCTGCAAAATGAGCTCTGGGCTCTGCACCTGTTGCTCCCAGGGGACTTGAACAACCAAACAAAAAGCAAAAATTGCAAGCAATTCCTTCCAGCAGGGAAACTAAGCCTCCTGCATTGCTAATTTGCCTTTTCTGGGGGAAAAACAATCAAAGGAGATGACTTTTTCTTTATCTTCTCAATGAATCCACTTACTGTCTCCAATGCAAGGTTTCCTACAAATCTTGTAAGTGCAGCAAAAATGTGTGAATATGGTGGCTAAAATCAGTCACAAGTTGGAGACTGACTTGCAGTGATTTGACAACCAAGGTCTGAGGCCCAATAAAAGCAATTTGTGACATTATCAAGCAAAGAATTTTTGGCACATTATTCGATATGTTACACACATATTTATGGTGAAATATGTGCTGTTTAAATAGGCTTTTATTTAGGATGAAACAACAGAGAGATGTGAGGAGCTGGGGGAGGAATTGGCATGGCAGATATTCCCCATATCACAACAGTACCTTCCAGTTCTCAGAGCTGGGGTGCCTAAAGGGGCTCCAGGAGAGCTGGAGAGGGACACTGGACAAGGCAAGGAGGGACAGGACACAGGGAATGTCTTCCCATTGACAGAGGGCTGGGTTAGATGGGATTTTGGGAAATAATTCCTGGCTGTGAGGGTGGGCAGGCCCTGGCACAGGTGCTCAGAGCAGTTGTGGCTGCCCCTGGATCCCTGGCAGTGCCCAAGACATTGGACAGGGCTTGGAGCAGCCTGGTCTGGCTGGAGATGTCCCTGCTCATTGCAAGGAGGTGGACTAGATAAGGCTAGATATCCTTTCCAATCAAAACTATTCTGTAATTCTAAGATTTTATGCCTTAAAGATGCTTTTTTGGTAAATGCATCATTTCCTGAGATCCCTTCCCAACACACACGTGGTGGTGGAGCAGGAATTCCCTGCCTTGCCAAAACCTTGCGTTCCCTGCGAATTTTGGTTGTGTCCTCTTTGTGTTCACACCAGCCCTAAAAACAGTGGCTTCAGCCACTTGGTTGCATAAATGTTGAATTTTTTGACAGGTGGTTGGTGTGAAAATATTCCTGTTTTGTTTGAAAGACCTCTATTTAAAATGCCTGGGGAGCCCAGGCCCTCCCTGGGATGAGCAGGGGGAACTGAGTGGGACAGACCTGTCTAGAGCTGTCAGGGAAGAGTAAGGGATGTTGTCCAAAACCAAGGGGAGGAAATGCCCGAGAAGAGCTTGTGAAATGGCAATTGGATTTATTCAGTGAACTGGAACTAAGACTTTTTGTAAAGGGTTTCAGTTAATCTTGTATGAAAAGCTCGGTTTCAATATAAATGACTTCTGGAAGGAGTAAAAAGTGCTTTACACCAGTGCAATTCCATGAGAGCAGCGCTGATGGCCTGGAACACCCACAGCCCAGAGCCAGAGCTGCGCCCACAGACACCCAGCAAGGGGAGGAGAGGAACCCTTAAAGCACCAAATCCCCTTCCTTCATCCCAAATCCCCTTCCTTCATCCCAAATCCCCTTCCTTCATCCCAATCCTTTCAGAATCATAGAACAGAACATTGTCCATGGGCAGAGTCAAAAAATGTTCCCTCCCTGCCAGAATAGCAACTTCTGTTGCTATTAAAATAGCAGCAAATAAAACTGAAAAATATATTAATAGTGTCTCTCATCATCAATGTGTTGATACTGTTCTATCATTTGGGTTTTTTTTTTTTTGTTAAACCCACTGGTGTTCTCTCAATGTTATATTCTCTACAAACCCTCCACGAAGGAACCTCATGTACAGAGAGATTTGGTGTGGGGACTTTCTTTGCTTTACTTCATTTTTGTCAGTGCTGCAGCTTCATTCTCAGAAAATCAAGTTAATTGATGGTTCCAAGTCAACTTTTGTACCAAAACTAAGTCCACTGCATGGTCCAAAGAAACATGGCTCTTCCAGCTGGGCTGTCCCTCCTCACCATCAATACCTTTGTTTTTCCTTTATCAATACCTTTGTTTTTCATTATAACCTTTTGGGGAGTCCATGCATGAGAAAATACTTAGGTCCAACACACACTGAAAAAATTTAGGAGCTGATTTCTCCTTTTTCTCCCAGAAAGAGGAAAGCCAGTCATGACTACCAGCTCCTCCATGTTATTTTTACAGGACAGCAATTAGTCTCTGTAATGGAAAAGAAAAATGCCATTAATTCAAGCAGTATATTACATATTAATTACCAAGATTATTGTAATAAACTTTTAAAATAATATCGAGGAAGTAATTTAAAAAGTTGCTCTGTACATAACACTTTCAGATCCAGAATGAGAAATGTATGTGACTACTAGGGGCCAAAACATGGCACATTTAATTTAAACCCTGGCAGCGAGGGGCAGGTTCCATTGCAGCTGTAATAAATTACATACAAGTGCTACAGAACAATAACAAAAACTGTGAGCCATCCATTTCAGTACCATTTACAAGAAATCAATATCAATACTTAATGCAATACTGGTGAAAAATGAGCAAAGATACAGAAAGCATAATAAACCAGTAATGAAAGACCTTGCAGTGTTTCACTTTGGAAGAAAAAACTAACTGTCTATATTTTCATGTAGAGGGATATTTCACTGAGGCAATGTGCTGGAGGTATGAGTGTTTTGCAGATCTAAGTTTAAAATAACCTCTTTATTAAATTAAAAAAAAAAAAGTTCCTTAAACTGTGGATTACTAGCTTAGTAAAGCTCATACATATGGAAGGAGGCATTTCATCTTCCCATGGTGCTGAGTATTTTTCATGAGATTGCTTCAGATCAAGCATCATTCCTTCCCACACCTCTCTGAAGGCACAGGCCACTTCCTTCTCACCAGTGCAGATGTTCCACTTTGGAGCTGCTGGGTTTAAACACTCCACCACCAGTGAACCAAGCAGGATATTTCATCAGGTAGGCCCCATTTCCTCCACTGGTTTCAGTCTCCTCTGAGAAAAAAAATGTGTTACAATACCTTTGAGAAAGGATCTATTGCCGGGTGGAACGAGGGACAAAATAATCCTGAAAATAACAAGTGTGAAGTCCCTGTGGGGCTGAGGTGGCCAAATGTGAGTGAATTGCCATTTGTCACCACAGGTACCATCCTCATCCACACAATCACCTCAGCCCTCTGCTCTCCATCACGATAAAAGGCCTTTCAGGAAAGGTTCAGCTCTCCCGGATTTTCCTTCAGCTCTCCTGGATTTTCCTTCAGCTCCTCGTATGCCTCAGAGGACAGCTGTCACAGACATATTTTATGAAAAATCCTTTTGCCAGGATCTTTTCTCCTGAGAAGCTTCAGCTTCTCCATGTTTTGCTGCTTTGCAATGTGATTTGGAGAATTGTTTACCCAACATGTGAAATTGTTTTTACTTGATGACCAAAGACAGCCACCTGTGTCGAGGCTGTGAACAGTCACAAGATTTTATTATTCATTCCATTCCTTAGCAAGCCTTCTGATGTCTCCTTTCTCTTTTCTTTTAGTATAGTCTTAGTCTATCATTTTCTTTTAATATAATATATATCATAAAATAATAAATCAGCCTTCTGAAACATGGAGTCAACATTCTCATCTCTTCCCTCATCCTGGGACCCCTGCAAACACCACCACAGACAGCAAGAATTAAAAATGTGGAGAATTATTGTAACACTATGTGAATTCTAATGCCTAAAATAAATACGACATGCTTAAAAATAGCAAGAAAAATAAGAAATTAATTGCAGTGAATCTACAGGTAGGTAGATCATGGATAAATAGACAGATAAAATGTCTTTTGCCATCACTTTTTAATCATGCCATTCTTCCTTAGTATTCCCCCTGGGTTACTCCATTGTCTGCCACAGCAGACTACCAAAAAGCAAAGGACATTTAAACATTTCTGGGGCCATCAAACCTCTCCTTTACTATGATCAAAGCAAAATTAACAATTTACTTCCAAAATGGCTCATCAACCTTTTGGAGCAGATGGACTTCAAAAGCATCCTGCAACAGAGCATTCAGCACCTAATAACAAAATATGCTGGTATTAACTGTAAGAAACAAATGTTCACAATTTAGTACCCCAAACCAAACTCCTGCTGCACCATTGCCCCATCCAGTAGAGAACTACACTAATTATATGTGCAGGGGAAGAAAACGCCTTACTAATAAAACAAAAATTAATAATATTGAGACAATAATGTCTCAACACTAAATAATTTGGCCCAACTGCTGTGTTTATACTTGTGTAAATATAAAGTATTTTTCACTGGAATATATCAAGGATTTGCTTGAGAACATTTTCAAAATTTTAAACTTGATTTGACATCCTCTCCCTCATGAAGACAACCAGAAAAATCTTGGATTGAGGCTGAGTTCACCCTTCATTCACACTAAAACAAGGAATTATTGGATCATCCTATACAAAGAATAAGATTTCACATGGGATTTTCACCACCAGTGAGAACACAGAAATTCAATGGACCAAGCAGAAATATTTAACATCCCTCAGACATGTTGAAGCCTTCCACAGAAAAATAGGAAGATGAGAAACTTGATGGGTTTAGTGAAACATTAAACAGGTTTAATTGCAGAAATTAAGGATTAGAGATCTGGTGAAAAATCCTGGTAGAAACTGATGGAGATGTGGAGCCCTGTGTCAGTCCCAGGAGGTGCCTTGTGTGGTTTGGCAGGAGTGCACAGAGCTGGACCATCAGTGAGAGCACTCCATGATCCCACTGCTGGCTGGATTTGTGAGGGGTGAGGGTGTCCTGCAGCTCCTCCAGCTGCATCAGATGCTGAGGGGAAGGTGGTGATGCTGAGGATGCTGCTCAGGCCTTTTTCTCTGCTGTTCCTCACCTCAGAGAGCTGTCAGAGCTGTTCCTGGCTGCTCTGACATGAACAAAAACAATCCCACACATGACTGGCAGTGAGAGCTCATTCCCAACAGCCACACGTGAGGATTTGCCATCTACTGCATGGTGCACAGCATTTCATTTTCTTACCCGGGTAGGATTTTGTACTTCCCCACAGCAGTGTGATTTCAAAGTAGAATTAATTTATTTCTGTTTTGGTTTGGTTTCTTTCCATTAGGAAGTGTGAACTTCTCTTCCAACACCTCAGAACAGCTCAAGGAAGAATAAATCAAGTGTCAGCATATGAAAAGGGCAAGTGAGCTGCCCTTTTGGACTCAGACAACCTTTTGGGGTCTGTTCACACAGTTCCACAGTACCAGTTTAAAAGTGGCACCTGGCTCCATGAGATGGAGAACGAGGTCACCCAGGAGGGGACTTTTTGTGCCTGTTCATCCATCACAGCTCAGCACAGTGCTGTGGCCAGTGTTTCTCTGCAATAGCAAATGGGAATGGAGAGCAGAAGAGCTGTGGGGTGCTTTTGATGCCGTCCAGGTGGTTCAAAAAACCAAATTTTGCCCCAAGGATCAAGGTTCCAAGCTCAGGATCAGCCCCAACCTTTATCAGCTCTGCTAGTATCACCTATATGTATTCTTTCCCCAAAATTTCCCAGATAAAGGGTACAAGAAATCCATTTGTGGGCACAAAATAAGAGTGCCATCTAGTACAAAGATTTTGCATTAGAGGCCTGTGTTGAGCAGCAGCTCCCTTGAGCAGTCAGCACAGAAGGATGGTGGTACTGACAGATGGCACCCAGCACTGCTCAGATGATAGCAGGGCTCTGTCCAGAGCACTTTCAGCTGTGTAAAAGTCAGTGGGAGTCTGGATTATGTGCAAAATTAACAATCATTGGGAAATGCAAATATTCTCAGCATTACTTCCACTAATCAGCTTTTAAACATATCCCCTCTCCGTGAGGAAATCAATTTTTTTTTGCAAGTAATAGAAGGGTTCCTATTACATGTTATGAGTTAAGTCTAACTGATTAATCCCTTAAGTAAAATTCCTTTCTTTAAATTAATTCAGTGCTTTCTGCTGCCATTCAGTGGTTTGCCTGAGGACATCACATTTATTTGCTCACTCCTACCTGCCTAGGCACACCCACTCAGTGCTATAATGCCCTCGTTAGTTAAATGGATGATATCTTGTTATAATTACAAGAAATGTATTGCAGCAAGCATGCTGTCTCAATCTTTAGATCTGTTTTTCATCACTGAGGCCAAGATTGTAATTTAAATATGACTCTAGGTGAGCATCCCCAGAAAGAGCTGAATCCCACTGAAGCTAATGAGCCTTGGTCCTGATTTCAAGAGCCTTCGAGTTTAGACCTTAATGAAATTATTTTTTTTTTCCCCTTGAATCGACTCGTGAAAGTGATTCTCGACTTTTACTGCAAGGGAGAGGCTTTGGGGAAAGGGGAAGCTCCGTACCCAGTAGATGGTGCTGTAATCAAATCCTAAAACCTGTTACTCCAGAGCCGCTCTGCCACAGTGTCACGGCAAATTTCTGCAATTAATAAAGCAAGCAAAGTGTTTATCTTAGACACGTGTGGCTGTGCTTAAAACACGCTTATTAATCTGGAGCAGTCATTGTCTAGGCAGTCTGCTGAAACAATCCCAAGAAACGTGGGGTGTGGATTTTACATTTCTTGCAGAAAGGGGATTTTTCGGGCTCTGTGGTCCAGGACTGAGAGATCCTTTGGCTCCAGCACAGGGAGGGCACATCTCTCATTTTGGGGAAGCAAAGCAAAATCCCTCCATCTGCATTATCTTGTGCCTTCCAGCCCGGGGTCAGATTTCACAGAGGCAGAAATGTGATCAGTTGATAAGACAGGAAAGGAATATCATTTCCCAAGTGAATAAATTGTAAGTATTTTGTTCTTAAAAAAAAAAAAAAAAATCTTTGGATTTCTTTCAAACTCTTTGACTGTGTTGCTACAGTCCTCCACCACCTGCACTTGCATATCTGATCCTCAAATTCCCCTGTTTTGTAACTGGAACTGAATACAATGGCCATGTCCTGAAATCAGCCTTTACTTTTCTCCTCCACAATCTTCATTAAAGCTCCCTGCTGTTGATAACCTTTGATCTCCTCTCCATTTCTGCTTAACTTCTGAATGGTGCACACCTATCTGATACTGCCAGTTCTCCCAGGGAGGGAAGGAATCCTCTTTGCAGCCATGCCTAGGAGAAGCAGGAGCGGGAGGAAACTCAGCCCTGGGGAGACAGGACCCTTGGTGACACAGAGGTGACACTGCAGAGAGCCAGGGACCAGAGGGGACTGCCAGAGAACCACCATGGCAGCTGCTGGGCCTGTTGGAGAATTTAGTTCAATGTATAGATTTTTTTTAGTTTGACCCAAAAGTCAATTTGGACAGATGTCCTTCCTAATGGCAGCAGCACCTCTGCACGACTTTCCCGGACAAGGCCTTGCTTTGAGACAGTATTCCAAACACACTGAGACAGATTGTCACAGGGTAAAATACCTGACAGGCTCCTGCTGCTCTGAACCGCCTGGAAACCACAGGCAGGAAAAGCTGCAGGAGGATCAGCCCTGAGATCTGCTCTGCAGCTCTGCACCCCACAAAAGGCAAAGCACTTCTAACCAGAGTCCTCACACACTCCAAGGCAAATTTAATAAAACACTTGGCTAAACAATGTGCTCGTGGGTGTCATCTGCCTTCATATGTGGACAGCTGAAAACTAAATCAGAACAACAACAACAAAATTCCTATAAATCACATTTCCTGTAGTTTTCACTTATGCAGAGGTTTGCAGCAAAGATTCCTTGGGCTACAGAATTTCATTTAACGCACAGCATGGTTTTTAAATAAGAAATACAGCAGGAGGAATTTATTTACTTCTTAGAGCAGGGAAGTTCCCTTCCCAGAATTATTAATGTGACAATACCCACACACTCAGGGCCACATTCCAGCCTTGGGTACACACGTGTGTCTGCACTGAAGTTAGCAGAAAGCTGCACAAATATATCCAAGGAAAGACTTTCCCCCATCATAAATTTTTCAGAAAATATAATTATTATGTATGATAATTTTAGCTAATGAATACATTTGTATGACTCATTCATTATGTATCAGTCATTTATAAGGTGTTCACAGCATGTTTTATTAATTATTATTAAAACCTTGGATTTATTTTAATTCATATTTCATCAGGGTTACCTCTTTGAAATGCCGCAGACTTTCTTTTGAACTAATCTCAAGCTTGATTCCTGCTTCTGTGAGGCTCCAGCCCCGTTTATACAGAAAACAAGAGGAGGATTTCCAAATATTTCAGCGGTCTCTAGATCAGGTCAGTGGTGCACAAAGGATATTAAGAGGCCACTGGTCTATATCAGGTGTATAAATAATTTGCAACATAAAAAGTAGGGGTGAAACTGCCCTCAAGAATCACTGAGCTTTTCCCTCTCCATGCCCATGGGAATGACCCAAGCTGGGATGGATTTGGGGCAGGAACCATCATCTCTGCTCTGTGCCTGTCCAAGCCCTCGAGGAGGAGAATCCTTGCCCAAAATTGTGAATATTATGGGGTCACTGCCCTCTTTAATTGTTCTACACCAGGATCTGCTTCACCTCCCTGGTTTCTCTCATGTTTTGCTGTTCATTGTTTTCCTGCAACACCCTGCTGCTGCAATGAAACTAAGCACAATTCCCCATAGGATTTGCATTTTCCCTTGGGAGACTTTATGGAATGCAGCCACTGAAAAAACAACAACAACAACTACAAAAAAAACCAAAACCAAAACCAAAGCAAAACAAAAAAAACAACCCAAAACAAAAACAACACCTACTTTTAATAAACAATTATTTCTTTACAAATACCACATGGATACATCCTTATTCCTCCCTATCACCAGTTTTGGACCAGACCAAGACAAAAAGTTAATAAATTAGGAAAAAGGAAATCCCAAGTCTTTGGCACCAGGAGCTGTCTTTGACCACCAGCAGCATGAGCAGTTTTCATATGGATCAGTAATATAAAATTACATGTTGGGGGAATAAATTAGACATGACTTGCAAAGGGACAAAGCAAAGATTTGGGAGTGCAACTCCAAACCTGGAGACATAACCAAGAGTTACACCTCAGAAAGGGCAGGAATTAGACAGAAAGACAGAAATCTAGAGGACGGAAATTGTTTTAATTTCAAGTGACTTAAAAAATAAAATAAGTAAAAAATAAAAAAAATAAACAACAACAACAACAACAAGCCACTAGTGAGCTACTGTAAAAAAGGAGCTCCACAGATACAGAATTTGGCCATCTGCAAAGCAGACTGCAAGAACAGGCTGCCCTTTTAGACATTGCCCCCACAAAAATAAAGGATAAAGGATGCTGGACTGGTAGAAGTCCCAGAGCTGGAAAAGAACACAAGAAGCAACATAGATCAGATTTTTTTCCCTGATTTACTTGATTTCTTCCAGCCATGCCACTGCAGGGCTCACAGGGCCTGGCCCAGAGGAGATCTTTAAAAATGGAGAGGTTTCCATCCATTCCAGTAAACTTTCAGATCAATTCTTAAGAATTTTCCATTTCAGTGCCTGCTGCTGCCTGTGCAGAATCTCAGCTGTAGTAGGGAGAAGATTCAGACAGTTGTCACCATCCACAAAAAAAATTGCAAAATATACCTTGCAAAAAGACCAGCTCATTATTAAAGCTATTTTCCTTTCAACACCCTGATTTCCAACAAATATTGAAAAATGTTACAGATGGTCTTCATTTTTTATACTTAATCAACTTCAAAAAAAGAACAAACAAACTGGTTTTGGAGGCAAAACGAGCAAGTGCATTTGCTCACCACATTTGTGTGCTGAAATGCAACCCAAGATGAATTTTTACAGGTAAATTACAAATTTTGGAGGAAAAGATATTTTCTGTTTGGAGCCCTAATGCAGTTTTCTTAAGGGTGGCCCAACAGTGTTGCTGTGCCTTCAACCCATTATTCCTGAGGTGCAGAAATCCCTGCTTCCAAATGTAGCAAAATGAAAAATTACAGAGCCTGTCTAACAAATCAAAAATAAATGAAGTAACAACATAAAGGTAAATTTACTGTTATTTATAATTTACCATTTTTACCTTGTTTTCAATTGTCTCTTAGTCCTCTTCATTCGAGGAGCCCATTACATTTTATTATGCTAAACCCTATCTTCTGTCACATAAATTACAGTTAAAGATCTTAATATTAAAGCCTCTTAGCTCCCAGACCATATTTCAGGCTTTGTTCAAACCAGACATTAATGCTGAAATTGAACACAGATCACTTTATCATCATTACCTATGATCTCAAAAGTATAATACAATCTTTGGTATATATGGCACAAAAATGCTTCTTTGTATAACACTGAATTATGGAGATATATTGATATTCTTAATATTTTGACAAAACAATAAAACTAAATATGTTAGCTCTTTAGCAGATACCAGCATACCAGCCCAGCTATTATAACAATAGTTACTGAGGTAAAGCTTTATTTATTCCAGGTAAAATAGAGAATTAATCATGGAGTTGTTTTAATCCTAAGTTTTCCCTGGTATAATTCAACCTTCCTGCTGGCTGCTGCAGCAACTCTCTTGCCAATGTTCATCATCATCTGCTTGGGTTCACAATATCCACCTTTGTTACAGGAACAATATTCTCTTTTCAGTGGTCGTGCCTCCAGCAAGGAGAACCACGGGTGCAGACTGTCTTTCATCTTATTGTGTGCCTTTTACTTCTGCCCTGGAATTGCCCTAAAAGAGGTGTCCATGAGCCTGGACAGGGCTCTGGGCTCTGCACTGGGATGGAGGAGGGAGAACAGAAACAATCTTCTCTTGCTTTGTGCCTGAAACTTGTGTTTGTAGTATTATTATTATTATTATTATTATTATTAATTGTTTCATAGAATCAGAACCCCACGCTTGGTGCTCACCCGCCACTGTCAGACCTTTACAGACCTGGCCCAAATTCTGTTTCTAGCTATTATCACCTCCTTCAGGAGAAACCCAAATGAATCTGCATTCGTGAGGCTGAGGACAAAGTATTGCATTTTGCAAGAGTTAGTTTTATTCACAAGTCGTCATGAGAGTATCTCCTGCAGGGTATTTTTACAAGGTTTCTCCTGAATATTTCCTTCAGTCAATGAGAAGCCTTGGATGATTTCTTCATGCTCTGAAAAATTAAAAATCCTGTGCTCTTTGTAGCACCCTGGCCAGGATCTCCCCCTGTCCTGCTCCTCAAAAAGCTCCTCCCAAGAGAAAATTTCATCTTTGGTTTCTCATCTTTTGGACTGCTCACAACCTGCTCCGTTTACCCAGTTACTCCTGATTAGGCACTCTGAGAGGGCAGGGAAGCCACCAGGTATTTTCTGGGTTTGAGACAGAAGAGATGCTTCTCATCAGTGGCTGTTTTTGCCAGCTCACAAATTATACACAAAGCAAAGATCTGTGTAAAAAAGGCCAGGCTGGTATGTGTCGGCACAAATGCATAGAAAAGTTGAATTCAGAGTTGTCCAAATGTAAGGAAACTCCCCCCAAAGCTTCTCTGTGGAGGTGCTCTTTGGTACATAGAGACTGGCTGAGGAATATTTCTCCAATGGAACACATCCTGCAATGCTTCAAAATATCTCTGTCCACTTGTATTAGAGTTTGGGGTATTGCAACGTCTTTCATTATAAAGAGAGGGTTATTTTTTTAATATATACCTTTTCATTACATCTAGGAGTAAGGTCATGAGTTCTTCTCATGATGGAGGTATAAATATTACATTGTATGGCTGAAATAGTCTGCCTCTGTTCCTGGAGAATACCCTTGGGTAAAATAGTGTGTCAGGGCAGCTGATTGCCTGCTCATTTCAGTTTGCTTACTTTTTACAAATAAATTACCAGACAAATGAATAAAAAGAGAGCGTTAACTTCAGACAATCAGATTCATAATGCAGCCCCATTATTGCTTCAGAGCCTTTAAGCCTAAATTAGAGTTATTTCTGAAATTAGCTAAGCCGGGTTGTGGCTCGTTTCTTCCCTCCTGGAAAAGGTGGGGAACCCTTGTGGTGACAGCAAGAGCAGGGGTGCAGGAGCAATGGGTTTGGCTCACAGATTTCCTGTAGGAGGCTGGACAAGCTGCACAAGCTCAGGTGAGAATTCCTCTCAGCTGCCCTGGGGTGTGGGGAGAGAGCCCAGGTGGCTTTGAAGGGAAGATGGGATGTCACTGTGTCGCTGTGTCACTGTGTCACCTGTGCACACAGACTTCAGCCACACCTAGACACACTCTAATCCCTTTTCTTCCACTTCTGCCTTCATTACCTTTTAAACTTTCACCCCCTTTTTGGCACAAGCAATGTTAGTCTGTGCATACAACACTGAACACCACCAAGTCATTCCAAACCCCAACCAAAATGTAAAGACTCCGGAGTTTTGCATGTTTAAAATTTTTTCTCTCTTTCTCTCTCTGTTTTTCACATTCATATTATTCTGGAGGTGCCACTTACTGGTAGATTTTCAAGTATTCCCTTTTTTGATAATTTTTACATCCTGTTATTATCCTATAAGTGCTAAATGATAATGATTCATCTGTTCATTTCAGTAGATACACATTTGTTTGCTGAATGGTTATTAACCAGGAGCTGTTAATTATATAAGATAATTTTGTGTAAGTGTTGGCCTTAAAAAATAAACTCTCTCTCAGGGTTTTGCCCCACAAGTAAGTATTTAGATTTGATTTTTTTATTATTATTATTTTTACTTTTGTTTGGTTACTTCTTGTTCACAAGTGAAGAAAGTGATTGATTCATTTGAGTGAATGAAAAATGCATCATAATTGCTGCAGTCTGTCCAGCCTGAATTATGTGCTGCTGGCACAGGCACAAGTAAATAATGCCTCATCTGTTTACTGCTCTGCTCAACCCTGCCAGTGGAACCAGTGGCTGACAAAAGAGAGAGGAAATCTGCAGTTTGCAGGGAGTGGGAGCCAGGAGGTGGCAAACAGCAATTATGTGTCCAAAAAGGGAACTCAGGCGAATTTTGCCTGGCACTCAGTAAGGCTGATAAAAGCAGAGTTTGCCTCCTCAGCCTGATTTAAAATTGTCGCTTTGGGAAGGCTCTGCCTGTGTGAGAGAGAGAGGGAGTTCTGCCTGCACTGTGAGGAGTGAGGTGCCTTTTCCTGGTGGGATCCTCCAGCCTGCAGTGCTCAAATGTGGGGAGGAGCAAAGCACCAGGGAGCTGCAGGCTTTGAGATATCAGCTGTGAGACATGGACCCCTTTGGGAGCCAACCCTGGGGTGGTTTTCCCTTGCTTGTCTCTCCCCCAAGGCTGGGGATCCTTGCTCTGTGATGCATGGTGAGGAGGTTGGTTTGATTTTGATTCCATTTTTCACCTTAAATCATGTCAGTTCTCAGGTTTATATGGGTAAGACCACAGATCTTTACAGAATACCTTTACTGTTTCTGTGCACATTTATGCACAGCATCTCTTTGTGTCTCCTGGTCTTCTGGTGCAGTCCTTCTTCCCCAGTGCGAGAATCTTTTTACCATGAGGCTGAGCTTAAGAAAAGCTGGGATTTATCCCAGAATCAGAAAGGTTAAGGGACATTAGCACTCATCCAGTGCCACCCCTGCCATGGCAGGGACACCTGGACACCTTCCCAGGTTGCTCCAAACCCCATCCAACCTGGCCTTGGGCACTTCCAGGGATCCAGGGGCAGTCACACTTGCTCTGGGCACCCTGTGCCACTGTCTCACCAACTTCACAGGGAAGAATTTCTTAACATTTGATCTAAATTTACACCCTGTCTGTTAAATAAGTGACATTTTCCATCTAGAACTGAACTATCTCTCAAAATCCTTCACCAAGCAGCCACTGTCCTTCATTCCCATCTGCAAGTGACTGCCCAGTGTCCTGCTGTTACTCATCCTTCAAAAAGCCAAGCTGGTTTAGGGAATGTGACGATATCTAATTGCAAACTCCTTCCTTTCCCATCTGTGTTTCTGTTCCTGCCCTGGGCAGCCTCACAGGCAAAACCCCATGGCTGTGCACAGAATTAAAGGACACATAAAACTCCCAAAGCCACTTGCTGACAGCTAAAATCATAGGCAGAAGGACCAGAGAGCTCTAAAATAAGTGTTTGACCTCAGTGGTGGCAACCCCCAAATTTCTGGTGGTGTCAGCAGGTTGGGCTCCAGCACAGACTTCCAGAGCTCTGAATGGCTTTTCCCCTTTAAATCACATCAGCACTAGATTTAAAACCTGAGCTGAAATCCACAGTAAGCAAAGTGAGCTGGAAGCCTGACTGACTTCAGCCTGCTCACTGAGGCTCTGAGTCTTTCACATCCATGCACCAAGGAAAAAAGTTTGCTTCCCTGCTTTTCTCCCCTATTTGAACACTGATTTTTTAAAATTCCCAGCTTTAAAATTCAGATCAAGCTTTTACGATTTTTGCTGCTGACCTTCAATTACACCTTTTCTTTTGCAGCTGTCAAATTAAAGTGATTTATATTTGCTCAAGTTAAAGCATATTTCTGATGATTGGGATAATTATCTCCCAGGTAAGAGTCCATCATGTTTAAGACATTTTGTCACCAGGAAGGTGGGATGGCAGCCAGAATTCACATGGGGACTCTTGTGGATTACCTTGGTAGACACCCAGAGAAAGATGCTCTGCTTCAACACATAATCTTGCCAGTATAAACATTATTTTCACAATAATATTACTTAAAATTAGCCTTACACTGACCTTTTTTTGCGAGGCAAACATGGCATATGTCATTCCCATGCCAGACAGCTCTTCTTTTATTTGTTCCTCCCCTCAACAGAATTTTATTTGGCAATTAAATAAATACCTGCATAATATCACAGACTGAAGAATGCTGGCTTTTTTTATTTTGCATTGTGTAATTTACATTCACAGAGAGAATATTTTAATGCCCTATGTTTTCAATATAATTTCTTTTTTTTCATATAAAAGGAAAATTTAATTTTACTTTGCAAATATACATTAGATCCAGTAAAATGCAATGAACTATAAAGTAGATGAAAGGTTCTTTTATATGGAAAATATTCTTTCTATGAAAATTAATTGGTCCTTACTTTAATTTTTTTTTTCCCTGGCAAATATGTGCTCTCTATGTATAAAGTGTTATCTGGCAGTAAAATTTATTACCACCTGAACTATTCCTCCCCATATTTCAGGACACTGAATATCATAAAGATTGTTCCCTTTTGCCGAGGTGAATGCTTGCTCAAAGCACAATCATTTCAATTTCAAAATGATGAAAGACAGTAAGTGGAAATGCATGAGAAGTTTCAAGAACTGCGGGAAAAAAAATATCACCTTTTGAACTGTTGAATCCTAGCAGCCACATAATAACCTATTTGCTGATTTGAAAGGTGAATTTTCACAGGTAATACCATGTGGGATACAAATCTGATTTTCCAAGATGCTGGGTATACATGAAGAAGTTCCCCAAGAGCTGGATCCTTGTGTTGCACAAAGGGTTGTGAGCTAATTTCTTAGCACATAAAGGATTTTTAAGCCTTGCATGTTCACCCCTTGAAGAACTTGCATTTTCCACCTTAAACTAGGAATTTTCTAGATTAATAATTGCTGTTGTTTTGGGTTTTTTCTTGTCAAGTTTTAGAACATACTACTGGATCCGCCAAAATTGGTGTTTTCCTGCTCAGAAACCTTCCAGTGTGGTGAAGGGCAAAGCAATGGAAAACTGCTACATCTGTCCTGGTCATGATGCTTTAGAATTTTAGCTTTTTTCATGTTTTATATGTTTGTGATCCTGCAGTTCTTTAGTGTATAACTCTAAATTCCACACACAGTGTGAGCTGCTGCTTCCCCATTTCGAGCAGACACAACAATTCCTCTCCAGGCCTGGGAATCAAGGACACCTCACTGCCTCAGGGCCCAGAAGTGCAAACAAAAGTGAGTTTAGGGGGGGAACAAATTTGGGGGAAATGATTTCATTACCTGAAGCTGTAATTGGAAGATTAACCCATAATATTCAAATGGACCAAACTTATAAAAGTGTGAAACCAATGACCCATCATCTGTTTCTGGGTGTAGCCCCTGGCGAGGGGGCTTTGTTGCAAATGGACCAAACTTATAAAAGTGTGAACCCAATGACCCATCATCTGTTTCTGGGTGTAGCCCCTGGCGAGGGGGCTTTGTTGGCCTGAAATGTACCTGAAGGCCCTTCAATAAAATAGCTGCTCCAATATAAAATTGAAGGCCCTTCAATATAAAATATAGCTGCTTTTGTCTGGCCCCTGTTTTAGGTAGCCCCAAAAGGCATCAGCCGCTCCCCAAGCAAATCCCCCCATCCCTCTGCCCGCATCTTCCATGTGAGCCACACTTCCCTTCCTTGGTGTTCCTCTTGCTTCCTTAAATAAAGACAGGCAGCCTAGTTTGGCTCAATTACTCCATATAATTGTTGTGGAGTCCAGCAGGGAAACCAGCACAGGGCTGTAAAAATGGTGCTGTGGTGGCAGCCACTACGGGGGGAATAAATCTGCTCTGGAGTGGGACTCCCCTCTGGGATATCTCCCAGTGTTGCAGTCATTTTTTCCCCTCCATAGCTGTGTTTTAGCCTCGCTGCAGCTTAGGTTTCATATTGGAGAGCAGTGAGATGTGAAGAAATTCTGTTCCTTCTGCTGCTTTTCTTTAGGGCAATTGCTGTTTGTACAGCGAGGGTTGGTTTGTAATTATGGCACTGAGGACAGAATAGAAGGGAGGCAGCTCTTTCACAAATCTGGCTTTAATTGTGACAGGTCTGGTTAATCTGGTTAATAATTATCTATAATAATAATATCTATATCTATATTATCTATAATAATTATCTACAATTATCACAGATCTGGTTTATAATTATGGCACCAAGGGCAGAAGGGAAGGGAGGCAGTTCTTTCACAGATTTGAAGATGGAGAAGAATTTCTTGGGAGCAGTTTAGCTTCTTAAGACAGAAAGCTGCCTTTAAAGGACAAATATTCTGATTGTACATCATCTTGGCAACCATTTCCAAAATTACTACAAGAAGCCAGAAGCACAGGTTGGTAATCCTCAGGACCTGGCGAACTTTGAAGAGATTTGAGGTTGAGGCTGACTGAGATTCAGAGATAAACCCATCCTTGTGACAAAACTCTTTCATTATGCTCAATAAAAAGATTGCTGTGCCACACAGATCACAGAAATGTGAAGTATTTTCAAGGAAGAAAGGCCTAGACTGAAGCTGGTGTGAGTCATCTAGTGGGAATTTGAATTAACTGTGCCTCCTGTGCTGGAGAGAGTGGGTTTCTGTTCTCTGCTAAGCTGTTGCCACATGATGACCCTTTTGTGATATTTTTGTGGTGATTTCCTTTTTCCTGGGAACTCAGGTCAATGTCAAGATGATCCCAGATGATGCAAAGCAAAAATCAGGCAAGCACATGCTGTGGAACACGTTTCTGGAAAATGAGTATTTCCATCTTTGTTTGCATCATCTTTGATTAGTAACCTCTCCAAATAATTACTGCAAGGGTAATTATTAATAATTGGAATTATCCCAGTGTCAAACAGTTACCACTCTTACCACAAATAATTCCCATTTTTAATGGACTGATCAGTGGAAAGTACATTCTGTTGATGACCAATACATGTTTTTGTTGTTTTGGGTACATCTGTGTCCTCACTCTCTCTTTTTGTGTCCCAGCTTCACCCTTCTCCTGGAGGCCTTAAGCCTTCCCACAGCTCTTCCACAGACTGTAGTAGCTAAAGAAACCAAGAATAAATCCCTGCTTTTTCCAACAGAGATACCTTGGCTGTGGATATTTGTTTGAAGGGTAGACAGAAAAATGAAATCCCAGATCAGCAAAGGGGAGTGACTGCTGCAGTGTGTCCTTTTATCAGCAAATACCTCATGAGCAGCATCCAAAAGAGCTGAGAGCAGAGAATAACCTGGTGCCTTCTCTGTGCTCTCCTGTGCCAGAGCTGAGGTCAGATCACTCCTCTGTGTGGAAATTTGGATTTGTCCTTCACAGACTTGAAGGTGTTTGGGGTGTTCTGAACACCTTCTTGCAGGTGGGTTCTTGAGGGCCCCAGGTGTTCTCTGCACAGTGCTGTCAAGGCTTGGGGGATTTGAACCAATCCAGAAGGAAACACTGGGGGCTCTCCAGCAGAAACCAGAGTGTTTTGGAAAATCATGCTGAGAGAAGCTGGGAGCTTCTGCAGAAGATTCTTTATGTAAACTTTATAATAATCCCTGTGTATTTTTTGCCAGGTCAAGCTCCGTGTGTGTGTACAATTTCTTCACCACCTATGCTGATTTCAAGCTACTTCTACATGATGGTGCTTTTACTGGAGTTTCTAGATACATTATTTAAATGGCATTTGTAGTTAATGATGTACTAAACCCACTGCAATATTTGATGTTTGTTTCAGACCTTTCTCTGCAACAAATTCTTTTTAAAAGAACCACACAGAAGATACATGTAGATGCAGGATAAATATTTCTAAGGAGGTTTGCATTAGATTATTTAAAATTTTCACCATGAAAACCAGGGCTTAGTGCCCCCCAAAAACCAGGGCTTTTCCCAGTGATAAACAATGTGTATACTGGCTTTTCCCCCACAGAATAAACAGTATTTAAACAACACCTGATCTATTGTATAAATTAGAAGTTTCCCCAAAGCCTGATTTAATTCGCATTGATAATTTGGTTAAACAATAATTTCCAGAAACTACAACCTTTTAATAAAGACATTCACTGCTGGCAGAAATCTCATCCTGCTCTCTATTTATGCCTTTAGTATGTTTTCTAAAGGTTCTCTGCACTTTGTTGCTTAATTATGCATCGTGTTTACCATGCTCATTTTACAATTACACGACGAGGTGGTTGTGAGCAGCAGCTGCTCCGGGAGAACCTTGGTTATTTGATAGCTCCCTGGATTCACTTTTCCACCCCAGAAATAAGCAACACCTTTGATTGCTCCTTGTAAAGATAGAGAGGAAAGTCTCTCCAGCTATCCTGGCAGCTATTCGTGGCTGTCACTCATGGCAACTGGTTAAAGCCCTGGACAATTTGTATTGTTATCTTCTTTTGAATGGAGATGCATAATGTGTTTATAATGGCCGTAGACACTCCAGCCCGTGTTCTGCCCATCAGCTGTGCTTGTGGCCAGATCCAGCACTGATATTTCATTGCACATGTGTGTTTTAAGCCAGCCAGGCTCCCAAGATGTGGGGCATTTCAGAGAAAATCAGAAACAGCCTCCTGCTTCCCAGGGTTTGGAGGAGATGACAGTGCAGGTTTGCAGGAATGTCACAATAACACCCTGCACAGCAAAGGCCTTTGGTTTAGGTAATCCTAAATTTCTTAGATGATGGTGTAGATTATGGGGGAGATAGAAAGGAGGATGATGGACATGGTGGTTAAGGTGGCAATTAGGAAGCTGGGTGGTTTGTTAGTGCGTCATTGTTTTATGTGGTTTGTGGTGTGCAGGGGGAGTGTAATTGTTCAGTATGCAAGACGAAGGTAAAAGAATAGACTTAGCAGCAAAGTGCTCTGATGGGACTGGAGAAAGGGCTGGGTGGTAGAACAATGTGTTTGAGACCCCTGGTTGATCCCTGTATTCACAGAATCACAGAATCACAGAATCACAGAATCACCAGGCTGGAAGAGACTTTCAAGATCATTGAGTCCAACCCATCCCCAACACCTCACCTGAACCCTGGCACCCAGTGCCACATCCAGGCTTTGTTAAACACACCCAGGGATGGTGACTCCCCCACCTCCCCAGACAGGCCATTCCAGAACTTTAACTACTTTTACTGTAGCAGTTGTGGGGAGAGCTGTGGCCTCAGCAAACCAGCCTTCACCCCGTGATGGCCATGGTCCATGAAGGTCCCCAGCAGCAGCACAGGGTGGCTGTGTGATATTTCATCCCATGCTGTACTCTCCAGCTGTCCCCCCAGGCCCTGCTGCACAGACCCCTCAAGGGGAGCTCCACAGCTCTCAGTGGCATCACTGCACGCACAGGATTGCTCACAGGTGGGATACATGCGGGGTCACCTTCATCCAGCGGTGCGGGAGGGCAGAGGGTGGTGCACAAACCCCAGAGATGGGGCAGAAATCCTCAAATGGGGCAGGCCTTGATCCTGGGGCTTAGTGCAGCTGCAGGTAAGACACAGCTGAAGGTTATTCCACTTGCCCATTCCCATGTTTTATTCCAGTGCTTCCTTTTGCACCCTTTCCACCCTGTGTGCCTGCATGAGCCGTTCCTACCCACAGAAGGTAAGACAAATGACCAAAACTAAACTTGCCCAGAGGCAGATACGCTTTTTCTCACATTAATTAAAGAAATTAGGAGATGATGAAGGCATAGCCACAGGAAATATTTCAGTTTTTATGTCACGGGCTGATAAATTTTGATTTAGAGGAAAGATTTTTAAATCCCTCATTGACAGCTTTCAGCACATTGCTTCCCAGAAGTAACCAGCAAGCACAACACCGACTGCTCCCTAGAATAAATTGCCAGTAGTAATAAAGCTGGGGCTCTTAATTATGCTGGAACTCGCTGTTCTCTTCTCCCTGGGTTTTCAAGGTTTGCTCAGTTGAGAAAGCTGAAATTGGAAACCTCAACAAGTCAAAACCTCCAGTTCAAGAGATGTCAGCCACATCCTTCAATAACACAGTGAAAGCATTCCTGTTGTTCTCCCACATAGGCAAATGTCATTTTTCTCAAACTTTTCTGATGTCTCCAAAACCTATTTTTCACAATTTATGATTTTCAAGCCCATTTACATTCCCATTGAATATCAATAGTTGTCCAGAAATAATAAAAGGTAATGAGAAAAGCTGAAGGGCACTCATACATGGAAGAAAAAAGAGGCTGAATGTCTTTAATTTTTCCCTTTCTTGTGTTATTGACTAATTTCAAAATTATGAACGTTTCGAATCGTTTGAAAGACAAGTCTTCACTTTATTGACGGATCTCAATCCCAAAAGATAAAACTATGGGGTTTTGTCAGTTTTTCCAAAGACAGAAGCCTTTTATTAGATCATAAATTATTGGGAGGACAGAGTTGATAGACTTCTTTAGGCTGATAATGTACTTTGAAAGAAAAGGCAGTTTTACACTTCTGCAAAATCGTATCTAAAATATTTATATACCTATCAACGGAGACACTGAGGTAATTCACCTTTGGGTCACTGGTTCAAAACCAAACCAGCTCTTTTACATCCCAAATATGTTGCCTTCTGACAGCTGTAGAGTGGCCTAGATTTATTTTTGTTATGATCCTATTAAGCTTGTTCCTTGCATCCTAGACCTCTCCAGAATAAAATTTGGCAACGTCCAGAGGAGAGGTCCAGGAATGGATGTAAAAATAAAAAGGTTTTTTTTTTGTCTTAGGAAATTTTCAGAGTGAAGTTGGTGAGATGTCACAGGACCAAGGAGTATCTTCCCTACTGGAATTAGTACAATGCACACTATTAGGAAATGCACTGTGCAGAGCCCATAAACTGCCCAGTCTGCTGTACACAGAATGCCTGCAGTCTCATAAAATGTTATTCTTTTGCTTTATCTTGTTAGTATCATGTGAAGCTTCATTAAGCCGCCAGATGAATCATATAGTAATTGGATGTAATGAATTTAATTATGTCATTTCTTTTTTCATAATGAAACAAAGTCATATTTTATAAACAGGCAAAGTATTGTTTGGAGTTACAGCTTTAAGCTGGAGTTTGGCAAGAAAAGCACAACTGAGGATGGACAGACCTTGTTTTTCTTTTCCCCCCCTCTGTTTTTTATCTGTCCTTCACTGTTTGGATTTATCCAGGCAGGGACCACAACTACATGTGTGCTAAACAGAGGGAAATTCACATTCACAGCCTGTGGGTGCTGTGAATGGTGAGCCACTGCACATCATCCTCAGTGGACGTGGTGGAGCCAAGACCTGAGAGCATCTCATGTCTGGAGGAAGCAGAGTGGGGATGGCCAAGCAACACCACCAGAATTACCCTACTGAGCCTTCCACAGGATCCAGCACCTTCTCTGCACTGCTGGCCAGAAACAGGTGGGGCAGTTTGACCCCAAAAGCTTGCAGGGGGTAAGAAATCAACCTCTCTGTGTCAGGGTCATCCCTCCCTGCAGTACCAGCTGGCAGAGCAGGTCATCAGCATCCAGGAATTAAACTTCACCATCACCCCTGAGGGAGGTCCTTTCCCAGGATCCGGCTGCTCTCCAGTGCCACCAATTCCTCCGTGAGTTGGAGGGGCCCCAAGTCTCCCAGAGACAGCTCAGCATTTCAAAAGGCGAGGTATTAATGTCAGCCCTTCCCTTCCTAACTCCCATTAATGACTTTCTGATGACCCCTGCTTATAATATCCTCCACCCTTCTCACTACTTGGCCATTGAGGATGTTCCAAGGAAATGAAACCTAATGATAAAACAGTACTTGAAATATCAACATCCCTGGCCTAATTAGAGCCGGGCCAATGGTCCCTAATTGCATAACTGAAATGCACCCAGTTGAGTTCTTTCTATTGTAACTTGACTACACGTCTCGGCCCTGATTAATAGAGCCAGTGCTGCAAACTAAAATGCAGTTAATTTATTGTAAGTTTTATTAGGCATATAAAAGGAGACCAGGAATTACTAGCCTTTCGTTGCTAGAGATACATTTCATCTATGACTCAGACCAGATTCTTCACAGATTAAGCTTGTTAATTTTACTTATTGCCAACATTCTTCACCACATTGCTGGAGCGAGAGCCACGGGCTCTTGTCTAGAGCGGGCGCTATGAAAGGAACCGGGGGCCTCGGACAACAGCAACATTAACTACTTTGTCCTTTTAATTCATCTAATTACATGCAAGAAAAAAGAAACAGACCATTTGCAGGCTGCCTTTAGTTGCCTTTCTGCAGTGATGCTGAGCCAGTGCTTTTGTAGGCTTTTTGTTGTCTTATTAGCGAGCTTTTGTTCAGAGAGATGGTTAAAGCCATTTTCAGCAGCTAGCGAGATGAAACAGTTTCAATAAGGACACAATGTACTTGTTTAAATTACCTTTCAAAATGCTTGAAACCATTAAGGGGGAGGTGCTACAAATAAAAGTTGGATTTTTTTTTTGTTATAATGTTTTACCCTAATAATAGCTTTTACTTTATTATAATCCATTAGTTGACAATATTATTCTATAGATTATTAGGCTGCAATTTTGTTATTTCATCACACTTTCAGCACTCACTCACAGAGCTGGAAGCCACAAATCTCTGTATAATATGCTTTCAATTTTGTTAAAATATGTATTTAACCGGTTTGGCTGTGAAACATCCTGGTAGAAAATGTGGTTTTAATTCTACCCTGATTAGTGTAACAGTTGACAGGGCTGAGTAGTGACATGATGGTGTCTTATTTTCCACTCTTCCTACTGTTCCCTTCTCCCCGTCAGATTTTATTTATGATTTTCACTTCTCCAGAGCTAACAAGTCCAAGTGCACTCCACAACTTCCACTAAAGGGAATTTATCCCTTGTTGAATGAACATCACGGTTAGAAAATCTAATTAAAAAGAGCTGATGTTCCTGCTTTGCTGGCAGGCTAATAGCAGTGTGAGGCTTTTGAAAAATTTAGTGCCTACAGGTAAAATAAAAGTGTATTTAGCATTCAGTGGTCACAAACAGAAGATGATTCAGAACTGCAGCAGAGGAAGGCTAGGAAATAAGGGAGGCAAGAATTCCTGGTTAATGGGGAGAAAATACATTCTCCTGTTTCACATCCTCAGTTTGCCTACCTAAAATTGTGCTGGTGTCAGGGCTGTGGCACAGAGCCAAGCTTCCTGCAAGACGTGGCTAAAATTTGGAATGAAACTCTATCAATAAAAACCTAAAATCACCTTTTAATCTGCATTTTTCTCATTCCTGGAAGCTAGCTTAGTGCTGCAGAAAGATTTCCTGTGCCATGTGCACTGCTTGAACAGCCAAGCCAAGCCAGACCAGCAAGGACTGGCTCTGTGCTGTGACCTCAGCTGGGTGAACTGGGAATTTTTATATACATTTTTATATTTTATATATGCTGCATTTACACTGAGTTTGGTCTGGCTGACCTCAGCCTGTGCCAAGGAAGTCAGCTCACACTGCTCCAAACCCTTCTGGTGGTTTTGGGGTGAATTGTGGAGACCTTAAATGGCCTTAGGCTGATGGAGGGCAGGGATGGATGGGAATTTGGGATGGAATTCTTCTTTGTGAGCGTGGGAGGCCCTGGCACAGGGTGCCCAGAGCAGCTGTGGCTGCCCTTGGATCCCTGGCAGTGCCCAAGGCCAGGCTGGACAGGGCTGGGAGCACCTGGGACAGTGGAAGGTGTCCCTGCCATGGCAGGGGTGGCACTGGATGGGGATTTAAGGTCCCTTCACACCCAAACAATTCTATTATTTTTGAAAATGCAAAGATGTTGCCTGTATTTTAAATGCAACTGCTTCTTACCCAACCAGTCTATTATTTTTAGCTTGAAGTTTGCCATTTTTATTATTCAGCTAAAGCTGGAATTCAGAACACAACATTTCCAGCGTCAGCTGGGTATATTACTACAGCATTTTGTAGGCACTTTCCCCACAAAACAATCAGGAACATTATGGGGGTGGATCAGTGGGAAAGGGGGTATTTGGTTGAAGGCTGGACTTGATAACCTTGGAGGTCTTTTCCAACCTTAATAATTCTATGATTTTGACAAAGCGGGCGCAGTCACACTCTGTGAGGGACGCAAGTTCTATCCCAGTTTATTCTTGTTGTGGTGCCTCCCCGACAGATCACCAGTACCCTAACACACCATTTGGGATCTAGAGACAAGGATTAAGGGATTTTAAGGAAAAATGCCCATACCACCTGAAAGCTGAAGCCTTTGTCCAGGAAAAAATGTGAATATTTGATTAAAATTGAACAAACAAAGGGGGAAAACCCAACCTTGCCTTTCAGCAGACACAAGGATGGATCAAGGCCTCAGCTTGTGCATGTTTTGTGCATTTGCTGAGCTGACTGCTGACTTTGTGTATCCTGGATGTGAACACTTTGTCTTCCACAGCAGCCATGAAATATTTTTAGATAAGGAATGGTCGGAAACCACGTTTCCTTATTTTTCCTTATTACCATTTATTCTCCTGAATCAGAACTGGAACAGGGCCATGTATATTAATGTTTTGTGAATGGAAACCTTCAATCTTCCTGTGGATGTGTCTAGAGAAGGCAGTGAGTTTCTGCTGTGGTGTGTTGCACGATTTTGGATAAATTAATTTGCAGTTAGACGTGGTGCTTTCTTCCAGTGCATGGATTTGTACACACTGGCTCCTAAGTACAAAGAGGAAGCCACAGAAAAGCTATACCCAGTTAAATATCTAATTCCCTGGCTGAATAATCCAATTGGGGAATAATAAATTTAAAGATATATTACATGCTTTATGGGACTTTAAAGAGTTTTTCTTTTCCTTGTCTTTTTCACTACTTCCAGGCAAACTAGAAAATAATTCAGTGAGATTTACCAGTGAAAATGAATTCCCCCATAAAATTATCAACAAATCAGAAAGTCCTCATAACCTGTTATATCTTAAATTGCTGGTGTGATTTATAATATCTTGAGGAGAGAATATAATGTTCTCCACGATCTCTTCCAGACAGATTTTTTTTTTAATAAAAAATAATAAAGCTTAAAAGTATGCTGGGAATCATGAATATGCTAAATGTGTGTGAGCAACTTATGGCAACTACAGGGGACTAATAGCAATTTTTATTCTCCACAAAATGTAACTCATTTCTTTTTAATGGTAATATGTTTGCTCAGAGTACATCTCTTCAGGCAGATAGAGGAAAAACTATAGAGACCTAACACAAATAACTCTTTTGATATTCTTCCTGATAAGGCCACCCTTTTAGAGAACAAAAATTAAGTTTGGCCATGCATTGTAACATCCATGTGTTTGACCATTGAACGCAATGTGTGGCCATTAGAAATAAAAGAAAAATCAATAGGGTTTCATTAAAACAGCAGGCAATCAGGGCTACGGCACTAGCTTAATTACGGTTTCAGTAGCATTTGCTTTAATTGGAAAGAATAAAAGAAGTGAAGTGGAGTGAATGAAGAAATTAGCATATCTATCACTGTTGTCACATTGTACTGTGGCCTTAAAGCACTGTTTGCTCTTTAGTATCCCCCATGCTTTGTGAGGCCCTGAAAAAATATGGAAAGGCAATTAGCAAATAATCAGATTGCTAATCCTTTGCAGGATTCTAATTAAAGAACTTTATAAGGCCGGGAATGCAGTTTTTAATCTTTATTCTATACAGCAGACACAATTTGCATCGCGCGGGCTGGTGCAGCGCTGAGCTCGCATGCACCGAGCCAAGAGGAGAGGAAGGGGTTGGTGCTGTATCTTTGATATTCGGAGGGCGGAACAGGTTTCCCAGAGAAGCTGTGGCTGCCCCTGGATCCTTGGAAGTGCCTAAACCCAGGTTGGACAGGGCTTGGAGCAGCCTGGGATAATGGAAGGTGTTCCTGCCCATGGCAAGGATGTTGGGCTTTAAGGTTCTGTCCAACCCAAACCCTTCTGTGATTCCAGGACATAATCCAACTCTCCAGTGGGAGTTATCCTAAAGAAATTTGTGCTGTCACACCAAAATCCTCTTCAAAAAGCAGCAGCCTCCAGCAGCCAGGCCACAGGAAAAAGCAAGCTTAGAGATGAAGTTACCAAAAACATGACAGGTATTTACAGTTCATTTCACTGTGACTGTCTGTCAGCAACCAAATCTGCTCTGGGGCAGTTCACTTCACTTCTATCACAGTTCATTTCAGTTCTGTCTCACTCTGTCAGAATTAGGAATAAAAATGTTTATTCATACATACAAAGAGATCAGCCAGTAAAGTGGCATTTTTACTTCTTTTGTGCAGATGTATCTTGAGGCCAGCACAACTAATAGCAGTGAGATCACACAGGTAGGCCAAAACAATATGTGGAAAAGCTAATATATTATTCTCACTGCTCCTGAAAAGTTAATTCAAATGTCAATTATCTTCTTGTCATTAAATTGCTCATAAAACAATCGCGACTTTCGTGGATTAATTCGCTCCTTGAAATTATAATGTGGTTATTTGGGGAAAAAAGGAAACATATACAGTCACAGGTCATCTGTGGATGATGATTTATTTTGAACATTCTGTCTTGTGTGGGCCATCTCTTGCACAATGTTCAATGCATACAGGTTTTTGGGGTGTTTTTGCCATTTTATCTCTCTGTGACATGAGACCTCAGGTTTCTATGAGATGCATCACATTTCTATAACCCTCAAGACCCAGTTTCTTAATGGATTTTGTAATGAAGGCTCCAATATCCAAATCTGGGCTGTTTGGAGAGCATTGCATAAAGCCACACTGGAGATCAGGGAGAAGAATCCAGACCAAAAGTTCCTGAGCGATCAATAGAGGACAGCACCTGTGTTTGTAAACAGAAATAAATTCCTAAATATCTAAGTAGATGCTTAGAGTGTTTTAAATCACCCTCTCAGCAGTGGGTGATGTTAAATCCAATTAAAAATCAGTGTGAATGAGGCACCTGGAGGGTACAGCTCTCACTCAGCTCACGGTCACAACCCTGCTTGTGAAAACATGACGTGTTCACTCTTTCCATCTTCTTTTCACAGCCTTGCCTTTATGCAAAGAAAAATGCAAAGGAGCCATAAAATGGGGAAAGACACTAAAAACCCTACCCATTTCTCGTGGTAAAATTCTCATTTGTATTAAAATTCTCATTTCTGACTGGGCAGCGTTCCTGGGGTTCATAGTGTGGCAGATCCCTCAAGCTTGCCAACATTTCCTCCCAGATCTGAGGACCAGAACTTCCATCCCAAGGGCACTGGAGGTGTCTCCCTGCAGCCCAGGAGCTCCAGGAGACACCAGAAGATGGTGACATGAGTACAGAGACGTGGAATGAGCTCCCCAGAAAGGAGCTGCAAAGGAGGCAGTGCAGGGAGGTAAATGTTCTGATGAATTACTACAAACCAAAGTGAATGGAATTAATTGCAGGTTTGATGCTGTTTTAAGCACTGTCGGATAAAACATCCTTTTATGCTGCTGATATTGAATTAACTCCTAAAGTTACTGCAAATGCCTTTTGGCCAAAGGATTCTTGAAGGGCAGAAATATATTTATGGGAGTGGAAACCCAATTTGAGGTGGAACTTCCACAGACACAAACAAATGCCTCAAACCAGTTTGGCAGTATGTGATAAGTCTATTTGTAATTAAAGGTTAAAGTATACTTAAACCAGTTTGGCAGTTAAAACCAATTTCAATTGAAAATATACATTTGTAATTGCAAATGGAAAGATTTCCTGTAATAGCAGTAACAGACCCATTTTCTAATAAGATGAACAATACAGTTGATGACTGAAGCATCTGTATATAGTTACATACAGCATTTCTGTACTGCAGGCTGCCAATTTATTTCAGCAGTGAAAAGCTTGATTTATTGTTTGTAGCATTACCATCTGTTGTAGTTATTACAGAAATTATATATAAACCAGTTAGTAAACACTTTGCCCCATTGTCTGTTGTTTTGATAATCACCCATAATAACATCTAGCATCAATATGGTCTTTAAACCCGATTTGGGAGTTAATGGAATAAGAGGAGGCAGTCAGTATATGCACCAGGGTAATGTCATTAGGAATGTTTGTGAAGAACAAATTAAATCAGTTGTAAATTGTGCTCTCAAGTCAGCCAGAAAACCAGTCTTGTTCAGGAGAAGGGATTTATATTTTAACCTCGTGCAGAAAATGTACTTAAGCAGATTAAAATAAAATAGGGACTTCGTCGATGGATGTAAATGGTAATTGCTGGAGCTCTAATGGCTTCCTGTTGGCTATGTCATGCAGTGGGCACAGCTATTTTAAAGTTAACCAGTGCTTGAGGTCATACTTTTACAGATTCAGTCATTAAACAGAACTAGACATGTCACTAAATGGCTGATTATTCAAATGATGAGCCTGCTCAAAAGTTACCCGTGTCATATTCTGGACAGAGGATTACAGAAAAAAAAATCCTAAAGTAGAGCTGAAATAAAATAAAGATGAAATGAATTCAAGTATAAGTCAATAGAAGCATCTGTATGGGGTCTGATTTGTTTTGCAGACTCTGCTTTCTATCAGTTCTCAATGGTTGGTTAAATTATTCACATTGGCCTTCTTCTTGTGTACAAATCGTTTTATGTATGAGAAATGCAGTCTCTCAATAAATTATCATACACTGAAGTATTATCTGGATGGGATGTTATACAGGTTGTAGGTACATGAGAAATAGGTTTATTATATGCTGGTACAATTTATTATGTGCCTGTGACCATTTCACCTGCCCACCTACATGTCAGCAGTGATGTTGTTTTAGCACCAGTTTAGTGATATACTGAAAAGTCGAATGCAGAGTTTGCTGAAGACTCTGCCTGCATGAGCCTTTCCTTCCAAAACAAATTATCATTTCTCATAGAAAACCTTGTTTCATCTGCACCAAGCATGATCAATATGCTCTTGTTTGTAAGTGAAATATTAAGGGCATATTCTGAATTCCAGTTTTATTTGAGTTAGTAAAAATGGCAAACATCAAGCTAAAAATAATGGTTTTCATAGTGGGTAAGAAATAGCCAGTAATATTTAAAATATGAGCAGCATCTTTGCATGGCTGCTGTTCATAAAATCACAGAATGGTTTGGGTTAGAAGGGACCTTAAATCCCATCCAGTGCCACCCCTGCCATGGGCAGGGAAACCTCCCACTGTCCCAGGCTGCTCCAAGCTCCTTCCAGCCTGGCCTTGGGCATGGCCAGGGATGGGACAGCCAAAAGTTTTCTGTGCCAGGGCCAAATGCCATTGGTAAATCTATTTCTCTAACAGGCCCCCTGAGCTTTAGGCCTTGCCAAGGAGAATTGGAGAGGAGAGAGTTCTATTCCAGTGGTTTGAGAGCATCCTGGACAATCCCACCTAGACAACACCCCATAAACCCAGATTGCCCCACCAAGTGAGCTGAAAGGAAAGAGTTGCCATGGATAAAAGTTTTCCAAGCACTGTGAGCAAATCCAACATATTTCTTCACCCAGAAATGCCCCAGGGCGGAGCTGACACGTTGGTGGAGGGAGGGATGGAGGGGCAGCTGTGCACAACTAGGCTGAGCTTCTGAGCAGGGGACAAAACAACCCAGAGAACAGAAATGTGGGGTTTGCCCCACAGAGCTTCCAAAACCTGAAAAGACACAAAATCCAAAGGGGAAACCATCATGTTTGAGTCTGGGGAAAAGCTATGGGGATCTAGGAATAAAAGAAATGAAGGGAAGGATGAGACCTGCTCATGAGAAAGCAAGAGGGAAAGGAAAAAAGGAGTGCATTTTGAGTATTCTCTCTGTGAGAAAACTTGAGGGAAATAGTACTTTCCATAAACTAATACAATTGTTTTAATTTAAAAATCCTTAAAATATTAATGAAAGGCTTCTGAAGGCAGAGTTAATTATATCTGTGCCAATCACACAGCTCTGTCAGGATTTTCATTATGAACGCTGGTTTTTTCAGAGGTAATAATTCAGTCAGCCCAAACCCCTTAATGAATAAAACTTTATGTCCAAGTTCCCAGCAAAGATGTTCTTTTTTTAAATTTTCTTTTGTTTTCTCTCTTGTCCATATTTCTTAATTGATTTGTTCTTTTTAGGTATGGAAAGAGCTGGGGTTTGGATGGATGGCTGAATGAATCCATGTTACCATCATTTCAGGGCATCCAGTCCCCCATTGCTGTCCTGCAGAGAGTGGGTGCTGGAAGCTCTGTGGATGTGAAATTTAGGAAAGAAAGATGAACATTTTTAGGAAATTTAGGAAAGAAAGATGAACATTTTTGCCACAGCCAAACTGGAATTGATCCCAGAGCCCAACCAGAGCAGTAGGAGTGGGGTTAGAACAGCACTTGGAGTCCAGTTTCCAGCAGGGATGTGAAGCTGCAGAGGGTTTATCTGAGTACAGGAGAGAGAATTTGGGATCACCTCAAGCAACCTTGTCAAGCACTGCACTCCATCAAGATGTAAGGCAATAGCAGAGAAGGACTTTATGGGGTGCTCTGTAGACTCTTTGGCACAAATCTCAAGCATCTCAGGAGCAAACTATACCTTTTATCACTCGAGTTAACATTTTTATTGATTTTTTTTCTCAGGAAATTAAAATGAAAGACTTTAGCAAATAGCACCTCTTGGAACTATGGAAAAGAAACTGCTGCTGTGTATCAGTAAATTTCATGCACAGAACATCTTCTAGATGTATTTAATTTTTAATTTCACTTAAATTCCTTAAGTGAAATTAAGCACAGACGAAGGAGCTGTCTTAATTTCCCACTAAAAAAAAATTACAGGGCACAAATTTATGTCACTTCTGACAGTAAAATCTGGTGATGAATATCAGAATTCTTTTCTTTGCCTGAACTCCATTAAACGACCTGGTGAGAGATCTGGCTTGCATTTACCATATTGGTGTGAAAATTACCCTAAATATGAATGCAACAGCATTGCTTGCAGGCTAATGGCTAATATTGTATGCACTGAGGAAAAAAAAATCATTGCCTGGATGTTTACTGTGCCATTTGTGTTAGTTCTGCTGGCTGATTTTCATAGCATGTTACAGCTGCTGGGGGAGAAAGGGAACCCGAGGAAATGCACAGGGTTTTATTGCAAAGCATCATTCTGTATCCACACAACTGGTACCTCACACTTTGCAAAGATATCTGCCAGCAGGTAGGAACACATTCCTGGCTCACCACTCCATAGGATTATTTGGTAACCATTTAATGAAAGATTGCAATATGCTGGTAGCAGAATAGTTTTTTCACCTGCTGGGTGGTTGTTCAACTCAACCTACTTAAAGAGATGGGCTGCCATGAGAACACAAAGACACAGCCCTGAATAGGCTATCAGTGTTTTTTTCTTTTTTTTTTAAACAATATCTATCCTGGTATTATGCAGTCACAGTAGTTATTACAAAGTAAAGCACAGACACTCCACAAGTTTGAAATGCGAGCGTTGTAATAAGAAAAAATTACATTTGTTTCGTTTTCTGTCCTTGTTACTTTCTTCCTTGTGATAATAGATTCAGATTTTGTGCCATTATCTGGGCTTATTAAAGGAAAGTGGTATCAAATTTAATACTTCCCATATAAAGTAAGCGAGCACCTGCTCATAAAATTTATTTTCCATGCACCTCACAAAATACAGGGGAATTAACAAAATGGCTCTGCTATATTAGAACAAGGGCACAACTGTTACTATCTCTATAAGATTGATTTTGATGAAGATTACAAGGATAGTATTTGTCTGACAAAGCCAAGCACTCAAAATTTATCCTTTTTGTGGTGTTTTTTTTTATTCAAAATTGTTCATTCTTAACGCGACACTGCAAGAACCATTTTTCTAAATTACAGCTTTTTTAATATAGGTTTTACAAAGTACATCTATGTCAAAATTTTTTTCATCTATAATGTCCTGGGCTGCATTATCACATGGACATGATGTACAAGCCTAGACCATTAATGCATGAGGAGATACAGCCTTTCTAGGATAAAACAAGTGCTAACCTGGAAAATGGGACATGTTTCATCAAATCAAAATCCACATTATGCATGAGGCTCCTCACTTTGGAACCACACCATCCCCCAGAGCAAAACTGATCCATCCCTGAGAACAGGAACATTTTAACCAATCCAGGGTCTCCTCTTGCAAGGTGCCTGAAACCCTGTGCTAATGAGATTTTTAGCTATACACAAGCCAGGCTTACTGCCCAGCCTTTCCAGCCCAAAATCCTGCTCAGCATTGGCTCCTCATCAGGGCAAGCCAGCCCCTGCACCCCTCCATGTCCAGGTGACACAAGGTCCACCCAGCCCTGCGTTCCTCCTGGGGATGAGCAGACTCTCTGCATGTTGCCTGCCCAAGAGATGTCATGGCAGCGAGGCTGGGAGCCAATTAACCATTCCAAACACTCTGCAATATCCTTCTTGCTGAAAGGAATCTCTGATGGGCTCCTCACACCATGTCTCTGATGGAGATGTGGAAGGGAGCAAAGCTGGAGGTCAGCCCCTGGTTGATAACTGCGGAAACAGAAGAGGGAGGAGCAGGGAAGGAGGAGAGGTGATGAAATATGCACAAAATCTGGTTTTGAATAGGTGTTCCAAAACCAGGCTTTTGATGGTGTTTCTATACCTGGCTCATAAAGAGAAAAGGTTTTACAAGATGGTAAGAAGCTTTCAGCCATCTGTTCCCTCCAAAAAAGAATTGCAGGAGTGTTTTGCATCACTGCCTTGCCCTATCCTTTTCTACCTGATCCAGGCAAAGGAGAAAAGCAGTTTATTTACATCATTAACACATTTATGCTTGGTAACACCAAGTGGACAAAGTGGAGTGCATATTGTGTTTTATTGGCGACTGGAATAGAGAAAAATGCTTTCTCTTGAATTAGCTGGTCCTGGCAGGTTGCAGGCAGCCAAGCTTGAAAGAAAAGATAAAGTGAATACTCCTTGGATCACATCACTCTTTTAAATATAGCACACCATTAAGTCCAGCTTGGTTTTACATTCTTGCAACATGACTCTTGTTTCAGTTATTTACTTCTGTTTCCACATAAATGTGGGAATTCATAATCCACAGAGGCTGCCCATCCATTGTACTGTACTGAAACAGCATGTGCTGAACTCTTGAACTATAAAATGTATTGATTATTGTTTCCTTTTGTAATTTTTATTTACTCACAGGAAGATTGCTCTTTATTACTCATCTCAGCATTTCCTTTATACAGATATTATTTCCACTGTAAGGTCCAGATTCAGGCCCACAATTAAGCACTGCCCCTGCAAAGAGAACAAAAATCCTGCCTGAGCTGCAGTTACTCTAGAAACCTCAAGCTGCAAATGCTTCCAAGAGAGAGTAAATATATGCAAGATGCTTGTTACTCACACGTGTAAGTGATTGCAGGTCTCAGTCCAACAGGAAATAACAACAGCAGAAGAGAACTGGAAATTCTCAGAGTAAGTTATTTGTCAATTTTGCCACAGCAGCGTTTCCAGCTACTCCACAAGTGAGCCCTGAAATTGCCTGAAATAAATTTCAGATTTCCAGGATATCAGTGCAAAGGAATGGGAGAGATCTGTGAGCCATTGGCTGCTTTAATCTCGTTTATGAATGCCCCATTGCACTGTGAGAGTGAGAGCCACAGACAAACTGGGTTTAAATTAGAATTGTGCAGAAATTGGGTTTTACCTTGGTTAGCCCTGGTGAGCAGGGAATGCTGGTGTGTGAGAGGACACCAGGGTGGCAGAATTACTGATGAAATGATGCTTCCAGCTCTGGAGTGGACTAAAACCCACCCAAGATCTCTTCATTAAAATGCCAATTAGTGACACCAGGCGTGGTAATTGTGCAGGGGATTGAGCTCAGGCTGACCTTGCTTGTGTTCCCCAGGCCAACAAACAATCAACAGAAGAGTCTCACACTCTCTGTTAGTTCATTATCAGGAATGGACTTGCAGTGGTGAAACATACATACCAATTTCATTAAGTTTTAACCATGATTTCATATTAAAGGATTGTTTAATTTCCACAAATGTGGGGGAATTGTTGAAGAAATAAAAAATAACCTGACACATCCTTGGCTGTGTTGCAAATGTTTAGTTCACACTGGTTTTAACAGAGTTGAACAGGATCTATAGCATCACTAAAACCTGTCCTGTGGACCTGGTGATGTCACTGATCCCCAACAACACAAAGCAAAACTAAGCAAAACCTTCAGATAGATTGTGCAGCTCACCTGGACTTCTTCCACGAGCAAATATTTTGGGATGTTTGCTTTGGCTCAAAAACAGCCATGAAAAAGTGACCAAATTCACTGCTGGTATTAAATAAGTGTGATTCCCTTGGGATTCCTCTAACACATAATTTATTTTTTTTTCCCCAAGTATTAAGGTACTGCCCCATATTAGTAAATACTTCTTTACAGAGAGCTCTGTGAATTATAGACATTGTCCTTTTGGGTCAAAAATGTTATCTTTTACAAACCTGTGCATTCTTGGACAGAAATATAAATATAATCAAATAAATAAATAAGTTATATATATATATATATAAATGTGTATATAAACAAATTTAAGAAAATTAGAGAATTTTAAACATATAAAAATCATGAACACATGACAGTTAAACCTGAGAAATATGGAAAAAAGTAAAAACAAAGGACAAAAATAGGACAGCTGCACCAAAACAAATTGTTGATCTCCATTGATGCTTACTTATGTGTCACATCAGATATCACAGTCCCAGAAATATCAGTTAAGGTTCCAGATTAATGCAGCTCTTTGTCACTAACACATGAATAGCATGGATGTTGACTCCAATCACAGAAGGAATTGAATAAACTGGACACTGAGCTCAATTGACTTGTAACAAGGCCATGGCTAAAAAAATAAGGCAAATTGTCCTAAAAATGCAAACTATGATGTGTTTTATAGGACCAATCACAGTCACTACCTTTAAATCCTGACCCAGTTCCATCTCTGACCAGTGAATTTATAAATCTGGCAGATTTCACAGTCTTGGCTATGAACTACATGTGAGAAAACCCCAGGTTTGTGTCTGGGACAAAGGGGGCTTGTCCAGCTGCCAAAAACCATTTGCTCACACTCACTCACATAAACACAACCAGCCTCAAGTGTAGCCTCAACACTCAGGAAAAGCCAGATTTAGAAGTTGTCTGTCTGGAGAAATAATCCCAAGCAGCTCTTGCAGAGCAATCAGCCCTCCATGGACCCCCTCACTGCAGGGCAGGACACACGGACACCCCGAGTGTTGTGTTTGGGTCTCCAGGCTGGGAGCTGCTCAGGGGTCGTCATCATGCTCAGAATTTAAACCCCACCCTGGTTCCACGCTCACACCCTTGTAAACACCAGCTCCTCTTGTTAATAAACCAGCTCTAAGCCAGGGAAAACCAGACATTATTGCAGAACAGGGAGCCTGATTGATTTTATGTGGACTTCTGACAGCTGTCTGGAGCAACATTATAAGCCATTAGTTTATTTTCCTTTAATTTTAAAGAAAACTATAGTCCATTAAAAGGAAGAGATGGAGTCCTTGCTTCCCTCAGTTTATCCAGAAGATATCCATGGGGAATTTTTAACACATTCCAGCACCTAAAGGGGCTCCAAGAGAGCTGGAGAGAGATTTTGGACAAGGATCTGGAGTGATGGGACAAGGGGAATGGCTTCCATTGGGAGAAGACAAGGATGGATGGGATTTTGAGAAGAAATTCTTCCTTTTATGGGTGGGGAGGTCCTGGAAAAGGGTGCCCAGAGCAGCTGTGGCTGCCCCTGGATCCCTGGCAGTGCCCAAGGCCAGGATGGACAGGGCTTGGAGCAACCTGGGACAATGGAAAATGTCCCTGCCCATGGCAGGGATCCCTTCAAACCCAAACCATTCTGTAGTTCTGTGAAACTAATTTTGTTGGTTTTTATTAGTTCCAGGTCACGGGGATTTAGCAGATCACACACTCCCATAACTTCAGCAGTTTATTTCAGCAGAAAATAAATTTCAGCACCAAAAATTCAGGACCAAAAATTCGAGACCAAAATTTATGTTCACCTTGTTTGCCTGGCTGCAAAGGGTTTGTCATCCTTCATGTTCCTTGAATTTTAAGGAACCCTTTCCAATGAATGATGAGGATCCTTCTCACCCATCCCTGTTGGAATGAGCCTTCTCTCCCACCAGTTGCTATTCCCAATCCCAGTCTCTAATGAAAAGGAGCAGCACTCTGTGCTCTGCATTTTATTTCCAACATTTGGAGCTCCACAGGAGCCAAACCCAATCTGACACCCTCACTGCAGCAAGAGAGAGGATAAAGACCAGGAAAACCTGTAATATTTCCACTGCCAGATTTATGGAAAGAAAATAGCATGTGACCTTTATGATTCTGTCATTATGAGCCACTTTTCAGAACAGCTTCAAGAGAATATCTGAATAGTCCTTTGCTTTTCCACCTGAAAATGAAACACTACGAGATTTCCAGCAGAAATCCTCAAAGTAGACAAGTAAAGTAAATTCTCTTTCTCCAAAGGCCATTGAGCAGGACATAAGCACAGAGCCTTCAGCTAAATGAGCTCCCCAAGCAAAATGAACACCCACAGCCCCAGATTTGCCATTTGGCATTCAGCTTTTAGGTGTCAGGTTTTAGCTGAGATTAAGCAGAGATTTTTCCCAATCAAAAGCAACCTTCAAATAACCAGGTAAAAATTGCTATACCCTGGAAAAAGAAGTAAAAGAACTGAAGGGAAGGTGAAACATCTTTTTGGTGTAAATATTAGGATCATCTGGTTACTTGAAGATACGGGAAAGCACTTTGGGAAAGGTAGGTTGAAATGGCTATGGATGAGTTCCTAATGATAAGAAAGGTGGTGACTTTTCTGTGATTCAGTAAATTTTCCTGCAACTCTTCCGTGCAAACCCACTGGAGGGTGACTTGCTCCAGCTGCCAATATTATGATTTGTACCTGAAACTAGCATCAAAGGGAAACACTCTGACAATACCTGATCCCCTACAGGCTTTGGGACTGTGCATGGCAGTTAAATCCTGCTCTGCCAGCAGCTTGTGATGAGCCAGGGGTGACTGGGAGCAACGGGTGATCCTGGTTACAGCACATCCATTGAAAAAGCCTTGCAATGGCCAGACTCTGCCCCTTCACATGGATAACTGCAAGCAAACCGCATGTTCCTAAAATCCCATGCCTCATAAATAGCTCCCAAGCAACCTCAAAAGAGATTCTCAGTTGGTGTGAGAGGAAGACATGGAAGGGAGGCGACTAAGGAAGGCTGGGAGCAGGGACAGGACTGACCCTGGAAGGAACAGGTGATATTTTCTATCCTTCTCTTACAAACCTCCTTGCTGCTGAATTCCTTCTTGTTTGCACAGCTCCAAGGCTGATAGGTAGGAAAATATACTGCTGATAGAGGCCATGGTGTGGGTTGTTTCCAGGCTGAGTGCAATCCAAGGTCATACATATTGCTGCTGATTGTAGTGTCCCATGAATGTGTCTGTCCATGTTCAAAGGCATGGGGGCAGATCAGATGCACTGTTGCAGTTAAAAATATGTCACCAACACCTCTCCAGTGAGAATGGAATGGAATGGAATGGAATGGAATGGAATGGAATAGAATAGAATAGAATAGAATAGAATGGAATGGAATGGAATGGAATGGAATGGAATGGAATAGAATAGAATAGAATAGAATAGAATAGAATAGAATAGAATAGAATAGAATAGAATAGAATAGAATAGATAAACCCGCTTATTTTCATTAGTATATACACTTAAGGAAGAGACCAACCCATGAGAAACAGCTGAAGTGAAAAGTTCCAAAAGTATTCTTAGTGGAAATTTCTGTTTCTGAATTAGTTTTAGCTGAAGTTTTCTGTACATCTCATCTCCAAGAGCCAGCTACAGACCTGCAGCATTTCTTTGGTTTGGTGCTTTCAGAGATCCCCTCAAGCAAATATTTGCCTTGTCTGTGCTCCCAAGCAGCTCCTGGGTGATGCCCAGTTTGTCTGCCTCCCTTCCTCCTCCTCCTCCATGGGACTGTCAAAATTCTGCCCAGGTATTGACTGATTGGCTAATGGGAAATGGACAGAGGCACCCAGGTAAGCATTCAAACCACACACTAAACTTCAACCACGTGCTCAAAACCTTCCAGGCTTTAGAGAAATCAGTGAAGGAGAGGACACAGCTCATCCTGCTTATTTCAAACATCTCTAGGAAAGTCAAGCCTCATAACTGGGAGTTAAAACCCATGGAGGAGAGGATCCCAGGTGTCCCATGGGCAATTCTCAGGCAGAACATCCCGTCCTGGGCAGCCTTGGCCTGGCTAGTGCAGGTCCCTTCCCAGTCCATCAGGCTGCACCAGGAACTGGGCAATCAGAGCTCCAGGTTGTTCTCCTGTGCTCAGACCCCACAAAAATCCTGCAGAGCTGTGTAAGCAGCTGTGAAGGACAGACAACACTCCAGCATCCCTGTGCCTTTCTATCCATCTCATTTCCCTTCCTCTTTTCTGTCATACAGAGCAGGGAGCTTCCAGACCAGTGGAATATTGTGTTTTCCAGCACCAGCATTGGGAATATTTTCTGTAAAAGCCCTGCAGCTGCTGGGTACCAGCCACCATTGCGGGGCACACCATGCACACCCTGGCTGATTAATTCCCTGAGACAGAGCAGGGAAGGAAAGCTGGATGTGTGAGGGTTCACAGATGGATATTTTTGTTATTTTAATTTGCTCGGTGACAGTTTTCTGAGACCATACACCAGAAAATGTCTCTTTCTGCAATAGCTGGAAGAGTCAAAAGTGAAAACCTTTTCAATTTTTACAACCTTGCCTCTGTGGCAGGCTAAGTCATTTCTGAGACTTCCCGGGCAATTTGTCTGGGATCAGGCTATTTCCCCAAGCATCCAGAAAAATCAACATTTTTTTTGTGTTGTTGTTCAGCA
>NW_005054369.1:879861-886540 GCF_000277835.1 Geospiza fortis | reverse complement strand
CAGGTTCACAAACAACAGAAGAAAAGCCACCTGAAAAACAAGTACGTTGTTAATGCCAGGCACAGAAGCTGCAAAAAAAGATAACACAAAGAGGAAAACAGTGGAAAAAAAAAGTGCAATTCTCTTGGCAACGGTCATTCTCTCATCTTTACATTTGTGTCTCAGTCTTCAAAGCTCCAGTACTTTCTTTTTCATTTCACAACACCAAGATTTTATTTGTGTTTCTTTTCAATCACTGGCCAATACAGTAAAACATGTCTATATATTACAACTTGTCCATAGGCATCAATATGCTTATCAAGAGGAAAGAAAACAACTTGGGCAAATAAAGGAGGGAGATTACTCCACTTCTGATAATTTCACTTTTATTTTGATAATCACTACAAATAATAGGAGTCTTTATAATAGTTTAGCTTTGGAACAAGTCTTTCAACTGTAATTTCCTACTAAAATAATGAATCTGAAGTGGTGACTGGAGTAAAACTTAGTTTGGGCCAATACCTGAGGTGTTATCAGCTGCATCGAACAGTCTGTCCCTCCTTGAAGCCACATCTCAATTCTGTGTCACTGGTTTTACAATTTCCGGGCAAACAAATGCTGTCTGAGAGCAAAAAGGAGGCAGAGAAGCTCTGAATGGCTTGAGCTGGAAGGAATCTTAAATCTCATTTAGTTTCCACCCCTGCCATGGACAGGGTCACCTTCCACTGTCCCATCTGCTCCAAGCCCTGTCCAACCTGGCCTTGGACATTTCCAGGAGCAGCCCCAGCTGCTCTGGGCACCCTGTGCCAGGGTCTCCCACCCTCACAAGGAACAATTCCCTCCCAAAATCCCATCCAAACCTTCCATAACATTTTGCATCATGCAAAGCCTCCCATGGCTTTACCAGCAAACCCTTTCCTCAGTTTCGCTCAGAAAGAACTTTAAGAACAAACTTAACTTTTCTAAACCAAAATAATTTCATCATTTTGTGTGGCATTAACACCCTGCTATTTCTATATGTTATCTATATTTTTCTTGTTGACATTCAACCAATTCAGAGCTAAAAATCCATCCTGCACTTTTTCAGGGGTCGTAAATCATAAAAAGGTTATATTTTATGAAAGCTGAAGCTGAGAAGTAAACAGCATATTTGTATCAAAAGAGTTTCATCTATTAAGCAGCAATGACAGGGCCCTCTGGGCCAAAATCTAGTTTTCTTACTTAAAAAGCTTAGTTCCTTTGTAGACTCCTGCAGGGACCTATAACAGTTGGAATTGGGTTTTTTATGCCTTTGAGGCCTCCAAATGAATGTTACAGTTTTCCATTATTTTCTTTCTTCTTTTGAGAGAACGAGGCTACCTGCTTATTGCCTAAAACCTACACCCTGCAATTGTTCTGTTGGAAAATCTGTCTTCCAGCCTTTCATATGCTCAGGCATTCTCAGTGCTGCCTTTCCATTTTACCCAGTGCAGGGTAAAACACGCGAGCAAAGAAATGCAGCCTGCAATTGCAGGCAGCACCCGTTCAAAATTTCCTCCTTAAGCTTTTTGCATTTGCAAGATTCCCAAAATTACCTTTGAAGAGCAGAAACCTGCAAAGTGTTCATTTTATATCCTGCAAATATGCATGTTTATATTGAGATACTCAAGTGCCGGTGGTGGAAGAGGAAAACGTGAGTGCCTGGGAGCTGGGAATTCTGGTGGGGTTATTTTTTTTCCTTCTCTGGGTCTTTAACTCAGGGATAGATGCGTGGGTGTTTCTCTCCAGCATCTTGAAGGGTCTCAGGTTTTATATTTCTGTGTCTCATCTGTGAAACACCTCCCCATCAGAGATGTGGGGGCAAACCAGTCCTGTGCTGGGAGTCACTAAAACACCACCAGGGGATAGCTTGGAGAGGAAAGCTTTAAACACACACAAACCAAATCATTCTCTGCACCAGCAGGACCCAAAAACTTTAACTTCAGCCATTCCCACCCGTCCAACAGCCCCAATTCTCACTGGGGCAGCCCAGCCAGGGCAGAGTTGGGCTCAGCACCCACCACCAGCCTCAGGCTGATCTGAGCTGAAATTCCCCGGAGCACTTCACGCCTTTCCACACGTGTGAGATGAAGACATCAGCCTGCATCTTCCTTCTTATTAAAATGTTGCTATTAGTCCACCTCCAGCTATTAGAAGATGATAGACCTGACCCTTTTTGAATGGTGTAATTTCCAGCCTTGAATATCTATATATTCCCCTCTGATTACATCACAAGCATGAGCTCAGAGTCAGCAAATTCACCACCTCTAGACCAGCAGAATAATCACTAACAATTAACAAAATGATATATCCAAGTCACAGTAATCTTTTTAGCCACTTTGAACATATATTTGTTCTTTTGATGTCCTGTGTGAATAGGAGTGCTTTATCTGACTGATGATGGGCTAAACAATGGTTCAGAGTTGTAATATGGAACTCAATTTGCTGTAACTATCATCTGAAAGGCCTGGACAATTTATTGAACACTGCAGATGAAAGAAAGAGGAAAAAAAATTTAAAAACTGACCACTTCTAAAATGAAGAAAATAGAGCAGTAAAGGGTATTGTAATATACTTTAATCTTCCTTAATGTAGAAAAATATGAAATGCCATTAAAGCCTCCTTTGAAATGGATGTGTCCGCATAGCTTGAGCACCAAAATCTAGTTAATGAATCTATTGTTAAAGCAAATAAACAGGAAAGCAGCAGAGAAGGAGTGATCTATGCTTTATACTGACTAATTCAGAAGATGAAAGCAGAGAAAAATTAAAGTTAAATTCATATAAATATTACAGCCAAGGAGAACAGTTGCAGGTGTTAAAAAAAAAAAAAAAGAGAGAGAGAGGAAAGGTAAAGCATGAATTTTCATTCAATTTGCAAGTCACAACCAGGAGACACTTTTTTCTATAAGAGCAAAGTCAGACAAGATGAAAGCTTTTGAAGGGGCACAATAATTAACATTTTAAAAGGTTTCAGCAATAAAATAATGATTCCACAATAACGGCAATTTAATCATTTTATTTGAGAAATTAAATTGATTGCTAGTGTTCATTTGTAAGAAGTGGCATTTACTGCATTTGCAAGAAGTTATCAAATCATGCTTCCCTTTTAATAGTTGGGGGGTTTTAATATGTGCTCAACGTTCAGACAGAGGAGCCACCATCATTTGTCTGTGTAAATTCTCATGCCTGATGCTGTATTTTTTATGCATGTTTGAAACATGAATAAATACTGTTCATGAACATCAGGAAGGAGCAAGGATGAAGTGAGGAGGAGCTGAGACCCTCTCGGTACCTGCAGGGTTTCCACCAGAGCAATGATTCCAGCCAGGATTCGTGGGAACATCTGGAGATGCTCGCACACAGGGGCTGGCCTCACTCCCAGAGTGACACACCAGTAACTGGCAGGGTGTCACTGGTGACGTCCCTTGGGAGGATGGTGGGGAGGGAGAAGATGTTTCTGCAAATTTGGAACGGTCCAGCTGAGCTCAGGACCACCACAGCATCCCAAGAGAGAGGAGATGGAGACCCAGCACTCTCGGGCTCTTTAGCTGCTCACAGTGACCCTGAGATGTGTTAGAAAGTCTCGTTTCCCAGCCCGGTGCTCAAAGAAGGAGTCAGAACTCTTCAGTTCTCAGTCTCAAGGTTGTTTATTGTTCCTTATCTATAAAATTCTTTCTCCTGTCCAGCTGAGGTCTGCTCAGCAGGACAGACAGAGGCACTCTGCCTGCCCCCAGGGCAGTGTTACCTTTTTATACTAAAAACTATGTGTACAATATTTACAATTACTTCCCAATACCTATCACCTATGTTAGACAGTGAGCTTCTACTCTAAACCAATCTAAAAGTGCCAACATCACAGCAGAAGATGGAGGCCGAGAACAAGAAGGAGAAAGGCTGGACACGCCCCCTGATCCCTCCATCTTGCCCCCTGAACCCCCATTATAAAGACTTCAAAAATCTATTTTTCACTATCATTCTACTTAAACTTTTGTGGCTTGTAATTCTTCCTATAAAGTGGGTAATTGTTTTTTCCAAGGGCTAAATCAAAGGCACAGGGGTCTTGGCCTCTGTGCCAAGGTCTCTGAGCCCCCTGGGCAGGGGCTCGAGTCCTCCAGGGCAGCCAGAGGAATTTCCTGGGTTCTGACACAGCATGTCCTTCTCCTGGACCAGGATGGCAAGGAAAAGGATGGCTGTGCTCATGGCCAGGTAAAAAGCACCTGGGCTTGGCTGAAGCAGTCTGGGGAGCACCCGGCTCTGCTTTGGATCCTGAATGGCAAAATCTGTGGTTTCCATGAGGAGCACCCCAAGGGCGATGCACGGGGAAGGAGCGAGGCCCAGCCCTGCTGAGGTCAGTGGAAAGATCTGCATCAGCTCCCCTGGCTGCAGGCACATACTAATTCCATGGTAAAATATAAAATTATGTATATTTCACATATATACATATGTATGTAAACACACAAAAATCTTCCAGGCAGCAAACACCGAGTATGACAGGTGGAGCAGCCCCACTTGAGCTCAGGGCCACGGGAGAACCACAGGGTCCTGTCCTAGCTCCACACATCTTTTGCAATAATTAAATCATGGCACAAAGTGAGCAAATCGTATGTCATCTCAACCAGACCATCCATATAATTGCCAAAATCTAATTTAAGTGACAGATCCACTGCAGCATACGTTTTGTGTACGTCTAATGAATTTGTATTTCCAGCCCATATATTTTAACTTTCTGATCGCATTAGTTCTTTGGTTGAGTGTCCACACACCAAATAAACATCTCTGAGATAATGATAATGCACCACTCTGCTTTCCCTGTCTGCCCAGACCCGAAAGCAAGGCGAGATGAGGCTCTTGTAGCTGACAGTGGCATGTGCTCTTTTTCTCCCCCCAGCCCCCAAAATGTGCATTGTTCAAAATTGGCCTATTTCAATTTTCCTTTTAAAACTATAAGCTTTAACTCTCAGAGGTGGGAGTTGTGTAGGAAGAAGCTGCCAGGTAACAGATGTATCTGTTAAAGTTGCTGCTTGAGTGTGGACAGTAATAGGATTTCCAGAAATGAACTGCTATTTTGTGAGGCACTAACACAGAAATGTACAGTGGGAAATGAGAGCTTGAACTTTGCTTCTCCCACAGAATTGAACCGTCTGTTTCAAAGAAGGAAGAAAAAAGGAAAGATTTGAAAACAACCCATTTTCCACTGCTTACCCTTTAATTTATATTTAATAAGAACAATTTTTTGCTTTGTTTTGGCATGTAAAAGGCCAAAATTTTATAGGATGAATTAGACCTGAATGCATCTCTGTATCTGTGTCTCCATCTGTATCCCGTGTCCCTCTTTCTGCCTCTGGTGAGAGCTCAGGATAATGTGGTGATGTTGCATGAACAACATTTCCTTTGATAAGGTTGCACCAAGGACATTTTCTGCTCCTATCTGGCCACTGTGCCACAGCTTTATAGTTTTTAAGATGGCCAAAAAGATTTGTGCCATCTCCCGTCTGAAAATAAAATAAAATCAATTAAAAATGAAATAAATAATAAAATTATAAAATATAAAATAAAATAAAATAAAATAAAATAAAATAAAATAAAATAAAATAAAATAAAATAAAATAAAATAAAATAAAATAAAATAAAATAAAATAAATAAAAGCTTTGAGTATTAAAGGCAACAGCTTGATGAAGGCTAAAGGTTATGTCCAGTGAGTGCCCAGAAAGGTTTTCCAGAAGGTCAGCAGAGCTGCTGGTGCTGCAGAGCTCCTGACCTTGGCCAGGCCACCCAGACCTCTGGTGGCCCCTCACCTCACCTTTAAACAAACTGGACTAATTGAAAATTCTTTTCTGCCCAGAGAGGCTTCACTGCTCCTTCACTGACTGACTTTTCGAGTCTGTCGTGGGTTCTGTGCTCTGAAAGGCTTTTACTCTGGGAAATTGATGATTATGAGACCTTCAGTCTCTCTTTTTGTCTGTATTTTAAAAAATTGGAGGGGGCTGGTTGTGTCATTCAAGATGTAAGAGCATTAAAAAATCAAAAATACATTGCAAGGCGGTACTGTAAGAAACATTAGTGGTAAAAGTGGACAAAACTCTTTACAGTAAAATCACACATTTACAATCAGATCACACATGATTTCGTTATGTTCTTCATGGGGTTTTTCCATGAAACATGGAAAACGCCACGCTGATTCAATCCCAGGAGGTACTCCCAGCAGCATCAGCAAGGCTGGGACTGGGTCCCTCCTTTCTTTCTTTGCTTTTCCCTGCAAAGTCCTGCCACTTTGATAGGTGACATTTCCTATGGCAGCCTTCCCATTTCACATTTAGCACCTATTCCCTGCCTGGCAGTTTGCAGCCCAGCACTTGCCTAATTTTTTTCCCGTTAGCTTTGTAATTCTCCTCTTCACCCCAATCCTGTTGCAAAATTCAATTAGGGCTGGTTAAAAACTGCAAGTGCAAGTGAGCAGCACCTGGCACGAGGGCAGGCTGCAACATCTGCTGCCACAAGCAGCAGAACTAAAGGGCTGTTCAAAGATTTCTATTTATTCCTTGGGTTTGGGTGGTTTGGCTTGTTTTTTGCAATTATCTCAACCTCTTTATATTTTTACCATATCTGGGAAATAGAGACAGATGGCTTCAGGCTGTTTCACCAACCCTTTACTACTCTCAAATATATATATATATATATA
>NW_005054369.1:854281-879545 GCF_000277835.1 Geospiza fortis | reverse complement strand
ATGTAATTTATATATGTAATTTATATATATATAATTTATATATATATATGTGTGTAAAATTTAAATTTCCCACCTTGCTACACCTTCTGTGGGGTTCTGAACTGGATCCCTGCTCTCAGCAGTGATAACCCCATCAGGGCTCAGAGGTGGGGTGCTCAAAACCTGGCAGAACTCTTCAAGGAGAGGGATGTGGGAGCATTCCTGGAGCAGGGAAGTTACAGCACTTTTGGCTTTCAGAAGCACTGTCTTTTAAAGGAAACTGCAAGATGGTGAGTAAAGTGCAGACTGAAACAAAAGCCTCAGTGATCTTTGGCAGATTACTTTGGGAAAAGTATGGCCCATTTCAGAAAAATCAAAGCAAAGAAAAACACTGACTACAATTCAGAGGCCTAATGTATTATTATGGCTTTTTATGGATTTTATATATAATTTCCTGTAAAGTTAAGAGGTTGAAGTGATCTCTTACATTCAGCTGCATTATCAGCATAACACCAAACAATTTTCTACATCTTATTATGTTCACAGTTGACATACTATTAGAGAAATGTGCAGCTGTCTTACTCTGCTATTCATTTCCTCATTACTATTTTATAAATATATGATTAACAGTTATTGCAGCTGCCTAATTCACATTTATTGCAAATGCAACCCCACAAATGAATGTTCAAAGCAAAGAGATGTGGTTTTAGACTAATTTAAATTTTACAGTTCCATTTACCCTGCTTTTTAATTTACTGTATAATGACCCTATTAGAATAAAACACATCTGGAAGTTCTTTGGGGAACATTTAATTTTCTGTGGCTTCAGTACTAACAGAACTTGTACCATAAAGGCCACAGATGCTTTGAAAACTGTACAAATTTTCACATTTCATGCCAAGATGCTGGTAATTGTACAGATGAGACAATTACAGCAAGGCAAAAGATAAAGTTCCCTCTACCCTGAAAGCAAACTAAAGAACCTCATCCTTAGTAAACTGCTTTTTGGCAATAACCATTTTTCACCCTCATCCCTAGAAGAAGAGAAATTTGAGGTGGAATAAAATGGACGCAGAATGTTCAGCCCAAACCCAAACAGCATTTTTCAAAGCCCTGGGACTTCTGCTTAGCCTTAACATCCTTGTAAAGGAAGGGAAAATGTTCTCTCCCATGCCTTTCCCAGCTTCATTGCCAGCCCCTAAGCTTCTCATCATCACTATTAAGTGAAATAGTAAATCAATGAGACCAGAGAAGGCTTTGGAGGTCAGTGGGCAATTCCATAAACATCCCACATTTACAGGTTGTGGCAAGGATACAGATGCTGCGAGTCCCAGCCTGCCATATTAGCAGAATCATCCTGAGAATTTGAAATTGATTTGAATATTAAATACAGATCACTGCAGCAGAGCTCTTTTACAAGAAAGGTTGTGAATCCATTCTCATTGATTAGTTAATTTATGTTCTACAACTAATCGAAACACAAATCTCATTAGCCACAGGTCAGTAGACTTGGGGAGGGGGAGAGGGGAAAATCATTTGGATAGCCCAGTTAGCTGTAAAGATATAATTTTAAGCCAAACTGTTTAAAGGCAGTGCCTTGATCAGCATGTGCAGCTGTCAGCAAGGCTTTGTGTGGCTTCTCCCCAGCACTGAGGGTCTAAAATCTGATTTTTGGGAAGGTGGTTGCAGGCACTGAGCCCTCACAGGGAGCTTGCTCAGAGCCCAGGCAGAGCAAGCAAAGAGCAGAGTGTTTACACAGTGAAGGCACAGCTTAAGGAGTCGTGAGCCACGTTAATTAATGAATTAATTAATTCATTAATAGTGACCTCCTTCTGTGCTGAAGAAGCTCGAACGTGCTCAGTGGCCTCAGCTCCTTTCTCTGAGCGTGCTCAGCCACCCCCAGACAGCACCAGATGTCAGCAGCACTGAAATGCAGCTGGATCAGAGGTGCCTTGTCTGATTTCTCAGGAATATTCCGCAGTTTCTGCACCCAGGAGCAGCAGCAGTCACCTGGTGTGTTTTCAGCTAAACAGCTGATAGGATTTCCAGCTCAGAGGAGTATAAATATGGAAGCACGGGTGCTAGAAATACATCCACCTCATTGCTGAACACTGTTTGATAAATTAGAATTTGACAGCTATACCCTAATACAAAGTATTTGCTAATTAAATGAAAATTTCCCATGTGTTATGTAGGTTTTGTCCGTTTAGACTAGAAGTAATGGGAGTCATTTCATTAAAAGCTCATATATTGTACTACAATTTCACCCTGAAGTCTTTAAGCAACAAAGTTTCAGAATCAAATTATTATTCCAGGCAGATCCTTCTGTATTTCCGCAGTCCCTTACATTCTGTAATTGCTTTATACTCCATTAAACGCATGGAATAATATTCTGCAGTTAGTAATGATAAAAACAATAATAATGAACCCCTTGGAGCTGCAGAGCTCTGTGTACACACAAAACCAGGAGAGACAGGGCACCAAAAAGGGGCTCGTTTTTGCAGCTGAGCAAACATGGGCAAATCCAGGTAAGAGACCTGCCCTGGGCATGGAATTTTTCACTTCCCAGTGTCAGCTCAGCACAGGCACCCTTCTCCTCCTGGCAGAGGAGGCAGGAACAGAGAGCTGTGCTCGTCCTGTGCAGCAATGCATCCAGAGGAAGCTGGTGATGCTCTCCAGGACACACCTCTCCCTCTGGAACTGAGCCTCCACCTCTGCAGGGCCTGCAGGAGCTGTGCCAAGGCTCTCCTTGGGATGAGGCAACTCCTACTCCTCAATCAAGAGGAATAATGTGGAGTTTTCCAAAGGAGCACCACTGCAGAAAGGTAGGAAACATAAAGAGTTCTAAACAAAGCCTCTTGTTTTGGATTGGCTTTGGGTGAGCTGTGGGTTTGGGCTTCCATGTGTTGTTTAAATCCATGCTGGTTTTATTTAAGAGAGAATCTCTGTCACAGGGACCAAAGCAGCTTGTGTGCATCACTCTTGCTCCTTCTGGTTGTTTCCCTGAGAAATATGGGAAATGTTGCTCCAGGAGCTTCAGGTTTCTCCACTGAGCACCAAGCTGTGACTGCTCCTCAAAGCAGGGACAGAGATTTATTGGAGGTCAGGCTGATCCAAAACCTCTCAGGTTTAGCATCAGTCAGAGCTAGAGGCAGAGAACTCAGAGGTTCTTGTATTTTATCCTGGACAAATCCAGTGACTCCTTGGGTAACCTTTGGGAAGTCACTTGACCTTTTTGATGTCCATTAACTCATGTGAAAACTCAGCAAATGGCAGGACCTTGCTGAAAAGCAGACACTTAAAACTGAATTTTCCTGGGTAAATAAATGAGAAAAACAACCAACAAAGAAAGGCACTGTTCAAAACTCATCCCGTGACCCCATTATTCATGGATCATTAGTGTAATAGGCCACATGGGATCCATAAAAGGCATTATTGCCTTTTATGTCATTGCGTATTTAGAGAGTGATAATCCATAGATTATTGAAACAATATAGACTCTAACAACTCCTTCCAACCTATTTTAAGAGATCTCAAGATTTCAAAAACAATAACCAATGAACATTATGTATATATCTATATATATCTGTATATGATTTATGCAGTAGCAGCAACTGCAGTGCTTTTGCAAAGAAAACTCCTTTTAATCTCTGGACTGAAAGCATCTAGTTCACATTATGGTAAGTAGTTGGCAAATGATCATTTTATTAAGTTAAAGGCACTCATTAGTGCTGCTTTGAAAAGGCTATGAACCCTGCCCCTCCCTGCAGGGAGTATTAATGCCTGAGATGGCTGAAAATACTGATAATCAAATGAAGTGCAAACAAAAAGGCTGCATCTAACAGCACATACACAGCGTTTTTCCTTTTGGTTCAAACACCATTATTCTCCATTCTGCAGCTCTCTTTTTTTTTCCTTTTCTGCCACAGACAGGTACTTTACTGCACGTCTCTCTCTGAAAAAGGCATTGGAAGCTACTATCTTGAAATTAGTTCTAATAATAGTTACAAAGGAACAGAACCAAAACCCATTTGAAACAGAAATGTGTTTGTACAGTAGAAGGTGCTGCCACTGTCTTGTATCTTAACATTATCTCTTTGTTTTGTTTTGTTTTCTACATTCCACATCCTCAAAGTATTTCTGTAGGAACAGGGCCCATAAATACCAGTAAGAGCCTGCACCCAGAATATCAAGGGTGTACCTAAAACAAACAAAGAGATAAAAAACCTCTTCACTCAGAACAGTGGTGGGAAGGGGCCCACACACCTCATCCAAGGTGACAAGGGACAGCTGTCCCTGGCTCGTGGCCCTGCTTGCCACCACCCTGCAGATCTGAAGGTGTCCTGCTCCTGGGGGTGTTCCTGAATTCCTTCCAGCCCAGGTAACTGTGCTGGCAAAGGCCTCAAACAACCCCAGCTCACCCAGCTCACAGTGACCAACAGCAGGTGAGGAACTGAGCACCTGGAGAGCTCAGCCTGGAGGACAACTCTGCCTCCAAATGCAACAGCCTGGGGGATGAGCACAACCTTTTCCACCAGAAACATGCACGGAGTCCCTTAATGGGACAGTTGTCCTAATTTAAGGCTGTCAGATGTTGGGGCAATACAAAACTGCTTAGCCAGGGACGGGGACCAAGCTCTCGATCCTAATCTCTAAAAGCACGTGGTTAGTGTGGCACAGAACACAGCAGTGCAGCCAAGGAGGACATGAAAACCACACAATTAGACAGATATTTGGGTAAATTCAAGCTCCCATGGGTTTTAATCCGTAGGCAGCATCTCTGCTTGCAGCTGTGACTGGTGCCTGTCTCACCTTGCAGCCATTCTCAGAAATTCTCTGCAGGAGCAAAAGGCTCCTTTATCCTCCCCAACTTCCCAGGAAGTCAGGCCTCACATTTCCAGGGAAATAAGATCTTGTGAACCTGTCTTTGTTACTCTGAGATTAGGCTGCTATTACCAGGAAGGGAGCAAAAATATCAATATAAAAAGACCTTAATCATCCTACTTATTAAACACAGTTTCACTCTGCCAAACTTTAAAAAAAAAAAAAAAAAAATAATGTTTTCTCAAAGCACCAATTAAAGTGTTACAGGACTTTTTTGCCTTTTTCCCCCCATCACAGCTGATTGCTCACATCTCTGATTGTAAACACCAGCTTTCTTTTTTATAGCTGGGTATCTCCTTCCTCTTCTTGTCTGATTGTCTCTCAGGTGCCAGAATTGAGGATTTGTGACATTGCAATTGCTTCCATGGCAATGGTGGCCACAAATAAATTAATAAATTCTGTACCTCCAGCATGACAGTCAAAAATCCAAAGCCACAACTTTCTGCAGTGGGGATGGCAAGCTGCAGCTTGCAAAGAGAGAAGTTGAATTTGTGCTTTTTATTCAGTTTTCTATTTCGCATCGCAAAATGCTTGGCTCACAATCCCTCTTTGTTCTTCTGAAAAATAAAAAAAAATTAAAGAGAAATAATCAGAAATCAAAAATTTGAAAGGTCTCTGGTGTTCTTCAGATGCCTTGGGCTGACCTTTGCCATGGCTGCAGTGCAGGCACGTTTGACAGCAAATAATGAAGTGCTAACGAGATTGAGGGACATCATGAAGGATCCTCAGACTTCCTGATGAAATCAAAAATGTATTCTGCACTTTTATTTTAAACTCTTAGCCACTCTCCCAGCAACTGATGCAGCTCTTTTTCTGATACCAAGCCTCCCATATGCCATTTGTTGAAGGAAAACCTCAATCATTACATAAACTAAATGTTATGTGATCATATTGAGTATATTTTTTATTTGGCTCTCTGAGCTGTAGCCAATCCTGCTATAATGTGCTTTTAGGGAGGCTGGAAGAACATGCAGAAGGCCTCAAGTCTGCTGATGCATAGGTCTGATCCTGGACTGGGATTCACAAGGAGAGTTCAAGTTTAATTTGTACAATCATATGGAGCAATGCCAGTTTTGATCTATTATTGCCTATTCTTGAATAACTGTATTGTGAAAAAAACCAAGCAAACAAACATTCTTGAATAACTGTATTGTGAAAAAAAAACAAACAAGCAAACCAACCAGTTTTTAGTCTCCAGACTGCAAATTAGCACTTTTCACAGGCACTGTCAGGGTTTAAGTCTGTGAAGTTGCAGTGATGTGTGCTGGTTAACAATGCAACCCCTTACATTTTAACTAAAAAAATACAGATTTATGTCAAGTAGCAACACATCCTGCGCAGATTAATTTTCCTAATTTGGTCTCTAATAGCCAGAAAACTGTCTGAGCTCTCCTGAAGGCACAAGTAGCTGTATGAATATTACAGACTCTGTGTCTGGTTTATTGGGAGAATTTACTCACAGCACATTGAGACATCAGCTCGGATATGCAGGCGGGCAGGTTAAATGTTAATTTCCTTTCCACTGTACCATTTTCTAACCTCTGTCCATGAATCAAAGTGAGTAAAAGGTTCCTCACTCAGAGACATAAAACAAGTTGAACAAATTTTGTTACTTAACTGAGGAAGGACCAGTAAGTTCATTGATTTTTTTCTGTTTGGCTTCAGACATCCCTTTTTAATTAGTGCAAATTTTCAAGCATGATTTTTAATTTTAGAGTGTTATGTCTCAGATATTCCAGCCAGGTAGTTCAAAGTAGCACAGCTCCACAAGTGCTCATGTGTTTTAAAGAGAAAAATCCTGGTTTTGGTTGCAGCTGTTTGATTTGATGAAAACCAAAATCCCCTCCATCCCCTCTTCCACAAGTTCAGGAAGTCAGGAGCAGCCCCAGTAAAGCCAGGCTTAGCACTGGCACTAACACAAAACAACGTGGTTATCAGGATATGGAAAGCAGCCATTAAGTTCCCAGCTCTTTTAGATGGATCATGAATCTCAGACATCACCAGCAACAAGTCTCTTAAGCTGACAATCTGCTATTTAAAGAGTACAAGAAGAGAGGGAATTTAAGCTTGAGCCGAGCTGAGGTACATTTCTCTTTCTGTGGCAGCACTGACAGCATGAAAAGGAAATGTTTAATACTAATGAGGACTTTTAAATTTTTTACTTAGAGGATATTTTTGTAAGTATCTAAAAATTGTCTGAGTTTATTCCTGCTTTGAGGGAGCAAATTTTCCACAGCAGTCTCCAAGCATCCCTGTAGAGATGATACACAAATGCTGGTTTTAGGGACACAACCACACTTGTGATTGCAGACTGCTGGAGCTGCTCTCCTGGAGGGTTAATCCCCTTGTCAGCAGAGCATTAATTAATATCTGTGTCACACGAAATATGCTTTCACTTGTGGGGCTGCTGAGTCCATCTGTGCTCTCTTTTTCCTCTTTTTCCTTCTCCTGGATCTCTCATTCCCTGCCTGTGCTCAGCTGCTCTCCCAGCAGCTCACCCTGTTGCACATTCCCATCCTGTGGGTGATTTGTGGTAGATTTGGATGCATCCCCCACTAAATTCCACCTCAAGGTGTCCTGCCCTCCTTGGGCAGTGCAGACTGAGCTCAGAGATCTGACTGCAGATATTAATGAACTTTCTGCTGCAAATTAGGGCACCTTCAGAGATGAGAATATTCAAAGTGATGGCATTTACACACCTGAATTTTCCCTGGTACACAGAGAGGGAAAGGATAAGCCCACCTGCACCAAAATATTTATTCCATCATTTTGAAACAATAATTTCATTTCATTTTGAAGCAATAATTTCTACTTATGGCACCTTTGTCCCATACACATTGGTGTAAAGGAGAGACATCCTCAGAACCTCCAAGAAAACATCCCATTGCCAGGGCTCCTGTGAATGATGGGGGAAAGAGCAGCTGTTTGATGCTGACTGGGTGGGAAATGGGAGGCAAAACCAGCTTTTGAAGTAGTTGTCTCAGGAGTAAAGGTTACAACACAGAATGTCTGTCCCTCTCCACCTTCCCTCTCTGAGCTGAGTGTTGAACACACAGAGCTGCTTTGGGTTTGCACTGAAAGCCCTTCTAGCAAACACTCTTGGGTTTCATCCCCATTTGCCTGCTTAATTACCTGCGATACAGCTCAAGATTTACATGGGTATTTATATTTAGCCACTAGAAGAATAGTGTAGAACTTCTTTTCTCCCTTAAATATTTTATTCCCCTTCCTTGGAAAAAAAAAGATGGAGTGAAAACATTGAGGACATTGATTTTTCCTTCCAAAATTAAGAAGAAATTTAAAAAACAAAAGCTGGAAAGAAAACCTTCATCTACTTTCACACAAAAGATGTTTCACTTAAATATCAAAATATCACAATGGTTATAGGGTTGTGTTTTCTTTCTTCTGCTTCCATAAAATTACTTCTGAGACGTTTCTTGTTGACATTCAGCACGACTGGAGCAAGATTATTTTATGGCTAAGGAACAGAAAAATTTCCTTTTGAAGCCTCCGCAGTCTGGAAGGGAAAGGGGGCAGCAGAGCAGTCAAACCTATTTGGGATTACAGAGCTGCTCCTCTGTGTCCTCAGTCCTGCCCAGGAGCCAGGGGAGAGGGGACATCACAAATTATGGTGACCAAGGCCCTTGATTTTCAAGCATGTGCTGAAGTCTGGGGTGGAGTAAAATATATTGCTCTGATATCCATGCATTGTACCTTTCCTCTGCTTCTGGTGTTAAATTTTAACCTAAGGCAAAAATGTAGGTTATGGCATAATTTATTAAAAAATCAATACCATATTCCCCAGTAATGGCACAAACACTCCAGCTTATAATAGCTTTACTGTAGTGGGGGATTTTTTTATCATTACTTTCCAATATGATAACGCTTGTTCTAAGGTCAACAGACATCACATGGTCGGGGGGAGATTTTTATGGGAGTGCAGCAGGAGCAGCTTTAACTGGTGCACGTGTGGGGCTGACCTCACCATGGTGGGATGGTGCACACACAAAAGGTGTTGCCACTGGAAAATTCCTGTAGATCCCAGTTTTCTGTCCCCATAGCCTGTGGTTCCTGGCTGATTTTCTGACAGCTGATCCCTGTTTTCTGTCCTTATAGCCATGATAACATGAGGTTGCTGCATGGTTTTCTGAAGATTTCCTGCCAAGCACCTCCTCCCAACCCTTTTCTGCACCCAAGCACCCCCAGCTCCCTGCCCAGCACACACAAAGTCCTGCCTCCCCAGAAGGCAGCCCATGAAAAGGTTTATTTGAAAATTAATTCCTTTCTCTCCTGGCTCTCTCATTAGTTGCTAGGTTATCTCCCCTCTATGATGTAAAACCCCAAACGGCTGCAAAGGCACTTTGTGTCTGCAGTTGGAGCGGTGAAGAATGGCCTCAATGAGATTATGCTAACTTTATATAACTTATTAAAATGAATATCAAACTTTGTTTTTTGCCTCATTCAATTTTTGATGTTAATTAAGTAAGCACAAGCATAAGAAAGGAAATTGGATTTGCTACTTAAGGAACTTCCAATAAAGCCATGGATGTTAGTGAAATGAGTTTCTAATAAACATTAATAAGTGTCTCTATAACAAGCAGTGCTTGTCTTTTAAGAACATTGGATTTTTCTCACAGGATATGGACAGCAATAAAATACATTTGCAAATATGAAGATATATTACAGGCACATTTTTCACCTCAGGCCTCAGTTCCCAGCTTTCTGAGTTTGTGACCTTGGGAACAATCATGGGCCAAGAAATTCAAAAAAACATTTTAAAATTCATACAAATGTAATTTAGGAGCAGCTCCGGCTAGATGGGAACTTTAGACAAGATTTTTACGGTGAATAATGATTTTCTTTGTCCATTTCAGACAAATTTAATGTTGCTACTACATTTGACATCAATCACCCAGTCATGAGCAGCCACATCCTTGCTCAGGCTAATGACAGGAGAGGAAGGTGCAGAGCCAGGACAGTGCAGCTGTGCACATGGAGACTCAGGGGCAGCCAGAGCTTCTATTTCACCTCTCCTGCTGCAGCCAGAACAAAGCTATTGGAGCCAAGCACGAGGGGAGCATCTCCCTCACAGCTATGCTCATTCCTCGCTCCTAAAATCAGGTGGGGTTTGAGAAATCCCTATCTGGGCAAAAGACAATTTCCAACTCACAAAACAATGTCTGGAGCGGATTTTGTCTGCCTGCTGCCCTTGCGTTTGGCAGCTGGAATGGGTGACAGGTGCACAAGGAGAAGAATTGTGGCGCAAGATGGTGACATTTTCACATCATCTTTTGAGCATAAAATGCCACCTTTTAAATGCAGAGGCACCGTGGGGTGCTGAGGGGGCCACACATGGTGGTTCGAGTCATAAATCAGCAACGACACACAGCACAAGAGCAGAGCTGGTTAAAGAAGAAATAAACGATGTTTTTTTCAACTAAACAGAAAAATAACTTGCCTTCTCCACAGTGGATCTGCCAGAAAGACCAAACTCACCTGAACCCCAGAGGTTTCAGTGTTTCCATGGGATGAGGAGCTGCCTTTCCATAAGCTCCCATGATCTGAGCAGGGAAAAGCAGCTTTTCTGCACAACCTCAGCGTGGTTCAGCTAACAGGCAATGATCCACAATCCATTCTGCCCACAGAACAAATCTCACAGGATATTCCCTCCCTCACTGCTCAAACCTGCTCAGAGGCTTCTGGCAGAGCTGCACCAATCTGTTGGGTTACACCTGGCTTTATGGGTGGCTCTGCCCTGCTGCAGTTTAAAATAACTGGAGGGGTGACTGATAAAATTCAGGGATCCTCTCCATCAGAACTTCCAGCAAAGCTAAAATTCTGGGCTGCAATTCCCAGCCAAACAAATGCACCCTGATTTTCATTATCCATCACATTACATCAGCAGAGGTGCTCCTGGCACAGACTGGCCTCAAACTCACCAACTCCAGCCACATGAATTTGTTTGCCCATAATTCATGTGATGCATCTCAGCCCACTCAAAGTAATCACTGCATCCCTTCCTGGTAATGAAAAGTGATTAATTTTCAATTATGGTAAGTATCCAATTTTTCACAGTGCAGCACTGGTCTAAGTCACCCTATCTCTAACATTCTAATTACAGACATTAAAAGTTCCTTATAATTATTGCAGAAAGATCAGTAAAATTAAAAATATGGGTTACTTGCTGCTATTATTACATTTGCTCTAATGCAGCCAAGGCTTAAATTTCTGCCTGAGCTGCCAGCCATTTCATCAATCTCTTTTTGTGACTTGTTTAGAACAACTGGTTTCTGGTTTTATTTCACAGGCTCAGTAACTGTTCCAACAGGTCTGTTAGCGGGTTGTCACTCCACATTTTGTAAAGCTCTAATTAAGCGAAACAAGCTAAAAATCACTAATATGTGCCTTTAGCAAAGTAGCACTGTAATTATCTCATTTAACAGATAACTACTTGTATTTCATTTTTCAAAGCACAAAGAGAAAACTAGCTCTAAATGTCACTTTTCAGGCTCATTAAACTCACTAGAGAATTATCAAATTAGAGATTTCTACTACAAATATTATAATAAACTCCGTGAGCTCACATAAGCAACATGAGGATTTGGGGAAGGGACAAGTATTAGAAAATATCCTGTTTTGCAGAATAAATGCTGGTTGCATATCTGCAAACAACATTTATTACAACCTTATGCAAATTTTGGTCCCCTTTAAAAGAATCCGAAACATCGAATTGTCCATTGCACATATTATATAATATAATATAACCTACAGAATTTTATACTCAAGTGCCAAATTCTTTTTTTTCTTTCTCAACGTGATCATCTCTTTTCCCTTAAATTTCCTTTCCTGAGTTACTCTTTGGAACTGGATGGGAAGTGGGTGATAAAACAAAGTTATGTAGATGTCAGCATGCAGCTTCAAGGGGAGATTTATTTGTCTGTGTGTCTGATGAAAGCACTAACACGGATCCAATCACCTCCCATAACCACTGCCAGCTCAAACCAAGGCATTTACATCAGAGCCCCAGGCCTGGACTGCAAAGGTTCCATGCAATAACCAAGTCATAACCCATAACTTGTTCACTTGCACTAACAGTGTAATATCCCTGGATTTCAGCAGTGTTTCCATAAAGCAGGCTGTACCCATATCTGCATTTATTTCCGTGTCACTGTAGATGTATCTCTCCTTGCTGATGGCAAAACTGGTGCCCACACACAATGGTTATGGAAAGCCTGAGAGATATTTCCACACCAAAGCAGCCAAAAAATTGGAAACAGCAAAATGAACTCAGTAGGAAGTGCTGTACCTGGTGTGGGCTAAAACCCCAGGGGTCAGGAGCAGAGGGTGCAGATCACCCACCCCACATTCAGGACATAAATCATCCTGCTGATGGGTGAAAACCCCTCAGCCCTGCTATGAAAAACCAGTTCAGCCAAACCACTGGGATTTTCCATCCTCTTTAGCACCTTGTCCCACCCAGGAGCGTGTGCAGGCCACCAGGGCCAGCTGGATCCATCCCCTGAGCCAGCCTGGCCAGGCACAGCCCATGAGGTTCCACCAGGGATGCATTTGGGATTCCACCAGGGGTGCATTTGGCTGCTGTGACTGATGCCCTGGGATATTCCTCAGAGTGCAGCTCCAGCCCTGGAAGGGAGCGCACAGAAATGGAGCTGCATCCCAGGGCATTTTGTATTCTGCTGGGCTCCTCATCTTGCATTATAATATGGCTCAGAAGCCTCCTGTAAAGAAAGTTGGAGCAATAAAGCCCTGACTGATTGATTGATGCATCACCACTTTTAGGGTCCGTTGCACAAACTATTTGGATAGTGGAAGCCCATAAAGTATAATGTCTGTGCTAAAAGTGACACAATGAAGGAGATGATGCACCTGCTTCAATTTCAGCTTGGAGTCATTATTTAGAGCTGGGGGTCTAGGAGTTGCAAAATACTGCCTTTCTAGTTCCCTACTGGTTTGCCACAAGATAAATGTCTAAAACTAAGGACCCCGGGCACACAATAATAAAAACCTTTTTAGAGTCTAGACCCTTCCACTAGTTAAAGGAAACCTATTCCCATTTTTCTGTTAGGAAAAAAAATGGGATGCAGTTTCCCAGTGGCAGAGATCAAATTTTTTATTTATATTAAAAATGCAGGATTTGGAGAAAGAAAAAAAAAAAAAAAAAAGAACCCAAACATACAACCTTGCATGGACAAGAGCAGAGGGTTGAGGGCAGATCTGATCTCAGCTCCTCAGCTCTGATCCCAGCACGCTACAAAAAGGAGCAAAACTGGAATCTTAGACACAAACCAGCCTGGTAAATTAGCTGGTGGTGTCATCTCCATCTGGGAAACACAATGAAGAATACCAAAACACTTCTGAAAGCTGGAACTAATCAGAGCATAGTGTTGGCACAGAATTATTGGCCAAATCAAGGTTGCCTTTCCCTTTGGTGAATTCTGGCAAACGTAAAAGATCTGAGCCACAAAAAATTCAACCCAACCCAAAAATTGCAAAATCACTTCAAGACTGAGCCCCCAGCTCAGTCCCTCCTTGCACTGTGGGTTTTACAGGTCTCAGACATCTTAGTGGGAACACATTCCTCTCTCAGCTTAAGTATTGATAAGTTTTTAAGGACAAAGCCTGCAAGTTTTCCATTCCCACCTACATTAAGAGCAGTTGAGGCCATTCAGATAAGATAGCCCCAGAGGGGTTTTTTTCCCCTCAAACAAATGCTCAGCTCTTTCAGAGGTTTTGCAGCTATTTCAGTCAGAATGAATGATCTGTGCATGAACACAAACCCTCACAGGCAAAACTCTCTGAGAAACAGCGGGAAAATGTAATTTGTGAAATTCACTTGTGAAGTTCTCCCTGGAAAATGGGGACATGGACCTTTGGAGCAAATCCTGAGATGGCCACAGAGATGTTCAGGGGGCTGGAGCATCTCTGCTATAAAGACAGGCCGGGAGAGCTGGGGCTGTTCATCCTGGAGAAGGATCCAGGGAGAGCTCAGAGCCCTTCCAGGGCCTGAAGGGGCTCCAGGAGAGCTGGAGAGGGACTGGGGACAAGGCATGGAGGGACAGGACACAGGGAATGGCTCCCACTGCCAGAGGGCAGGGCTGGATGGGATATTGGCAAAAAAATTCTTCCCTGGGAGGGTGGTTGGGCACATCAAGCCTTGAAATGCAAAGAAGGGGAAAGGAAGACCCAGGAATGGGAGTTTTATGGGTCCAGCTGATGCTGCCCTGGAGTTCAGTGGTGATTGAGGCTGGAGATGAGCCAGGAACACACCTGGAGGAACAACAGGGTCAGCCCCAGGCTCTTGCCTTCCACATCAACCATTACTGAGGCAAGCCAGGTGGGAAGAGCAGCGAGACAAAAGAGGAGTGAGCTCAGACTTTGTTCCCAGACCAAAAATGAATTTACCTTGAAACGATCCTTTCATTAAATCCACATTGTCATTTCTAGTATACAGGATTGGATCCATGGAAATTGTGTGTTACATGTTTTTCATTTATAGGGAAGAGGCTTGGCTATCAAATGACCAAAAAGAGGAAAGGTTAAAGAGTGTGACTTATTGAGCAGCGACCTTCAACTGTTCCTGCAGGAGATCCATTTTCCCTTAAGGAACAGAGCTAACCTTTGAACCTCAGACCTTCATATTTACCTTCAGCCTTCTGGCTGCTCCTGACGAAGCTGCAGAAGAACAGTCCTGGACAGATCAGGTTTGCTCCACCCTTCTGATCAGCCTGGGGTACATCTGGCCCTTCTCTGCCCTTTGCACCTAGATTCCATTTGCTCCACAGGAGCAACTTTCCAAGGTCAGGAATAGGCACTGCTTTTCCAGACTCCTCACAGTCATCAACACAGATTACTTTGGATCCCCATCAAACAGGAGCCAGTTGAATTACCCCAACTCACCACCACAAGATCTCCTCTCTGTGTTTATACCATCTGCAGGGTTGCCCTACAAAGCAATGACAAATATCTTTTCAGATCAATGGCCCCTGCTTGGAAAATAAATGTCCTGGATTAGCCTTGGACATTTGGGTAGCAGTAGGGCATCATTATCCTGCAGCAATATTCTTGTCTGTTGACATTGTCTCTTCATTTTTATCTGTTGCAGACTAAACCAGCATTGATCAGAAGGAAAACTCTGCATATGATTTTCCAGCTTGGTGTCACCAGAGCTGCTACTAAACATTTCACCTTCAAAGAATTTCTCTTCTATCTTCATTCCATCAAGAATGGCTCCTTTTCCAAGAGAGGCTGTAACACACTGCTGCAAACTTCATCCACCAAAAGGCTGTATCCATCAGTTTTCCCTTCTCTCTACACATTCCAGAATTTTCTCTGCATTTTCCACAGCTTGTTGGTCTTCTGTTGGGAAAAAAAAATAAATATGAGCTATGATGCAATGCTACTGACTCAAAAATACCAAATACAATTCCCAGCCCTGGTATTTCTCCCATGATTTTCCTGATCCATACCAACCCTGACCTTTGATTTCCTTCATATTTTAAGCTTGGATCTTCCATGGAGTGATCCTTCTTTTTTTTTTTTTTTTTATTGTGGGCAAGTGCCCACTAAGGACCATTTGCCTGATCTTATATAAGTGAACTCATTATGATGGGGACCTCCATCAAGATGGAGATCTTCAAAACAAACTCAGCCAAACCACCAGTTTGCTGTTTCCTGGCTCCCTTCTTCAAAGAGCAGTGCCAAAAAGAAAGAAGAAGAAGAAAAAGAAAAATCAGCCATACCTCACAGGAACAGCATCAAGCAGAACCCATCCATAAGATGCTGTAAAAAATTTGCCATGAGTCTCAGAATCACAAAGGTCAGGATTTCTTAGCTGAGTATCATCGCCCATAGGTATGGAAAAATGTCCCACTGTTTAAGAGTGCTACAATGCCTCCTCACAATGGAGCAGATAAAAAAGAGCACTGCAGCTTTAACTTTATATTTCTGGCTTTTGTTGGCTGAAGCGAGATCCTTGGTGTTATTTTAATGCAGCAGCAAAGAGCTGCATTTAATACATGATAGGCTCAAGATGCCTCTTTTTTTTTCCACTTTTTTTATATGTGTGCTGAATATCCAGCACGTAATTGAAAAAGGAAAAGGAGCTGCTTGTTTGCTGCCTGATCCAGGAATGATTAAAGGTAGAAGTTTTTCAGGCATTACTGACAGAAAGGGTATAGTTAAAGCTGCTTTAAAAAAGAGAGCCTTCATAAAGAGCCACTACTCAAACCGCTATTAAAAGCAGGGAGTGAAATGCAGCTTCTTCACCAATTACTGAGAGGAGTGTACACCTTAGAGCACTCTGAATTGTGTCCTCCCGGGCTGGCAGCTCCCCAGCCCAGCAGCCTGGGCCTGGCTCTGTGTGTGTGTGTGTGTGTGTGTGCTGGGGCTCTCAAACCAGTGCCAGCCCATTCAGGGCTACATTAGTGCTGCAGGAGGGGCAGGAGGGGGCCACAACGCTGCACCAACTTCACTCCTCGCCCGTTGTTTGCGACCCATTTACAGCTGAACGGCTCTGAGCAGAGACAGCTCTAAATGACTCTCTCCATCTCTTCACCAAGCCACTTGTTTTTGTCATTTCTTTCTCTTTAAAAAAAAAAATCCAGAGGAAATAATTGATAAACCCGACGCCATCCACCTTAAAGGCAAATGCATATATCCACCTGGTTAAAATTCCTCCTCTTTCTATTTTCCATCTCCCTATATCCATTTTGCTCGGCGCTGTTTAAACAATACTTCATCAAATGCAGCCCGAAGCAAATAAAAAGCACAGTAGAGTAAATAAAAAGTTAAAAAAAAAAAAATCACAGGCTGGAGGGTAAGTACTTTTATTCCTGTACTTTCATTGCTTGGGGGAATTATTATTCCATTGCTGGTTTCAGGAGGCGGGGGGACTGGGGGGAGTGAAAGGACAGCCATGTTATTCGTGAAATGGATTGCTCCTCTCACTGCTTTTCACTCCTCTGGGTTCTCAAAAGTCCAATGATTACAACAAAGTGTGGCCATCTATTCCGTCTTATTGACAAAGGTCCTTAATTACTGCTGCACCAGTAATACCTGCTATTAAATTCTGCTAAACAGAGGCTGCAAATTAGCCGTGGATCCCGGTAACCTTTTGTGTGTAATTACAGGCAGCGGGATTGACGCCGAGGCTACAGCGCTGACCCGAGTCACAGCAATGGGAAACCTTTGTTTATCACCTGTGGTGGGGGCCAAAATGGGAAATTAAAAGCTCTCCATCAGTGGAAGGCCCTGGGAAGCCCCGGGAAGGCAACAGGAAGGCAAAAAGCAAACTGCTCTGTATTTATAACCGACTTCTTCAATTGCTGTTTAAACTCACGGCTCATTAACCTGGGGGGCTGCTCCAGCACGCCAGCCATGCAAAGTTTAAAATGGCAAAAATTCAGGTTGTCTTTTTGAGGTGTTCTGTATTTCATCAAGGCCTTTAACCTGCGTTTAAGAGCCCGTTTGCTGCACTTTGCTAACTCTAAACGGGTTGCGACGTTGCGAAACCAAACCCAACAACGCACAAATGTTTTGCATTTCCTTGGCAGGAGGCAGGTGAGCGGGAAGCCCTGGGGAAACCCAAAGGGTTTTAGTGTGAGCCCACTGGAGCCATCTCTGCTTGCCCAGGTCCCACCCTAGGTAGGACAGGCATCCCTGGTGTGCTCCAGGTGCCTGGGAGCACCCACTGCATGTATAGGTGCAACCTAAGTGCTACCAGAGCAAGAAAGAACCACCAGAAAAGCAGTGCTGGAATTCTTTGAGTTGCACTGTCCTTTTACAGGGTTTTGGTTTGATAAACCAAGCTCTTTGGAAAGGTGACATGGGCAAGTATCTGCCACTTTTCTCCTTCCTCATCCCCGGCCTTAACACCTGACTGGCGAGCTTGTTCTACTGTTCAACAACATATCCAGCAAAAAATATTTCATAATATCCAATCCAGTCCTGGTTCCCTGACACACTATAGAGCATCATGTCCATCAGAGCTCTCCCCTGACTGCCAGGCCCTGACCCTTGAGCCAGGGCCCAGGAGGAAAGCAGATCTGAACATCCATGAGTGGATATCAGATGGGCATCCTTGAGATGATGAGAGGAGAAATTGCAAAGAGCAGGGCTCAAATGGTTGCACTTCGCCATAAATAGCAGTTCCCACATAAATTTTTAGACAAACAGCTAATTAATCCTGCCCTTATAAACAATTAATTTAAGAAGTCTCAAGGCCTTTGTTGCAAACCCTGAAATCCTCACCCCAGCAGCATTTTCACATCTCCCAGCAGGGAGGAGCTTCTGCTTAGAGCTCCCCATTAATTCAAGTCTCTGGCCTGGGTCCTGTGGCTGCTGTGCACATCTTCCCTCTCTCTCTAACACCATGCAATCAAACACAGGGCTCTGAAGTTCTTTAATGCTTTATATGGGCTCATTTCCGCAAGTTACTGAACAATCAGGGTAGAGTGCACAGCACTTTGCAGTTCTGAGGCACAGATGAGGTTCCCTAAGGAATAAATTTGATTCTATCCAGAGGCCTAGAACTAGAGCCATTCTACCCCTGAAGTCCCAACTAAGCACTATTTTGGAGACATTAGTGATATTAAGGGCAGGTATTTCTCAGTTTTTAAGGATGAAGAGGCAGAGCATTACTGCACCTTGTTACAGACAGGGATACAGCTCCCAGCCCTGCTCGGATGGCAGCCAAGGCCAAAGCACCCTCTGAAAGCAGAGACCTGATCCTTCACACCTGAGCAGCCATCCTGGCTTTGCCCCACCTTCCTGTGCACTGCCAACAGCCAAAACGTGCAGGGGCACATTTGTACCCTGCAGAAAATATGAGGGGAAAAATAATTTCCCCTCTTAAAAAATGGTAAAACCAAGCAAAAAAAAAAGTGGTCCTTGATCCAAATCTCAGGATGGATTGGGAGCATTAGACAGATTCACCATTGTGGTGAAATCTTGCCTCCATGTGCAGAAATATGTATTCTCACAGCAAGGAGCGCCCTCTGTTAAGTTAACATCTTCTACAAGATTTTTATAATTTTTAAAAATTCCAAAGCATTGCTGACAGTTAAAGCTGTTTGTGTCATAATCACTTGAAATCCTAAAGTCTGAGCTCCTGGAGCCTTTATGAGAGGCTGTACTGACCTGTCCCTATATTCTTTAGGAAATAAAATCTCCTGCATTCAGAAAAGAGTTTGAAAATTAGATCTGGAGGCTTTAAACCCAAAAGACAAATAAAAAGAAATCACAGCTCATTAGTTTTTAGAGTAAAAAGGGGTTTTTTCCATAGATTCATTTTTGGTGAGCACTTAATATTTTATAGCATGTGAGCTTAGCAATATCAGAAATCATGTTATAGAAATGTACTTATTACATTTTTGCACAGTTTCATGTGATAATGATAATGCACAACCTGAGAATTATTACAGGAGAGTGTTTTTTCAGTTAACAATGTTAAGCATTACTAAGTGATGTCCTAAATCCTCTGTTTTAGCTCTCCCTAAAACATCCACTTGGCTTTAGAGTCTACTTCTGGAAAAACTCTCCATGACCTTATCCCAAGTCACTAAATAAATAATGCAGACACCAAAGAAACTGCCAGAAACTCAGGGAAGAGCCCTTCTTTTTATGGCTTGTGAATATTTGCATTCTTAACATATTTTTAAGAAGCAAATTGCCTATTAGAAGATGTGCTGTAAAATAAATATGAAATAAAAAAATCCATCCCTCTTCCTTTCTGACCATTTCTGGAGAAAATTCTCAAAAGAAGCCTAAATAACATTTTATCTGAAAGTTTCTATAGAGACAGAAAGTAGTTTACGGGGGTAATTTGTGCTTCATTGACTTTTGGGTATAAAAATTAAGCATCTGCCTTAATCTTTATAGATTTTTCATCACAAGATGCCTCCAGACAGCAGGAACTCTCATCCTGACCCATGTGCTGCCCCCCAAAGCTTCTTCTCTCCACTGCCAAGTGCTCAGACAGTCCAGGTGCAAGGTGAGAGAAAACATTCAACTTTTGAACAATTTACAATAACCTCAGTGAATCACAACCAATTAGAGGTTCAGACTAGACTGCATTTTTTTTAATGTTGCCTTACAGCTTTCCCTTCTCAGTCAAGCTTTTTTACCCTTTCATTGGGAGGGGTTCATTTGAGACACTGCAACATCTTCTGGGACCTAAAGGGAGAGACAAGAGAGCTGCAGAGGGACTTTCTGTAAGAACATGAAGTGAAAGAAGGGAGATGGCTTTAAGCTGAAAGTGGGTAGGTTTCAATGGGATTTTAGAAAGGAATTGTTCCCTGGCAGGGTGGGCAGGCCCTGGCACAGGGTGCCCAGAGCAGCTGTGGCTGCCCCTGGATCCCTGGCAGTGTCCAAGGCCAGGCTGGGCAGGGCTTGGAGCAGCCTGGGATTATGGAAGGTGTCCCTGCCATGGCAGCGGTTGGCACTGGGTGGGATTTAACGTCTTTTCCAACCCAAACCAGTCCCTGATGTCATGATTTAGGGGCATGGTCTGAGGCTGATGAAGCTCAGTGGGAGAATCCCCTCCGGCGCCTTTATCAGGTGATGATTTGAACACCCACCACCTTTCTCAGGGGCACATCTCACCTCCAGGCAGAGCCTGCATGAGCATCCATGACTTTATTAAAGCAAGTTTTAACAACAAAACCATTGCCTGATGTCTGAGGGCTGCCCACAGCTGCAGAGCAGCCCCAGCAGCTGCTGCTCCACAGAGACCTCGCAGCAGCTCCAGCCCAAGCCACCTTAAGGACCTTGTGAAGGCACATTCAGCTGTCATTATCACCATCATCTGACCTTTCCTCTCTGCAGGGGTCAGAATTTCACCCTTTGTCAATGGGCTTTGTGTTAGCATTTGCCAACTGCTCTTTAAAATATTAAAACACAATCATGAGCTTCCAGAGCGGGATGAAGGTTGAGTTCTTTTCCTTCTCACTTGAAATGCCCTGAAGTCCCAGAAGACACTGGAAATATATGTGGTACTTCACAGCTCAGATGGCCAACACAAACCTTTCTAAACTGCTTGCCTATCAAAATCATATTTGGAATTGTGCTTTGCAAGTGTGTGCAAAATTTACATTACAAAAGATGCAGTGTGACATCGAGAAAGAGTTACTACAACTGTTCTCAACCACTGTAATGTGGAAAAGGGGCCTCCAAGGATTATTTTTATTGCCCTTAGGACTCCTGTTTTGAAGTGCCTCAGCATGACAGCAGAAAACCTACAATTAAATATTGAAATCACCATAGCAGCATTTTTTAAGGAAAAAAGAACTTCTAAGAGACCTCTTTAGAAGCTGAGTGCTTCCTCGTCACATTACACATGCTAGGGAAATAATTTTAAAATAAAAAGGTAATCTAAATTTTATATTGCCCTGGATGTAATAAGCTCCTGGTTAGCAGAGTAATATTGCAGTAAAATATGAAAGTGAAATGTGCTTTTTGATTACATCAGGGCTTTCTATTTGCCACTTTAATCCTTAGAATTCAGCTGTTCCCTGTTCAGTCCTTTTACATCATCCTTAGCCAATCTGTCAAACATTTCAGACAGCCAAACCAATTTTCAGATTGTTCAGGACTTTGCCACAAGCGCCGTGTGCTGTTAATAAGATTTTCATTTGGAGTGATGCCATGTCGTCCATGTTTCCTATTGTATATAAATACTGAGATTTAATGGCTCCAGGTTTTGTTTAATGTTAACATCAACAATAAAAAAAGGGAGGTTCTCAAACGCCAAGCCCCATAGTGAAATGCACTAGTGACAGCTATTTGCAAGGTTAATGTTGTGGAAAACAACATCCATCTTTGAAACAGTTTCATTAGCCCCATACAGCTGACCTCTCCACATAATGTTGTCAAATGTGACGTGCATCAGATTATTGGGAATATGGAGATCAATAAATATGCAACACCAGCGCTCAGAACGCTCCTGGCATCATAGCCCTACAAACGCCATCCAACATCCCAAAGAGAAGCTGTCATCTGTCAAATCTACAGGCAAATAGACAGGCTTAAGGGGAAAGCCATGGGTGAGGGCAAAATACATGAGCAAAGATGAATGTGGGAGTGCAAAGTCAGGGTTCTGATACATTACAGCTCCAAAGGAACAGCTCCAGATGAACACTTTAGAGCAAGACTTGCCGCATTTGTTGTGTTAAATGGAAACCCCTGCATGGGGCACCCTCCTCGTTTTGTGCACCCACTGCTCCCCTCAGTGTTCCTCTTGTCATGAAATCATAGAAACTTTTGGGTTGGAAAAGGCCCCCAAGGTCACCGAGTCCAACATTCCCCAGCACTGCCAAGGCCAGCACTGCCCCACGTCCCCAAGGGCCACATCCACAGAGCTTTTCAATCCCTCCAGGGATGGGGGCTCCACCACTGCCCTGGGCAGCCTGTTCCAATGCTTGACCATCCTTTCTGTGAAGAAATTTTTCCTAAATCCAGTCTAAACCTCCTCTGGCTAATCTTGAGGCCGTTCCCTCTCCTCCTGTCCCTGTTCCCTGGGAGCAGAGCCCGACCCCCCTGGGACTTGTGCAGAACCAAAAGGTCCCCCTGAGCCTCCTTTTCTCCAGGCTGAGCCCCTTCCCAGCTCCCTCAGCCCCTCCTGGGGCTCCAGATCCTTCCCCACCTTCTTGCCTTGTCCCCGCAGTGTCCTTCCCCTCTCAGGGTCATCCCACCCTGCAGGACACATCCCAATGTGCTCGGTGTCCTGCCAGCCCCAGACCCAGGAGCACCCCAGGAACTGTGGTCCCCAGTCCTGGCATACTCCAGGTCTGCAAACACAGCCTAAGAATGGGCTCCCAAGGACAGCAAGGGTATGTTTGGATGTAGTAGCTCCCACAGAAGTCACCATGTTGTGATAATATAAAACTAACTAATGAAGAAAATTATTATTTCCTTTTAATTTTTTAAATAAATTCTATTGACAACAAGTTCATTCTGGTCTTAAGCCAGAGTACAACTCAGCAGCAGATAGAGAAATCAATGTGTATCATATCATCAGCCAACTTTGTCTTCAGGTCTAAAGATCTGAAGATATGGAGCAGTGTCAGAATTAAAGAGAGGGTTTAGAAGCTGATTTCAAAAGAGAAGAAGAGCAGGTAGTACCTTGCATCACTGAGCTCCCAGTAATTTCAACCCAAAAATGAAGGTGCAAAGATCTGTCCTAGCTGGACTTTGACTGTAAACTAAAACTATTCAGGGACTAAAAACACCTGATTGCCTTTTTTCATTTTTTTCTGTCTGTATGGATTGGTTCTCATTACCCTGTCCTGGGTAATTGGGCAGTAATGCTCAGTTCACAGCTTTGGTGGGGCTGCCACTGTGATGAAATCCTGCAATAAATCTGTGCTTGGAAACACTCTCTGAGTGGGAGCTGAAAACTCCCCCAAAACTCAGAGGATGACACACCTGCAAACAGCACCTTCTGCCAAGGTATAGATGAATATTAAAGAGTTACAACGAGGACATGCTGTCCAATTAAAGAACCAACAGGTTGGGGTTCTGGGGGATTTTTATTCCTTATGTGGTTTTTAAAAACACTGCTCGTGTTGTGGAAAAAGAGGAGAACAAACAGAAAGCAGAAAGGCATTTTTGAAGTATACAGTTATAAGGTGCTTGGCTGATAATTTGCAACCTTGGTACACAACATACCTTTTAGCAAGGCTATTTATTTCTCGGGGAGAATGCTGCAGTACTTACGATAAAGGCCTCTGTTGGACCTCTTCATCAATAGCAAACCTTTAAGCACAGCACATTTCATAAATAGGAGTTCCACTAACACAGACTTCAAAAGGATAGAACCTGATAATTCAAAAATAGAGCTATATTAAGTGTTCCAACAGTCCATCCATAAAAGCAGTCTCCAAACGCCTCCTCTGTGCAGCATGACAGTCTATTAGAATAATGGCAGGGGAAAGCATAATTACAAGTAATCATTGGTTGGAAAGGAGCTAGTTGTTTTTGTAGAGTAAAATGCCTGACTGAACCCAGCAGAAAATGCAGTGCTGGTTCTAGCACTGAGGGCAGGCAGCCACAGAAAATAATCAGGGCACAAATCTTGAGTGATCAGGGTTTATTTTTTTAAACCCCTATGGATCGCTTCATATTTTCCTGGTGAATTGCACTTAATTTGCTGCCACAGTTTAAGTCCAGTTACAATATTATTGCTGCTGGTTGGGCAGTGACATCCCTGCAGCTGGAAGATCACCTTGGATTTGGAAGGTCCATGACTTAATGACTTTCTTCTCATCCATGTGAAGGCGTCCCTTCTTATGGCAGGGAGGTTGGACCAGATGAACTTTAGAGGTCCCTTCCACCCCAAACCATTCTATAGTTGAACTTTAGAGGTCCCTTCCACCCCAAACCATTCTATAGTTGAACTTCAGAGCTCCCTTCTACCCCAAACCATTATGTGGTTCTATGATTTTAAGATAAAATCCAACCAAATCTCCACCAACCATGGTTTTTGACCCATTCCAAACCCTCCCTGCAGACCATAAAGGTGGTTCAGCAATTTGTGTGTGACAGTTCAGGAGGGGTTCACAGCTCTTCCCCCTTTCCTCAGCAATGTTGGGCTTGGGCCTTGGTCTCCAAGAGCTTGGAGGTGAAAGCAGCCTGTGTTTGCAGGTAGCTGACCTCCAGAAACCCCACCTCTGATTGTTCCTTCTCTCTTCTGCTTTCTGAGTGCTCTGCCTTCCCTCCCAGCTCCTTTGCACTGCCCAGCCTCAGACATGGTCCAGTCACTGTGACCCATCAGGAGATGGATTTGCTGCTGACTTCAGTAAAAGCAGCACTGTGGGGTTTAATCCCACAGATCTGTCTCTGGGATTATTTCTGGTTATGTTTGCTGGATTTGGGTATCTCAACAGCCTCTACAAGCCCCCTCTGATCTGCTCTAGGAGGCCACAGCCCAGACTGTGAGGCCAAGGAACTGAAAAATTCACCTGGCATTGCATTCCTCAGCTTCCTCACCATTTTAAACCCCAGCGGTTTCCCTCATCACAAACGAGGCCAAGAATACGCTTGGACCAATTAAGCAATTATAATTATACCCCCAAGTGCCAATCACTTTATTCATTCTGCCATTCCATGTGAAGGATGAGCAACTTTTTTGTATTCAGCATGTAGAAAGCACTGCTGTAGCTGGGCCTGTACCTCCTTGCTGGTGTGATAATGCTTTTAAAGTAAAACCATCTCTTTGTGAGGACAGTCCCATTAGAAATGATCTGCTTAGTCACAGCAGCTAAAAAGTTTCAATGTTCATTACATTAGCTAGTCTTAAAAATGGAATTCAAACCAATTTTAATCAATATGGAGTAATAAATAAATATTAAGGAACTATAGCGCTAATGTGCAGGTAGCCTAATTA
>NW_005054369.1:852317-854223 GCF_000277835.1 Geospiza fortis | reverse complement strand
TATTGAAACACAACTTTTTTAAAAAAATTGCATTTGCAATTAGAAACACTGAAGTTACATTATCGATTTTCTGCTAAAAACCTTTTTAGTAAACAAGCACAAACTACATTCATTAAATGTAAGTGCTTGGAGCTATGGTGTGAAATTCAATTCAGCCATTATCATGAATTACACTGATTATTGCTGTAATTATTTTCTCTTGGATACAACTGCATTTCTGTTCCTTGCTAGTTGTGTTGGACATATAACCATGTTCATTTTATAGCTAATAATACTCAACTGTAGTTTCAGCAATTACTATCACTTATACAAATCATTAAGTTAAGCTATGGGTAGCTAGCAAAATTAGAAAAAAAAAAGGTAGGTAAAACATCCTTTTATTTTTTACTTCTAAAGTAACTAATGGCATTAGCAACAGAGGAAAATTACCAATGTTAAATGATTTACATTAGAAAAAGTGATCACCCGTGGTACACTTTCACTGGTATTTCGGTCACAGTGAACTCTCCATTCAAAACCCAGGTAAACTATTTTTTTTACCACACAGGCCAATAGAATAATCCCTTTTTAAAAGTTTATCTCTTAAGGGAACAAGTTTCTCTGGAGGGCCATGTACACACTGACACGTCCTAGCCAAAAATTAAATATCCCAATAATTAGATCCATTGAAACAGTAAATTTCAGAGATTAATTCAAGCATGGCAACAAAAAATTTTCTTACAGTTTGAGATCCTCTCCCAAACCCAACAGTGCAATCAAGAGGTTGTGTTGCCAGCAAGGTTTGTTGCACTTCTCAACCCATCTAAATTTACCCACTTTCAGCCTAAACCCACTCCCCCTTGTCCTGTCATTCCAGGCCCTTTTCCACAGTCCCTTTCCAGCTCTTTTGCAGTCCCTTCAGGCGCTGGAAGGGGCTCTAAGCCCTCCCTGGAGCCTCCCTTTCTCCCAAGTTGTTTTCATAGGAGACACAAGAAGTTTTGACCTGGAGATATTTTTAGCTAAGGAGGCATTTCTGCAGCATGTTGGCCATGTCAACATTCAGAAATTTAGGTCCCTTCCAACCCAAGTCATTCTATGATTCTGTGATGCTTCTCTGAATGTCAAATATATGGAGGTCTCTGTACATAGAGTATTGAAAAAAAAAGTTTGCAAAAATGCAAAAACTTTAACGATAACAGATGCAAATTTTCTGAAGAAGTAAAAATACCACCCCCTCTCCCAAATCCAAGAAAGCAATTGGAAACCTAGAACAAAATTCAATGGAAAATTTTAAAACCGCTGTGTTCTTACTCTCTGTCCCACTTTATGGCATGCTAAATTAGAAAGCACTGAATAAATAGCACAGAAATCCTACCTGAAACACAAGCATTAAACGCACAAAAAGACAATGGATATTCCCAGATATCTTCTTCATATAGGAACCTTTCCTCTGGCCACTTTGAAACCATGTAACTCAACCTTCAAAGCAGGGCAGATGTGTTGTGGAAGTTCTGCTTAGCTAACCATGAATACTAATTGCAGGGAGAATGATCTGCCGGGGCCCGCAGGGCATGAGCTCAACCCAAGGGCACAAAAGTTCCATCGTGCTCCTGCGAACAATGGGGCAGGGTGATGCTCTGAGTGTCAGGCAGCCTCCCTGAAACGGGATGCCTCCCCAGCCTCTGCAGGAGTCTGGAGGAGAAAATGGAATCCCCTTGCTGAAGTAGCTTTGGAGAAGAGAGGATGAGTAAAGAGGAATTGTGTGTGTGTGTGTGTGTGTGTGTGTGTGTGTGTACAAACCCTTCTGTGCAGCTCTGCCATGCTGCAGAGAGCACTTTCAGCCAGGCTGCACACACACAGTCCAGCCCAGCACCCTGGCTCCTTGGCTGATGTGGGGATGAAGCACTCCAGGTGTGCCCCTGGGTTC
>NW_005054369.1:846171-852287 GCF_000277835.1 Geospiza fortis | reverse complement strand
TCCCTCCGTGGCTGGCAGGGACACATCCCTGCCACAGGGCTCGGAGCTTTGGCCACAGCAGCAGAGCCCAAACCTCTACATGCTCCTGGAGGAATCTGAGTCGCAGGTCAGGGCATTGCTGCCAACAAAACATGACTGAAGTTCCATTGTGGGAACCCAGAGCATCCCCCTGGCTGTCCAGGATGGCCAGGACCCCTGGCAGGGGGCTCAGAAGCCCTGGCACGGAGCTCAAAACACCTGTGGGTTTGATTATGACCCGTGGAGCAAATTACCAACCTTATATGGAGATTAGCAAGCCACACCAGTTTAAGTAGAATATTAGTGAAGTTATCATGGAGTGGAAAAGTAGATTTTAAGGTTTTTGGTATGGGGGTTCAGGAGGCAAGATGGAGGGAACTGGGCATGTGCAACCTTTCTCCTTCTTCTTGGCCTCCATCTCCTGCTGTGATGTTGGCACTTTTGGATTGGTGTAGAGTAGAAGCTCACTGTCTAACATAGGTGATAGGTATTGGGAAGTTATTGTAAATATTGTACACATAGTTTTTAGTATAAAGACATAACGCTGCCCCAGGGGCAGGCAGAGTGCCTGGAACTGTCCTGCTGGAACGGACCTTGGCAGGGCAACAGAAAGAATTTTATAGGTAAGATACAATAAACAACCTTGAGACCAAGAACTGAAGAGTTCTGACTCATTCTTCAAGCGCTGGGCTGAGAGAAGAGACTTTTAACAATCTCGGGGTTGCAGCAACCCAGAAAGGCCCTGAGATTCCATCAGCAGGCAAAAAATCCCACTGAAGATACAACCCCAGCACTCCCACGTTCCGCCACCCCACAGGGGCTGTGTCCCTGCTCCCCATGCACGCTGCACTCCATGAGCTTCCTCTGAATCCTGTCGGCATCTTTAGGGCTGAGCAAGGCAGGAAGAAGTTAATTTCTTCTGATAATGGAGCAATAAATTCTCTTTCTCTGAAAGATTCAGGTGTCCTGTGGCTGCTGTCTCGCTGCTAGTCCTTTCTTTTAAAAAGTATTGTACACAGCATAGTTTCTGCTTTAACATTTTGTTATAACCTAAAACTATATTTACCACACTGCTTAAAAGAATTAATACAGCATAATTTTCTAAACACAACACATATAATATTCATTTCAATACTTGCAAAAAGCCAATCATAAAATATGCATTTTTCACAAACCGATTGGCATTGGCATTGGGACTGGGGCTGCACTCCATGAGTTGATGATTGGGATTGGGATTGGGATTGGGATTGGGATTGGGATTGGGATTGAGATTGGGATGCTCAGCCCTAGTGAGGTGTTCTTGAGGACGACAGCATCCATCTTTCCTTCTTCCAAATGGCTGGGATGAGTTCAGTTCTGCCTTGAGACAAGGAAGGAGCTCAATGATCAGTTCTCTAGAGGTCCATTCATTTGTCAGTGCCAGATGGAAGAGGGTTTTGAAAGGCCTGATGTTCAAGGATGTGCTATCGCTGTTTCAAAGCCAGGTTCTGCTCCCAAGTCCAGTGTTCAAAAGTACAAGATGCAAAATCCCATTTGAAAGACCTGAAACACAATTTTCTAATGAGCATCACAATAACCCTACTGATAGCAGCTCTGTGGTGCCTGCCAGCCAGTACAAACCAGCCATATTACCAGCAAAAAAAGAAGGAAGTTTCAATTTTTGGATCAGGAGATGTGTAGAGCGAAGCAAAAACAATTAAAGGGGCTGTGCCTAAAAAATCCAGGCTGTAACTTTTGAAAAGCAGCACAAGTGTTCTCTGGACCTTCTTTCCCAACACAGACTGGGATTCCCTTTGCCCTGGCCAAACCCTGCTCCCTCTGAAAGCAAGAATAACCCATCACTGAATGTTTTTGGAAAGCAGTTGTATTTTTTCTTTCCATTTGGGATGTGTGCAATGAGACTCAGGAGAAGCCAAAACCAAATTTCCAGGCACTGACTAGGAAGTGGAACAAACAGACACAGAAACAAAATACCCTGCTTGCCTAACAAAATTCTTAAAATGGGGTTTGTTTCCTTTTCCTGCAAAGCTGGGGCTTGGGCAGAGAAACAGAGAGAAGCTGGGGAGGAGGCCATGTGTCCCACTTCAGGAAAATCATGGAAGTTGGATTTTTTTTTGTGTAGGTCTCCCAGAGATGATGTAGGCAGATTAAGGGACCAAGTCTGGCTGAAATATTTTGCTTTACAGCTTTCCTTTCAGATAAATGGCAAAGAAGCAGCATCACGATGGCGCTGCCCACCCAAAAAGAACAAAAAATCTAATTAGAGACAGAAATGTCCTGGGATGAGTCAATTCCCCTGACAAAACCTCCAGCTGCCCGTGGAAATGATATGCATGAAGGTTAGCAAGATAACGCTGTTCACTTAACCTGCTCGAGCACATCCTCACAGAACTTTGCTTTTTATTTGTTATTAAGGAAAACTGCAGCTGAGGTTTTCTCTCTTTCCTTGCACTGCTTGGATCTGCACAATTGAGGTACTTAAAATAACATTTATATGACTGCTAGCCATGGTTGATCAGTTAGAGTGACACGGTTCAGATAAAAGTTCCAATTAGGCCTTAACTGTTTCCTTAATAGAAGGACCTGTTAGGAGCAAGAAGGATTGCCTGTTAGCAGAAGAACAGAACTTTTTCACGTGGCAGATTATCAGTATTCTTTAGATTCACACATAAACAAGGCTGAAATGCAATTACATTCTCCACAAGGACCCAAATGCTTTTAACCTTTTCAAGGTAAAAGGAGTTTACAAAAAAAATGTTGAAACTGCTGTTGAATTAGGTCCAGCAACCTTTTTTTTTTGTAAAGTTTTTGTTTCATTTTAATAATGGTTTAGTCTGTTTCACAGTCTGTGGCCTCTTCAAACCTGTTACTTTTAAAGATATAGCAGATGCTTCCTAAATGGAAAGGAAATTGTAATGATGCAAATCCCTATTCACATGATTTTCCGAATAGGTTTGAGCACTACAGGCTGTATAGGGCAGGTGGGGTAGTGTTACTGACAACCAGAAAAGGTAAAGTTGAATACAAATAGACAAATCAAGCACATGTGTTCGTTTGGAAGTTTGTAGTCAGCTCCTCAATCTCCATCTGAGAAAATAAGCTATTATCAGCCCTGAGTGGCCTTCTCAGCATCAGAAAGCTCGAAATTAACTTAATTGCTGAACTGCACCTAAAATCAGCTGCTTTGAACATCACAATTTGCCTTTTAGTCTCATCAAAATTCCAAATATGTTAAAATTCTAATTTGCAAGCGTGCTAAATTAACACTTTGAAACCACAATATTTAACCTGTTGGCTAATCTGATGTCAAGTGAAAACATGTCAAACAATATGGAAATCATATACTGTACAAAAAGCCACAGCAATTCACCTAAAAATCTTTAGCTTGGGGGTGCCACGAGGAATTCTGAAGTTTGGTTCCATTACAAGCCCTATTGAGCCTTTCCTCATACAAGTAAATAATACAGATTAATCTGGATAAAGAGAAGGAGTTTTTGTTTGGGAGTTTGCTAACATTTTCTTTGCTTTTGAAACATAACTTTGCAAATCCTTGCAGTTTTACAGCAGCAAGCAGATTTGCATCTGAGAGGAAATTGGCTCCAGTTGGTAACCCACCAAAAATATCTCAGAGAGATGCATGCCATTTGCAGGATTGCTCAGTGAACTACTTAAAACACCCATTTCTCCCCCAATATCTACCCTCCCCAGAGTAATCTGAATTCATAACAATGGCAAGGCTTCTTTTTAGGGACACACATACATAGAAAAAGGCAAAGGACAATGGAGATGGGGAAGGATCTGGAGCCCCAGGAGAGGTTGAGGGAGCTGGGAAGGGGCTGGAGAATCCCTGAGGAGCTGGGAAGGGAATGGAGAATCCCTGAGGAGCCGGGAAGGGGCTCAGCCTGGAGCAAAGGAGGCTCAGGGGCCCTTGTGGCTCTGCACAGCTCCTGCCAGGAGGGCACAGCCGGGGGGTCGGGCTCTGCTCCAGGGAACAGGGACAGGAGCAGAGGGAACGGCCTCAAGATTAGCCAGAGGAGGTTTAGATTAGATTTAGGAAAAATTTCTTTACAGAAAGGATGGTCAAGCATTGGAACAGGCTGCCCAGGGCAGTGGTGGAGTCAGCAGCCTTGGGAGAGTAGAATAAACATGTGGATGTGGCACCTGGGGACATGGGGCACTGCTGGGTTAATGGTTGGGCTCAATGGTCTCAGAGGTCTTTCCAACCTAAACAATTCTATGGACACCCAAACATGCACTCTGCTATAAACCATCAGTGTAAGACCTTCTCCCATCCAAAAGGAATTATAAAAAATCCCCAAATCTTCCTTCACAGAGCCTGCTGTTCCTATGTGGTGTTAAGGGCTGGAAAGAAGCAAGGCAGAAACTCAGCTCATGGCTTTTGACAAACTTGTCTCCAAACCATGAAGAGCTTGCTGTAAGAGGCTGTGGGAGGTGAGGAGCAAAATGTTGTCATGGCTTAGAAAGTAACTTGCACTGATGAAGTTCAGAGAAATCTCAGAGAAGTCTACTGAGGAGACAAATTGATTACACAACAGCAGTGACAGCCAATATTGATAAATGCAAGGCATGGGAAGATCAAAGTCAACAATTCCAACAGGAAATCGTTCTCTAGGGGAAATATTTTTGTTTATTTCAAATTTTAATCAGTTTTCATTAAGCATCCTTAAACAGCAAGCTTAGCATACACAGAATTTACCTGTTTTGAAGGAAACGAATAAAATTTCCAGTTTCATAGCTTTTATTGAACTTGTACTAGCAAGAGATATGAAAAGAAAGTATCTATTCTGCTATAGCTTCTTGGCTGGTTTGGGTTTCTGCTTTTTCTGCAAGTTTTGGACTATTCCTTATTACATTATGGCATTTGAACAGTGACAAGATAAATTGCTTTTAGAGTACAACACAACAGAGGACCTCTGGTTCCAAGTACTTCTAATTAGTTCCTAATGTAATGGTCCCATCAATGAATGGATCCTTCCTTAGCCTGGAAACCTCTCCAGAAAAAAGAGATTCCTCTTTCTCTTCTGCAAAAGTTTGCAGCAGGCAGGGAGCTGCAAATCCTGGACTGAGATGATTCATGAGCAGCCAGGCTGGAGAGGCAGCAGCCCTCACCCCCCTAGGAGGGGATGCAAAGGGAGAAAACACCCCCATCAGGAAACGTGACACCCAACTAATGGTTACAAATGTGTTTTCAAGGAGAAAGGGCTTTAGAAATCCTCTATTCTGCTGTGTGGGAGAGCTTTTGTTTTTTAAAGCAGCTTTTTCTAAAATCATCTCTAAAAAACACCCACCCTGTTCAAGACTACTCTCAGAAATGCTGGCTAAAATAGCAGAACTCATTTCTTATGCCAAAACCAACAGCAGCCAAATAAAACACAGCAAGGATTAAATCAATTTAACACCTCCTAGGGTTTCCACCAAGTTTTCCTAGAAGTGAGTGTGGTTTTGTTTTCCTGACTTTGCTCAGTCTTTTTTAAATTTCACCATGTCTTCTTTGCTTGTGGATGCTGAGTGTTGGGACCATGGCTGGGCAGGCATGAGACCACAGAAAAACAGGGGCTGGATCCTCAGGGGGAAAAAAATTGTGTCTGGGATGGTGAAGAGCCCTGTGTGTGCTCCAAGTTTTCCTAGAAGTGAGTGTGGTTTTGTTTTCCTGACTTTGCTCAGTCTTTTTTAAATTTCACCATGTCTTCTTTGCTTGTGGATGCTGAGTGTTGGGACCATGGCTGGGCAGGCATGAGACCACAGAAAAACAGGGGCTGGATCCTCAGGGGGAAAAAAATTGTGTCTGGGATGGTGAAGAGCCCTGTGTGTGCTGCCTTTCCTCTTAAAAAACATTATTTCTTTGGTTTATATATATATATATATATATAGATTATCTGCATATTAATAGCATGCAACTGATACATTTTATATATATTAATTTGCTGTTGCATAAACAATTACCAGTCTTTCATGTTTGCTTCTTTACTGATAACACCTGTGGTTTATATTAATACAGGAATAAATACTAGGTCAAGATAGCCCCCAACATAGAAATTATGAAATATTCTGTCCCCAAGTATATTTTATATATATAT
>NW_005054369.1:819331-845731 GCF_000277835.1 Geospiza fortis | reverse complement strand
AGGGAGCACCTGCCTGGAGTCCATGCAGAGGGACGGGGCAATTACAGCATCTCAGGGTCTGAAGCGGGAGCCAACAGCATGAATTGCTGACTGAAGCTGCTCTGTCCATGGGGAATTGCTCCATGCTGAAGACACAGCTCATCCCTGTCCTCATCCATGTCCTCAGTCCAGAGGCACAAAAGGGATCTGACTTGAATCCCACAACATGGAGCTCTGGAGGAGAAGCTGGGGGCATTGGATAGTGACACATCCAATAACTCACAGGCTGGGGCAGGAGAGAAGCTTTTTCTCCTTTCTCCCTTAGGATCAAACCTCCCCCTGAGGCAGAGGTCTCTGCCTGACCCGGGGTGCTCCAGGAGGTGCATTCCCAATGAGATGCAAAGTGACCTCCTCCTCCTTGATTGAATGCTGCCCGAGAGCCATGGGATGCTGAGCAGCACTTGGACACAATCCAAAGGTGATGACTGTGCATTGCAGCCCTCAGAAAGATGGCCCAAGAACACAGCTCTCTCCTGCCCACCAGTAAGTAAAACATATCCCAGAGGGTTCTTTCATTATACTGCAATCAGGTTCTCCAAATCCATTTGCTGCTGGCAGCTCATCTCATTTCCCAGCCTCTTCCCTTTCCACCGTGCTCACTGTGTCTGTTCAGCCCCAGCAGCTGCAACTCAGTCAAACACCAAACCTTCTTCAGACAAGCTGGGCTTCATACATGGGAAGAAGACTCAAAAAATACCAGAGACAGGAGACAACCAAGCCTTCTGCTCCTGCCTTAAGTGAACAAACAAGTCAGATACAAGCACAGCCAGTCACACTTCCCCTATGCTTCTTTCCACAAATAATACTTCAATTAAACTAATTTATATCCATCTTATAATTTCCTTTCTTTCAAGTTCCTAATCTGGATTTGGAAAAAAAAATGAGGAGAGAAGGGAATTCCTGACATTTTCAGCCATCAAGAACTGGCCATGGCACAGAACAACTGGACTCTGAATTCCTTAAGCTGTAGATGTACCTCATCATTGAGTAAGTGTGAGAGAAGGGGGTTGTGTGCATCTGTGTGCACGAGCAACTTCCCTCTTGGCTTAGTTTTAAACTGCTGGAGGAAATCTTCAGAATGGGCAACAGCCACAAGGCAATCAGACAGACTGTCTGCAGCACAACGATTTAATTTGGTGCTGTTGCCCCTTCTGAAAAATGATGTCGACAGAAGATAAGGAGACAGGGAGTTTCAGATTGTTCTATCAGGACCAGTTCCCGGTTAGGAAGCGCATTTGAGGCAATTCAGGATTGCTCAGTTTTTCCCAGGGTGGCTTCCATTCAGGGGGACAGTTTGGAGCTGAAGTGAAGGCTCAAAGGGTTCCCAGAGCAGGGAGAGGTGCTGTGAGTTTGTACATATCCTGTACAACAGCCCCTCCTGTGCATATTTCCCTTGTTTTGCCATTCCTTCTGCTTGCTGCTGAAGCCATTTCTTCCTGAGAGTCTGTTTATTAATTGAAAATAACAAGAGCTTTTTCATTTTTATTTTGCAAGGCAGGCAATTAAAATAATCTCAGAAAATTGTTTCCCTATTCACTTGGGCTGTAGAGTACTGCAAGGCTAAACCTCGGCATTTACTGATGAGCTGAGATGGGTTTAGCAGGGGAGGACCAAGAGAGTGACATGACTCTGGCTCATCCTCTTCAACACCACACAGGTATGTGTTTTCCATTGGGAATGCCATCAGCAGGGACCACAAGGGTGTCAGGATTTGTTAACCCCTCTTTCATTGCTAAATACAATCATTCTTTTCCAATGCATAACTTATGGTGGCCATGATATTGTTTTGATGTTATTTATACATTTGGGTTTTATATTGTTTATGCATTCATGCTTGTTCATGGTAAAGAAGCAGACCTGAGATAATCAGTGTGTAGTTCTGTATATCCTGGTATATTACTGTACAAAGTGATGGATTTGGATGTGCCTGAGCCTGGCACTTAATAAAGGGCTGATCCTTGGATATTTTGTTGCTGTTGTGAATGGCAAACTTGAGGAATGAGTTCTGAGAAGCAAAGTTCCCTCAGTGACCAGCAGTCTCCCACTCACAAAACAAGAGGAATTGTGGCTCCACACACAGATTTGCTTTCCAGGATCTCGTGGCCATGGTTGGCTGAGAGTTCCTTGTCAGTGAGCAACACTGAGACAGAGAACAGCTCTTTGAGGAATATTCAACTGCAAGACATCCCCTCCCTGATTTAGGGCAGCTCTGTGTCCATCTCCCTGCCCAGAGCTGCTTCAGGGCCATTGAACCCACCCACAGAGCAGCGTGTAGACGTGACATCAGCCCTTGGCCACCACTCCTCACTCCTGGATTTAGGGCAGTGAGCACGATGCTCTCTTCACCTCCTCATCCCTGAGGTCCCTGAGCAATTCCCTCCTCTGCCAAAATTCAGAGTGCTGGAAGCTGCTTTGTGGCTGAGCAGAGAGCAATGCCAGAATGAGGGAAGTGCAAAGGTGGCTCTCACAGATTCATGGACAAGAACGTGATTAGATCACCAAGCCTGCCTTTCTTCAGAAGGCAACAAGGAATTTCATAGCCAAAACTCTTCCTTGAACCCAGTAATTTGTGTTTGACAAAGACTTGCAGCAGGAAACTGAAGCCACACCCCATCCAGGCTTGAGGATGGCAGGAAGATGTGGATTCTCTGACTCTTAGTGCTTCAAACTCTCTGAAAAACTGACACTGACCAAACACAGTCTCAAACAGCCTGTGTTACACCCTGTTTGACAAGAGAACCTCATTCTGCACCTTCCTCTGCAAGTAACACCAGCATATCCCATGGCAAAGGCTCCCAAAATCTGGTGCCAAATCGCTGTTCCAGCCATGACCATGGAGTAGCCCAGGATCTGATCCTGCAGCTCACAAGGTCAATGGGCTCTTTTGCCATTGCATTCAATCCAGGCAGAAATGACATTAAGATTTTTCCAGTTCAGATGTCAGCTATTAATTTGGATGATGGTTATTTGATTCCATGGAAAGCCAGTGGAATCAAGTTAAAAAGACAGAGATATATTCATATATCCTTAAACTGGGAGACACCACAAGTCACTGATAACCTAAATTAGATTGAGCTCGTGCTATCTCTAATTAGGATCTTTCACTATGAACAAGGAAAGAGGCCAAAGTGGATTAGCAAAGGAAATAGTACATGCATTGGCTCAAAACAATAACCAGAAATGTTGACTTCCATCTCAGCATGTCACGCATGAAAACAAAATGTTTCAAAAAGTATTTCCCCAAGAAAAACCTGAAAGTGTTCAGAATTAGAGAGACTCACTAGAAATGTTGGTGACATTTATTAACTAATTAGCTAAATGACCTTTTCGTCATTTTTATACACAGTTTTCTTTCATAAATATTTCATGAATTACATGTAATTATTAGTAACATCAACTTTACTGAATTAATTACTGCCAATTCCTATTAATAAAATGCATCTTGTAATAAATAATGTTAGTTTATTACAGAGCATTGGTCTCGGAGGTATTCACATCTGTCAGTTGCCTTCTACTTCAGGCTAAAAGAAAGGTAATCAAATAACTGTAATTATTGTACTAAATATATCACCGTTTGTTTAAAATGTCAATGGGAATGGATAAAGGCATTTGTAACAATCTGAACTATGTGCAGTGCTGTAAGTGCATGTGACAGAGCCACATTTACCAGCAGGACACGGGCCCATGTCTGGGGCTGACAGACAGAAACGTCATCAAATGGTTACTCCTCTGATTTACTCACAGGGGGGTTGCCTGCAGGCCATTGGCTTAGAGACACTAATAAAGTCGCAGGGAATTTAATCTGATGGCTCCTAATTAGCCCCTGTGAGAGGAGTGCTGGACTTGGGCCAGGCCTGGCAGACAGGGCCCCATGCACTGACCCACGCTGCCATGGCCGGTGGCTGCTGGGCACGTCCTGCAGCAGAGCAGCACTCAGGCAGCTCCACTGCCTGTCCTCAGAGAGCCCAGCCCGGCCTGAGAGGTTCATCTGGAGCAGGGCTGAGCTTCCCTTGCTCTCCTCAAAGGTGGGCCCTTCTCTTTGGGGATAGACCCTTCTCCTGGGGGATGGACCCTTCTCCTGGGGCATGGACCCTTCTCCTGGGGCATGGACGCTTCTCCCATGTCATGGACTCTTCTCCTGGGGGATAGACCCTTCTCCTAGGGAATGGACCCTTCTCCTGGGGCATGGACCGTTCTCCTGGGGCAGGGAACATTCTCCTCAAAGGTGGATCCTTCTCCTGGGGCATGGACGCTTCTCCCATGTCATGGACGCTTCTCCCATGTCATGGACCCTTCTCCTAGGGAATGGACCCTTCTCCTGTGTCATGGACCCTTCTCCTGTGTCATGGACCCTTCTTCTGGGGCATGAACCCTGCTCCTGGAGAGTGGCCCATTCTCCAAACAGCTGCTCCCCATCTCACCTCTGGCAGGCACAAAGACAAGCCACCCAGGTCTGTCCAGCTCCATCCTGAGCCACACAGCACCAGCTGGGGGTTTGAGCCCCTTTATCACCCCTTCCTCAAGAACAAGGAATAATTCTCCAGTTTTGTCTGAACAAAACTGCCTGATGTGCACATCTGAATGCCTGTATATTCACAAGCAAGGCCAGCTCAACGTGGTGACACCTGCCAATCTTTGGGCCCTGGAATAAACCCCAAACTTCCATGATTTTGCAGGGTTTTATACTGAAACTTCATAACATGATATTATCTCATTACGGTATAAAATGTACAATCTGAGCAACTGGAATAGACTGGGTTTCCTCTTCTCCACTCCCACCTGTTTTTACTTTTTTCCTTCATCAGATAAATTCCTAGACCTAAATGGTAGGAAGACTAAGAGATGAAAATGGAAAATCCAAACACTGGGGAAGAATAGTATTTGAAAAATAGCAAATCAGGTGCTGATAGACTCCTATATCAGCCTAACCAACCTTTACTCCTCTCCTGCCCACCAGATGCATCTCAGGGCCTAATAACATAAGCCTAATAATTTTTCCTTATTTAAATATGGAACTGAACCAGTTGTGGAGCTGATTGCTATCTCCTGCATCACACTTGATGCCTCAGAACCACCCTGCACCCCAACAGCTGTGGCAGCATCTTAGAAAGAAGCTGGAATTCCTTTGGCAGGGCTGAATGTGGGTCAGCACAGCTGAGACAGGCACTCTCTCCACTAGAAGCTTTTTGTTGTTCTTGTTTTAAGAGAAAATTGCATATATTAGGCAGGCTTTGAAGTTCCTACCAGACTGAGGCAGCTGGGAGACATGAGCAGAACATTATTGTTGATTTTAAAGATGAGGGACGTGTTGACCTGCTCAGGGCTATCCAGGAGCTTTGGCTTTCAGAAACTCAGAGAAACTTAATGAGAGAGGGTTTCTGTAGCTTTCTTGGTAATGGGACCACAGATCTCAACCAACTTCCTACTTCTGTTGTTGCAAAAGCTTTTTATTTTAATGTCCTGCCTCCCTCTAATATTGAGGAGTGGATTTTGCCCCAAGCTGACACCCTTAAAGCAGCAGGTTCCTCTCCTTAGCAGTGTTTGACAAACTTTTAGTTGCAGCAGGCTGGAGGTAACCAGTCCTGGCCAGAGAGTTTTAAATCATGTAACATGAGGGTACCAAACTTGTTCCTTTTAGCTGCCAGCCTCACCAGGGCATTATCTTAATGCTCAAATTTCATTCATTCCTGTTCTTTGAGGTAGTCTTCCTCTAGATTCATGCACTGGGCTGCAGACAGGAAAATGAGATTTTACCACTGCATGGTAAGGAATTTTTTCAGGAGCTCCTTTAATTTCCTCACACATTGTAGGATAGTACACTGCGAAATTGAGAGGCACATTTCTGAAAGTATGAGGGAAAGAACTAGGAAGAAAATGGAGAAAATCTAGCTTAACAACTCTTTCAATTTTGAAAATTGCAATTTGACAGCAATCCTGTGGGCTGGGAAATAAACGTTCATGCCTTTGCCTCTATAGTCATTTGATTGATGTCAAATTGCTTAAGATGAAATAAAGAGTGAGATGCAGTCATATTTTTCCAGCTTCTTTCTATAGAATTGGGGTCACAGTATTTGGGATCAAAAAGTTATTTATGACATTTATTTTCTACCGCTGATTGCACTTTAGCCTCTCAAAATTTTGGTTTTATCATGAAGATGTGCCTTTATATTTAGAACTTCGCAGCACTGTGGTTTCTTAGACAGGAAAAGTGCACTGCTGACAAAAGAGCCCACCAGTTTCCAGACTTAATCCTTTCATCACTACAGATTCAGATGCTGACCCTACCAAACCCTTAAATTAACATATTTTAAAGCATGTAAATAGTGTGATCAACTTCAAAGGGTGCAAACGCAATATGTTCACATAGGAGTAGACATCTTCATATTAATAAAGCTTCTTCCATGGCTTTCTTTTCCAAAAGTGCCATTGCCAAGATGAGCAGGGTAAATTTTCCCAGCTGGCTGCAAAAATGTCGCTTCCAAAGAGGGGAAATGAAGTCACACAAGACTTTGATAACATCACCTTCCTTCCTCCCATTCCCTCTCCAGCCACCCCCGCTGAGCAATGAGGCTTTCCCCCCTTCTACTGGAGTTTGATTTCAGTTTCTTTCCTCCTGCAAGGTGAGGGCACAGAACAGATGTGTCGTGCACAAACAGCTATTATTTAACAGTATTCCAAACACTGGAAATAGGGGAGCCTGGTGCCTTCCTCATTTAGACCAGAAACCTGGCTTTTGGAGAGCTGAAGGTAGGGGAGATAAATCTATCCCTGAATTTTCTGTAAGAATTAGACATTTAAATGGCTTTAAAAATGGCAATTCAGCTCCCAATGCAAAGATCATCCTTATACAATTTGACTCCCAGATGGTATTCCATTCATAATTTTTACAGCATTTTGAATTTTAAAACAAAACAAACCAACCAACCAACAAAACAAAAACAAACACACAAACAAAACCAGACAAGAATCACCTCATCAAAATAACAGGAAGGAAATGGCACTGACAGAATGTAGGAAACCAAGAGTAATTTAAATCACTGTTGATTTGATGTTTACTGGAGCTAAATGCTGCATTATTGTTTTTAACTTTATGTATCCTGCAGCTTTTCATTCATTCCAATGCCCTAAATGTTGTACTGTGCAAGAAATCTATGAACATTCACCCAGAACTGAAAAGAAAAAGTCCCCCAGCATTTAATATTACAACATGCATAAAAATAAATTTAATTAGTCACCAAGGAAGGGGGAAGTGTTAGTAAAACTTTATAAAGATAATTACCTGATAGAAAAAGCACCTAACAAGACCATTCTGTACTGGATATTATCCAGGCAAAAAAATTAAACCTATGTTGCTGCTTCAATACCATCTAATACTAGAAATTGGCAGAAAAACATCTATTCCATGAATAATAGCTCAACAGTCCCAAGGGACATCAATACATGAATAAGGAAAAAAAAAAATCTCAAGCCTTTCCAAAATGGTGCTAATGCTCCACTGAAACTTAATTTTATAATTTACTGGCAGTCAAGATGGCAGGAAATAAAATAATTTGCTATATATTCTGCACAACAAACCCCCTGCTTTTCCTGGGAAGGGTAATTATCCCTAAAAAAAAAAAAAAAGAAAAAATACGACATCTCATATTAAGCTAAAGTCTCATCAAGAAGAGAAAGAGTGCCTCATTACATGTAATTACCAGGGAATTAGAAACATCATTTAACTAAATGAGCGAATAATGCTCAGGATATTGAAGAAACTTGCCTGCACTTCTGCAGAGCACTCTAAGTCCCATTACAAAAATTGCACCTCTTTAATGGAATAATTTTAGGCCTTGTCTGCCTTGCTTTAAAAATAAAGAGCCTCAGAGAGGCAGAAAGAGGCTGAAACTACCATAAACAACTGTTGAAAAGAGCTGCAGAGTAGGAGTAGTCTCTACTGGATACCATGATTTAAAATTACTCATAATCTAACATAATCATGAAAATTAAACCTAAGGACTTGGGTGGGAGGATGGGAGAGAGGGAGGGAAACTAATTACCCTTTTTAATTGTACTTACTCTAGACGACAATGTATTTATAATTATGCATTCTAGATAACGGGTGAAAGATTTTAGGTTAAAGGTAAATCTTGCAGAGAGGGATGAAAGGCTGCTGCATTAGAAGCTAAAAAAAAATAACCATACCTGCTGGTAGATACTTGCTGTCCTGCAATGCAATTTTTTTCTAATAGTAAAGAGTTACTGGGGGAATTAATAATGGCCACGGTCATTACATGCAAATGATACAAACCACAGCCTGTTTTAGGAGTTTATAGTCTTTAAAAAGTATTTCTCTGTCTGTAAAGGTGATTCTGATGCTGTAGTTACAAATAAAATCTGGAAAACCTTATTTACCACCATTTTGATGCTGTGCCAGGAGAAACAAGGTTTTCCTCACTGAGTTTAGCCAGAGGAATTGTCTCTCAGCCTTACAGCAAGGCAGTAAATTGCAATTAAATTCAAGTCCCTTCGGTTGAAAAGGTTTTGGTCAGGGTTGGGATCCTGGTTCCACACCTCTCCATGAGGAACTAAAAAACTGAAGCGATGTTACAACAAAGTTCCACCAAAATGTCTTCAAGTTGATGCACAGGAAAAGCATCACTTATTTTTTTGGTGTTTTGTTTTTTGGGTTTTTTTAATAAAACATCCTTGGAGAAATGAAAAATGCAGAGAAGTAAAACAATAAACAAGGGGATACATATAATACATCATCTGAAACATGTATGCTTCCTCTATTAACATTTCCATCCTTCATTTCCTTCTCACCACACAAACAAAATCCCTCACTATAGAGATTCTAGGCAAACAAGGGGATTTTTTCTTTACAGCAACCAGTTCCACAGCAGAACAAGCTGGTAGCAAAACAAATACTGAAATAAGAGGAAGAAAAGGGCACTAGAGCCCCAAAGTGTTGAATCTGGACATCTCCACTGGGTAAAGCAGGATCGCAGAAAATTGATGATTTTTGCTGCTTTTGAGATCATAATCATCTCAGACTGCTCACATAGGCTTGGTTTGCAGTCAGAACTGCAAAAAAAACCCCTGTTTGTTTGGGGTTTTTTTGTTTTAGCTTGGGATTTTGATGGTGATTTAGAAGATAGTCCAGAAAATGGCTTGGAAAAGGTGATGGTTCCATTCAACCTCTCAACCAATGTGTCTGTGCCAATTAGAAGTTATACTTGAATTATTTCTGATTGTAGGAGTAGAAGATGAAATGTCAAATATTTAAACACAAATTACCAGTGAGGTGGGGAGGGAGACTAAACAGAATTATGTGGAGACCAGTGAGATTTCCAGAATGTGGAAAAAAAATAAGACAGTCCCTCACAAGAGGAAAGAAGAAATTGGTTAATTAGCAACACTGAGGTCATTTAATGCTGAAACAAAAGCAGGATGGCACCATGCTCCTTTGAGGTAATGCAGCTTGTAGGAAACTCCTGCTGCTGGAAGAGGAGCCAGCATCCCTGCAAGCTGCAGCAGGGAATCCTGGCACTGCCAAAGGCTCCAGGAGCTCAGCTAATGCTGATGGAAAATCCAGGGGTTTATCCCACACTTGGACACTCCAAACAACAGCCCCAAGAGGTTTAATCCTGCACGAGGCTGAGGAGGATATTGTGTATCATGGATACTTCAGCCAAAGGATTGTTCTGCCCAAGTAATTGAAGGAGGGGACTGGAGGGTCTTTAAGCTTAATTGATTTTTTTATTCCAGCTCCCTACGGAAATGAGATTGGTGCAATGAAATTGGCTGTGTCTGTCTGCCCGTCCCCTGCTCCTCTCATCCCCTAATAACTTGGGAACTCAGAGACCAATTACAAGGGAGCTTGACAGAGGAAGGAGGTCTCAGAGCTATCAAATTCCTGCATCCCTCATGAAAGCAGGCAGCCAAGCAGAGGAGACAGCCTTTAATAACGTGCCCAGGAAATCTACCTGGGAAAAGTTATTGTGCTTTAAGTCAAAACTTGATTCCTCAAGAAAGAACAACCCAAAGACCCAACTATGTAGAAAATTCTGCAATTCATTGAATTGCTTGCTCCCTGTGTAGATAAATTCAGTTTTTCATGGATAATCTCTAGACCAAGACAAAAAAGACAACACAATTGGAGATCAGGAAAGAAATATGACTTTATTTGCATTTGCTTCCATACTGAGTTCCACCACCATCAAAAAAAAAAGTATCACTCCAAATATTTCCATCTTTACAAATCTCCCCTCTAACCCCATTATCTGCCTAATTAAATTTTGGGTGTATCAAACTGTTAGGCCCATCTTTTGGGAGGCTGCACGCTTCAATCACAATTACATGCTGCATATTTCATGATATATTTCTTTTGCGTATAATTAGGAATAAAAAATGTAATCCCAAAAAGATGGTTAATAATTTAAATCCTGAGGATTTGATTAAAATCATCTGAGCATTGCAGATGACAAAGAAAGAACAGTGACTCCATTATAACCAAGGGAAAAAATCAAGGATTTAAGCACTTTTTTTTCCATGCCAAGACCTAAAATCCTAAAAACAAACAGAGAAACAGAGAAATATATTAGCCCTGATATATTCCTGCAATTTAATCTGTAGTACAGGGCTGAGAGGTCTGCACATGTTTCATTTGAAAAGTTTATCTACGAATATTTCTTTCCCTTCCAAAATTTCATTAGCAGAAATTAACATTGTCTGATGGAAACAGGGCACTTATCTCACTGCTCAGGCAGCACCTCCTTCCAGAGCCTGTGTGTGTGCAGGCCAAAGCCTTCACACAAAACATCAAATAACCTCAGCACTAAAAATACAGGTGGAAGAGAAATAGCCAAGATGATGTTCTCAGAACAATTTGCAAATTCAGGATATTTATGCTTTATTAGAGTCTGTGCCACTAGTTGACATCTTTAAGGGATACAGAGGAGAGTAGGGATTATCACCAGCAAGTGTAAAATTCAAAACAGGGATTATAGACATACTAAAGCAAACTGGGGCTGGGAACAGGGAGACCATTCCCATTTACAAACACCCTACATTTGCTTCCAGCGAAAACACACCTGCAGCTTCTCCACAGCCTTCTCTGAGCATCCTGCAGATGTGCACATGCAGCACTGCAGCTCCCCAGAACACAAAATGTCTCTGTGGGACAAGAAATCTGATTCATCAATAGGCATCAGAAACCAGGGGTATGCAACATAGCAAATACAAACATTTATATGCATATATATAAAAATTTTTTATTGATGTCTCCACTCTCTTGACTACTGTACAGGCTACAGCTCTGCCAATTGTTTTTTAGCTCTAAAAATTCTCTACTTAATATGTCTGATGGTCTTTGATTTGCAGGGCCTGAATTATAATTTTTTTCTGCCTAGATAATATTATATAGAAACACAATGGTACATTTTGTTATTGTTTAAAGTACAACATCTAATAATGCTTGCACTTTCTACTTTCTTCCTGTCACATCTCTCTCACTGAAGGAAGGGCAATCTTGGCATTTTACTGGAATCTCTTGCCACGTAGCACTACTAAATATCAACACACCAGTGTACACTGGATTGAAATTGCATTTTAAAAGACAGACTTAAATTTTTTCTAACAATTTGGTCTCATTTACCTTTCCATGGAAGCCCTGCCCGTTCTATTGACCAGAAAAAATTACATCACAGGACTAAAAAAGATTAACTGAAATAACTCCCCACAGTAAGTCTACAGCAGAGGCAAAAAATTAAACCAATTACGTGCACTCGGAATCAAGACATCTGTTCAAGTCCTGCCCTTGCTCTGTGACAAGGAAATTCACTTCCTTATTCTGTGCCTTTGTTGACAACTGTGAAATGAGAATATTTCTTCTCTGCCCACCTTTGTCTGTCTTATCTATTTAGGGAACAAATTCTGCAGCCAGAATCCCCTCTGGCAGTGCCCCCAGGCTGAGCTGAGAATGAGGCAATCGGTGCCTTTGTTGCATTGTTGTGGCTGCAGAGCAGGGGTGGCTTGCAGCAAACACCAGCAGGGAAAAGCAACCCTTGCTTAGTTTAATTATCAGGAAATCTTGGGCCTAAGTGAATAAATGATTGCTTTGTTTCTAGTTGAGGCTGCCTTGCTGTGTTTTTCCCAGAAGAGAATACAGTGGGTTTCTGCAAGTGGGGAATAGATTAAAACACACAACTCTGCTGAGTTGTTCAGTGCTGCTGATGGTGAACGTGGATGCAAGATGAAAGTTATGGTAAGATGGATGTAAAAAAAAGTATTTATATAGCAAATAAAAGTCAGCTGCTCTTGATGGACCTTCATTCAGAAATCAACCCTAATTCAGAATTAACCCAAGTTGAGAAATGCCTACAAAATGAATGCATACATTGGTTTGAAGAAGTATAATCAGAGAATCTCAGAATGGTTGGGTTGGAAGGGACATGGAAGGTCAGCTAGTTCCACCCCAGCCATGGCAGGGACACCTTCCACTGTCCCAGGCTGCTCCAAGCCCCATCCAGCCTGGCCTTGGGCACTGCCAGGGATCCAGGGGCAGCCACAGCTGCTCTGGGCACCCTGTGCCAGGGCCTCACCACCCTCACAAAGAAGAATTCCTTCCCAAAATCCCATCTATCCCTGCCCTCTGGCAGTTTGAGGTCATTCCCTTGTCCTGTCACTCCATGCCCTTGTCCAAAGTCCCCCTCCATCCTCCTGCCAGCCCCCTTTAGGTACTGGAAGGTGCCACAAGGGCTGCAGAGCTTTCCCCCAGGCACTGCCCCCTGGCTCTGGGAGATCAGATCCCACTGCCAGGGGAAGCTGGGGAGCAGAACAACCACAAGGACAATCAGCACTGCCTTATCCTCCCTGCCCAACGAGGGAAAGATGGAAACAGTTAAAACCCCACCATTCCTGGCAGCCACTGGTCTAACCTGTGCTTGAGAAATTCCACAGATGGAGACACTGCAGCTTCCCCAGGCCATTTATTCCTGGACTTAACCATCCCTTCACTTGAAAAGTTTTTCCTAATGTCTACACTAATCTCTGCTGCAATTTAAGCTCATTATGCCTGGTCCCAGTGGACATGGAGAACAGTTTATTCCCTTCCACTTTGCAGGTAATCACGGGAGACTCTGAAGACCTATTACCTCCCCCATGTTGCTATCACATGTTTTAGCATTTGTGCTTTTCATGCTATAGGGAAATGTCTGATACAGTGAAAACTGCACATACAGCCTTAGAAAGAGATATTTCACACATAGAGCCTTTAGCATATCAGTTATAAGAATACCTGGGCAAGTCCTGTCTTTGACTCTTCATTTCTAAATTCTACCTGACTAAAAGCATTTGAAACAAAGAATCCTGACACTTTTCAGAGCAAATGTCACAATGCTGGAGGAGCAGAAGTTGTTGCATATTGGCTAAAAAATGACTGCCTTTGTGGTTGTGATTATACTGAACAACATGAGAGCGGCTAATGGTGTAATCACCAGAGCAATGTCTGCAGGTCCAAAGAAATGGGTTCTGCTCCACACCACTGACACCAATCCCTCATGGGGGATGGGTCATTCAGGCCAAATTTGCAAGAGAACTCAGTGGAAACACCCAGCTTTTGATGCAGCAGTGGAATTACTGCTGAACTTGGGGACTGAGTGACTCCAACTACAGAAAATCTGTCATTCTCAAGGCAGTGAAAACCACTGGGCATGTACAAAAGTGTGAGGCAATTAAGATGGAGCTGGCAATACCTACACAGCTTTGTAAAGTCATCCTCAGCAGCATCACTTCAGGCTTTGTTGGGGGCTGAGCTCAGCTTTGACTGGTTCTGCTTGGGAAAACATCCACTTAAAGAAGATATTTTTTTATTATTTATTATAATTGCAGCAGCACCAGCACTAAACATCCCACCTGAGATGCAGCAGAGCTCCAGACCTGCATGTAGTAAGCACACACTGATTATCCTGAAGGACTGGCCAACAGAAAGAAGTACTTACCAGCTTGCTTTTGTGACATTCAGGGCACAGATGCCACTTGGCTTCTAATACCACAGTGTTATGAGGCTCTTGTGAGAGACAACCCTGGATATTCACCGCTGCCAGCAGTCAGTGGTGATTGATGACTCTATTATAGTGATGGCTGTGGCTCCATGTTTTCTCCACGGCCCTCAACACCAGCCAAAAAGCAGCGACTTAAGGAGCTTTTTTAGCTCTCAATTCCTCTATCAAGAGTCAGTACATCCTTTGTTCAGCTGCTTGTTACAGAAGTCAGAAAAGGCTTGTTTCATGATTCCCCCAGCTTATGAACCTCTGCCTTGACCTGCATTTCTAGGAGAGTGCTAATAAAAGGGAGATTAATCTTGTAAAAGAAGTATCTGTATTTCAACTGCACATTGTGACATTTCTACCCAACACATGGACACAGCTGTAGCCCTGACCAACCAACATTCATTTTCCCCACTGGCTGTCTCACTATTTTTGTTTGTTTCAAGCATTTACATAAAACACCAGCTCACCAGAAGAAATCCTCCCCTGGATTTTAAGCCAAAAGAGAACCAGCAAGTCAAATCCATTCCCTCATACTGGGCTAGCTTTGCCCACTAGAACATGCAGATGTCAGCATATTAACAGGTTTTTCCCCCAGTACTTACCACTGAAAAGTTGCACAGGTGGCATCATTTCCTAGTTGTATTATGGTTTCCTTTGTCAACCAAAGTATTTGAGATTCCCCTAATTCTTTGTTTTGCCCTATACTCTCTAGCTCTTATTCCACTTTGCTCCCCACAGCTCTGTACCTGTAACTCCCCACTCTATCCTCTCTCCATTTCACATATTCCTTTCTCCACATCATCACTAAGCCACCTTTTCCTTAGTCCCAGCCTAATTCTGCCTTCACACATTTTTTTTATTTGGACACATCCTCAACTTCTTTTTTGCTAGTCACTCTGACAGAAACCTTTAGCTCCCATGATTGGGCTCCATTTGGCCCTCTTTAGCAAAGCTAAAATTCTAAAAATAATAAAACACCTGAACACCAAGGAGTTATGACTTCCTAAGCTGACATCAAAAATTCAACCTCTGCCCAACACCAGCCACGTAACCCTCAGTGCAAAAAAGCCAATTAAAACTGCAAGGAACAGGGGTGGTGCACAACTACCAGAAGAGAGGCAGGATGACACTGTTGTGAGGGCATTATTCATATTTAACTCAGGAAGATCTTCATTTTTTCCAAATCTATCAGAACCAATTTCTATTACCAAAGAATCAACATCTAGCTTGTGACAAACTACAAAATATTCCATATACAACTCATTTAGCATGTCTACCTGGTAACAGCTTAAGTTTGTCAGATTTCTGCACACACAGAGCTGTTTCCTCTCCATCACCACCTTCTCTGCAACGATCTGGTACTATTCCTGTTGTCAGCAAGTTTGTTTTCCTACAGGTAATAAAGTGCTCCCACTGGCTACACAGGCACTGATAGAAGAGAAGAAGTTGGAAGCAAAGAATGAATCCAATCTCCAATACAAAATATCCACAGCTCAATCACCTTCCTCAAGCCTCAGCTTTTCTGTCCCTCACACAGAAGGGATTCACTGTGCTGATTACAAGTCACTGAAAAATAAATATTTAAGTAGTAACACCTGATACAAACTACCAGGAGAGGAGTGTGAGTCTGCACTGCAAGCAGAGTTGAGTGAGACAGCTTTTAGTGCTAATACTCAAAAGAAAAAAAATTCTTTTTATTTCCTGGTTCATCTCACTGGAAAAAGATTAAAGATTCAGAGATTTTTTCCATCAGGAAGATCTAGAACTCAATAACTCCTGCAATTTAAGGGTTTGGTCTCAACATTTGTTTCAAAATCAGTAAAGGCTGCTACACAAAGTATTTATTTTCAAAAAGTCTATAGATATTTATTGAACAAATAAGAAAGCAGTGGAAGTTTTCATAATCAGATACTACAAAATATCTAAATTTTTAAAAGGTTATCTACAGGATTGAAATAATTCAGCTCCAGACAGCAGATAAAGAAAATAGTTCACTAACATTATAAGCAGGCAAGGAATGACAGATTTAGACAAACTACAATAAACAAACAAACAAACATTTCTTAATTAAAAACAAGAGGAGTACAAAGATTGTTCTTCTCACTTCACTTGTTTTAGTGGAGCCTTGTTAGGAGCAGGTGAGCATCTCTTGTAGAGAAGGAGTAGCAGCAGTAGTCTAAGTGGACCTGCAATAAATAAACTCTATTTTAGGAAGAATATTTAGAGCAATCATTAGCAGGTAGAACATTCACCATCCCAGGAAAGCAGAAAGCCAACTTTCACTTAACCAAGACACAGAATATAGGAGTTTAATGATGAAAAAATGATCTTTATATAATATGGCACCATCTTGATGCACTAAGAATGCATTGTGCAGAAACACTGTGACTCAAATTAACATGCACGGAGACCCCTATGAAACTGCCATTAGTCTTCTGTCCTAAGTAACTTATTCTTAGAATAAACCAGAGATGACTCACACTACTGAACCACTAAAATATACCCATCATTCTTAGTGCCCTAAGGTTGGCACAAGCAACTTGTAAATGTCAGAAAAGCATATAAACCTCGTTAATGTTTTCAGAAATTCATTTAAAGATAGAAACAGGTCCAAAAAGATGCCTGTCTAAATGCATTGCAATTACGTTACAATTATTTTCCAAATACACAGATATGCTCTGTCTTTTCTCAGCTCATTACTGACTCAAACAATTTGCCCTTCTGGGATCAATTGTTTGCTAATAAATAATTGTTTACAGTCACAAAATGATATTAAGGAGTATTCTTATTAGTTTTCCTTCTACAGCCTAATAAGATTCCAAACTAGCTGATTCCCAAGAGTCTAACCTTAACCTTGCTGTGTTTAACAGCCCAGGAAATGATGAACCATCTGTTTCAGAAAATAATGGAGGGCCAAGAGGAAATATTATTTAATTGTAGATTAACCTCCTTGTACAGCAGAATGAAGCATCTACAGAATTAGCAACTCTAACTAGCAATGAATAAAAAAAAACCCTGAAAGAAGTTCTTACTATGAGAAAACGAACAGCAGCAAGTATTCTTTTATCAACTTTGAAAAACACAACAAACAAATAAACTCATAAATGTATGTAACAAGTACAATCTGATTTTTAAAAAAAATTAATTATCATATTTGGATTTTTCCACTTGAGGAACTCCCAGAAATCAATACTAAAATAGTTCTGGCTTTATTTTTCTAGGAGTATCAAAATTACTTTAAAACAAATATCTCCAAGTGAGAGATGTGGAAGTTATACAGTAATAAATATCTCATCTTTGTAGGTATAAAACAGCTGCTCCAAAGCAACAGACAAGTCATTTAAGGGAGTGGAGGGAAAGATCTTGAGGTTTTAAACTCAAGAAATTTGATCATTTATGTATATGTTTTCACAGCCACTTTTAATAATGGAGACAACCTGATAAGCTGTAAGACAGATTGAGTACTAGAAGAGAAAAAACCTAGCAGTGATAAAGCACAGGAATTTGAAAATAAAGCCAACTGCTCCTGTGCCTCCATCATTAAGGGCAGCACAATTCTGCACTGGGATGGCAATTTTTCTATGTAACATTGATGCCAAAGCAAGCTGAACAGGAATTTTTACCTCCATCAATCAGTTTGCCTCGTTTTGACAGCAACAACGACAGAGAAGTGTGTTATCAAAGGGCTGCAGCAAACTCCAACACGCAGGAACTGAGAGAGCTTTCCCTTGATTTCACACAACCTTCCTAGAACAGAATCTAAATTCACTGCTCACTCTGACAGCTGGGCGCATACTCAGTGTGACAGATTGCATTCATTCCAAGTTTTAAATATCCAAACACGGTAACATTTACTCCAATAAATTATTCTTGAGTTCTTCACTCAATTCCTGAAGCAATGAGCTCGCAATAACTCTACAGCTTCATATAATAGCACCTATTGAAAGAGGATAAGAGTTTGACATTCTTCTCCCACTAAACAACCAGGCACAATTTTATCCATCAGCCGTCTATCAACCTACGGATATTGAAAGCTTGGGCGAAGGAGATAACATCAAACCCAGCCCTACTGTCAAGCTGCACTATCTCCTACCATCAATAATACTATTCATGAATTTAGGAAAATTAATAAATCTCGGGGTAGAGGCTGGGAGAGCCTCAAGTGCAGGTGAAGCAGGCACTCACTTGGGCTTTGTCTCGGCGTCGGTGACCTGGCGGATGTAGATGCCATCCTCGGGGTGCTCGATGTCGTCCATCTCGTACATGTAGGAGGAGGCGATGGCCAGCGTGGTGCCGTCGTTGCTGAAGGCCAGCGAGGCGATGCTCGTGGGGTAACGGTGGAACTGGCACAGCCTCTTCTTGTTGAAGGGGTCCCAGATGTTCACAAAGCCGTCAGAGCCGCCTGAGAATTCCAAAAAGAAGTTGTAATTGAGGGAAAGAATAAAACTGAAGAGAAAAAAAGGCAACTGCTCGTAATTACTTTGTCAGGAAAAACAGAGGGTTGATTCATGCGGTAAAGAGCACAATGAGCATTTCCCAAACTCCCTGTTAAAGCAGTTAACTGGAGAAAAGACTGCAATACAGTTTTATCTCACGGCACTCTAAATTCTAACAAAGTGGTAAGGCAGAAAAAAATTTCCTAAGAGAGATTCTCACTGCATCATAGTTTTAAGCTGACAGTGAGACTTGTGATTACATCTGAAGCTGACAGTGAGAACTGTAATTACATCTGCATGTCAGAGACATATTTTATGAAAAATCCTTTCATTAGGATCTTTTCTCCTGAGAAACTTCAGCTTCTCCATGTTTTGCTGCTTTGGAATGTGATTTGGAGAATTGTTTACCCAGCATGTGAAACTGTTTTTACTTGATGACCAATGACAGCCACCTGTGTCGAGGCTGTGAGCAGTCACAAAATTCCATTCCATTCTTTTCTATGCCTTGCTAACCTTCTGATGAAATCCTTTCTTCTATTCTTTTAGTATAGTTGTAATATATCATTTTCTTTTAATATAATATATATCATAAAATAATAAACATTCAGTCAAGAGTCTCGTCTCTTCCCTCGTCCTGGGACTCCTGCAAACACCATCACATCTGCAGGTCCAAACAGAAGCTTGTGTTTGGGGAAAAATATTAAGAGTTAAGAACTCTCACTGCATCAAATAATTTTAAAACCCTGCTTAAGGCATGAATACAATTTAAATGCTTAAAAATCAGGGCATATGAAGTAAAGGCTGATCTGTTTACACCAAAACTAAAGGAACTGGGGCAAGTGTTACAATTATTTACCTGTAGCAAATGTGTTGTGGACATTATGGAAAGAAATGGCATTAACTGGATAAATCTGCTCAATGTTATTCTCCTTCAAACGGTGACATTTGAATGCATATTTCTTCTTCTGGATTTCTGGGCTTGGATCCAAATATTCCACAGCTACACGACCTTCAATAGAGCTTAAAACATAACCCTAACAAGAAAAAAAATGGAGCTACATGTTTTAGAAGTTTACAGCTGGAGAAAAGACTGCAACACAATTTTACTTCATAGCCTTCTAAATTCTAGGAAAGTGGTAAGGCTTAGAAAAAAGCTTTCTAAGAGAGATTCTCATTGCATCATAGTTTAGAGCTGACAATGAGACTTGTAATTACTTCTGCAGGTCAAAAAACAAGTTTGTCTTTGGGGAAAAAATTTCAAGAGATAAGAACACCTTGCATTTGCTCACCTATCCCCCAAGGCCTAAATATCTGAAATATGAGAGATACTCACAGGACTATTTAGTTCCAGAATTATATTACATTAAAATTAGTTCAGAGCTTTATACTAACAACTAAACACTCAAGCTGAAATAGTATTTTCAGTGAAACTTGATTACAAGTTGTGTTCACTTATCCAGTTAATTACAGTCCTGACTTGGAGCAACCTGAGATGCTTTTATTATCACTTTTGAGTTAAGTCCATAATAGATCTTTTCAGAAATAGGATTGCAATGATATCTCGCTATAACAAGGCTCTTTAAAATCCATCATACAATACAATCTGGAAGATCAGCTTGTTTTACTATAACTAGAACTGAAAATGGACAAAGCATTCAAGCCAGTTCAAGAACAAGTAACTAGGTCTTGCAATTCCTGTACTATCACTCTGTATAGGGGAAAATTCCCTTACAAATTAGTTTGGCAGAGAAAGCCAATCTTCTTGCTTTCCTTGAAAAAAGAAATACCACAGACACACCACGTTAACTTGAACAGAACAGCTGCAGGAGCACCTGAATTGTACAATTCGCCCTGGATAATGGATCCAGGGTTCTGCAGTGCATGCCACAGACTCAGAGAGGAAAAAAAGAAAAATATATAAATGACATTCATGCAGTTTTAATCCTGCCCCTGTTCACAGACTGTTCAAGAACCCTGGGTTACAATGCATAAAAGCTGCTTAGGAACCACCAATTCTGGCTTTTTCTTTTCTACTGCAACTGGGGAGGGGAAGGATGGTTTTTTTTAAATTACATGCCAGCATTGTGATTCATTAAACAGGTTATTTCTAAAAAGGAGACAAATCTTGAGGAATAAAACGACAACATAATATGCTGGTAAGTCAGTGGCAAACATTGCTAAGTTGCATTAAAAGAATTAATGTACCCCAGGAAACCTCCCCCCTCCCGAAGTTTGATTACAAAACACACCCCCATATAAAAAGGAACTTGAAAATAAACCCTGAAGAATATTGAGCAGAAATGTGAGTATGCCATTGCTGCCATACCTGTTTGTTGGGGAATGCTCTGATGCAGCGGGTCTGGTATTTCAGGCTCGATTCCCTTCGCTGCTGAACGTATCCCATGTTCCTCAAATCCCACACCAGCACCCTCCGGCCTGCTGTCCCCACAATCAGCCTGTCCCCAGACACAGAGAGGGTGTAGACCTTCCAAAAGAATATTTACAGTATTTAACAATGATATTAGCCTGGAAACCCCCCTGCTCTTCAGACAGAATAAGCTGTCAGCAATGAGCACTAACACAACTGGTGACATCTCCCATGGAATGCTCAGCAACAGAATTCCCTTCAGCTTGCATTTAGAACCCAAATTTGGGACAAGCAGCAGACAAATATCTTTAGTGAAAACACCCTGATGTAGCATCCAAAAGCTCAAAAACTATTCCAGGCATCAAATTTACCAAATTGAATGGCAAAAGGAAAACCCATACAAAGGAAGGGGAGGGGAAGTGATGGATATCAGAATTAATCTTGGCTTGGTTTTGCATTCCCACTGTCAGTTCATGATCCTGCAGTTTAGTCCTACAAAACCACATCACACATTTTCTCCTCTGTTTTCCTCCACCTGGTAACCAAGTATTTTTCTTTATAAACTCAATATTTTGGGTTGAGCTTCATGTTAATAAAATAGGTTGCCTAGAGATCATTTAAAAAAAACACATTAGTTTGTGTACTTTAATAAAACAAAGTGAATTTGAAGAAAGCAATATGCTTGACATATTAAAAAAAAAGATAATGGCTTGGAATTTTAACTCTACCCCAAAACTTGGCTCAGTGGGAAATTTTGGCTTATCAGATTTCATATGAAAATATCTAGTGCATGAATTGTTGTTTCTAGCTATTGCTTGGGATGCAGTTCATCTGGTAATGTGTAAAAAAAAAAACAACAAAACAAAAATACAAGAAAAAGGGAAGATGTTTAGTCAAAAACCGCCTGTGCTATGGAATGAATTCCAAGTTTTTGATACATAAGCAGACGGAATCCAGCTACCTACAGCTGCCACTGAGCTGCTAACAAGAGCAAACGATAGGAATGAGCTTTTTCCAGTGATCAAATGCAGCCAAACACACAGGAAACAGATCCTGGGTACTCCTGAGATGAGGAATTAAAAGTGTAAGAGATCTGCTATCCTGCCAGAGGGAATCCATTTGCTTTTGGCATGTGCTTGGATGATTTCATTTGGTTTCACTTTGTGGTTCTCTGATGAAGCCCAAAGCTGCTTGGTTCTGGTAAGACTGCACTGAAACATCACATACAAGTTTTCACCTCATTTGCTACAAACACATTTTCAAAAAGTTAATTTCTAATAAAAAGCTCAGCAGACAGGTGTGTATGTATACATATAGATAAAAAAGCTTTCTTTAACCAATCCTCATCCACCTAGCATGCTTTCTTCTCTAAAACATGATTATTGAACTCTTTAAGACTGAGATTTTAAGATGGGAAAAGTCTTAAATATTCACACAGGAGTTGCCCAAAATTTCTGATGATCCTAATTACTCCTAAAAAAGGTATGAAAACTTTGAGCCAACAGCAGTTACACATTTTAACAGGATAGTTTTTTGTTATTGATGTAAAAATCGGTCCAGAAATATTCATAAACACTATATAAAATATGTTTGTGTACATATAGGGAAACAAAGGCATAAAGAACATCAAATATCTTAAATCTTCTTCACAAACCGATGTCACACCTGTACAGTGAGTGTTCTTTCTCCACCACACAGCCATAAATCAAATGAAACCGTTGTCATGCAGTGGAGTAGGTGTACACATTCATCAAAGGCAGCATTAAAAAAATGACATAATGAACCTTGCTGAACCAATAAGCAGCTTGATTCACTGTGGCTGTCCATTATATGATATTCTGTCAGCAATTTATCACAGTTCTTTACATGCTACATACATCTATAAATCAAAACTAGAAATAATGCAATTACTTTATTCTGCACAAAGGTCTGGCCAGAAGTAGATCCAGCTCTGCTGGAACAAAAGTAAGAGCTATTCAGGGGCAAAGGGAAGGTAATGATGGCTCATAATTAGAACTTGACAATAGGATGTCACAGAGCTAAATGAAATTTTTAAAAGGTACAGACAGAAAAAAAAAAATCATATGTAAAATTATCCAGCAAGCCAGCCTGTGTTTAGGAGTCTCTCAAGAAAAACCAGGAATTTCTGTTAATTCTTTCAGTGACACTGCTGTAAGCAGCATGAGAAGTAAACACATCATGTGGCCATTACAAAAAGCTGAAAATATAATCTCATTTTATCTTATTTCTCTGAGTCTCCCATTAGCACAGAGGATTTCAGCTTTAGGAGAATATCCAAATTTACTAGGCATTAATACAAAACAGGAAAATCACAAAACAAGCAATTCTGTTCAATTTTTTGAACACAAGCAAAAACCAAAAATATTATTTCAGACAACAAAAAAGATTTACTACAGAGATATTTTTCTGAGCATATTCCAAAACAATCAGACCTTAGGACTGCCAGGGTCTGATATACCTAAAATCTTAACATTTAAGGAAATCAACTGTCCATTTTACAATTAAACCAAGATGCTTGGTTTTTCTTCAAATTTATTTTAAATTTTAAGGAAGTGGTCCAGCACAAGCACCAAGAATTAAGGAACACTGAGCAAAGCTCAAAGCCCTCACCAAAAATAGTAAGACATTCTGAATACTAATCTTTTTAAATGCTATACTTCCACCTAGTTTAAAAAACATTAAATATAACTTCACAAATTCAGCCCAGGGCAGTGTCCTTGTGGTGTTCCAGTCCCAGGATGCATTATTTAGCACCTGGAATGCAGCACTCACCTTTTCAGGCTGGGAGAAGGTTCCTGCATTGCAGGGAGTTCTGGGATCCCAGAGTTTGACAGTTTGATCCCAGCTGCCAGTCACCATGACATTCACTTCTGGGCAATACTCCACACACCTGATAGGAGCATCGTGGGCACCAACAAGGTTTTCTGTAAGAAAACACAATATTTTGCAATTTTACTGTTTACTACAAACAGAATATGTGAAATAACAATTAAAAAAGAACACCACTGCAGCACAAGCATTTTCTGACATTCTACGGGTGCATTTCTATGCCAGAAGTCCCTGTAAGGACAGTTCAGCCTTCAGAAGCATAACTTTTGCTAAAATCAGCATTGTTACATTTAAATTTGTGTCTCTTGAGCTTAGGATTAAAGAATTTTAGGCAGTCACTTTAAAGAGAGATCTTTAAAGTTATAAAGTATCAACTGGTATCACACTAACAAACACACTAACACGGAAATCAGCTTAAGCTTGTGTGCATCAATGACAAGAGAAAGTAGTGACTATTACACCTTAATAAAAATATTAAAACACTTGTAGGAAGTCAGCTATGGCAGAATTATTTGAGCTTTTTGGTACTATTACTGCACACACTGATTTGTCAAACCCTGGCTATTGGCAGGTGCTGGTGACTGGCTGAAATTTGCTTTTCTCTTTAACACTCTAAAAATACACCAAAAAAAGTGAGACAAACCATTGCACCAATGAGGCACTGGAACTGGTACTTTCAAGCAACGTTTTCTTAGGAAAAATTTGTAGCACAAGGCCAAGCTTGACAATGCAAAAGCTCTATGTATCCTCTGCCATGAAAGATCATTCTAAATACATTGAAACCACAAGCCTCTGAAAAACAAAATGCTCAGCTTTAGTTCAGCTTGGCTACTTCCCCCTAACTGAGCCACTGCAGCCTATGGCAGGGCAGGATTATCATCAGAAAACCAATTCAAGGCACCCTGCAAGCAGCCACCAAACCTTCTGGCAATGCTAAATTCTTCCAGGTTTTTAGGTGGTCCTTACTACGGTCACTGGTTGTTCTGCAGATACTTCAATATCCCCCCAGCTAAAGAGCCTGAAGAATACTCTGTGAATGTAAGTACATAAATCTGAAGCTCAGGCCAGTTGCTGACAGCATTTAGAGTTCAATCTGCTCACCCTGGTCCGTGTTTAAGTCGTGCATTTTCAGTTGCTGATCCAGCCCCCCACTCCAGGCATGGGTCGGATCCTATAAAGCAATAAAATTTACCTTATAAAGTTTCCATGGCTGCTCTGCATCCAGCATCCTAAACTCGTAACACAGGACTTGCTTTCAGGAGTTTTGGGAAGACAGGGATTCAGACACAAATATTAAGGTCTGACCCAGATTCAAACAGACAGAACCTTTAGAAAATGTGCAAGTGCTTTGAATGATATGAATTTCTTTAGTTCAGAAGTAAAATGAAAATAAATTTTAAAAAGGCAGTTAGAGGCTAGACCAAATAATTTCCATTTCTTCATATTTTAAATGACTGACAACCTAGGTCCCATCTAGCTGCAGGATAATCCTAAAACTGATTTAGAAGGGAGATACCATTTGAGAACCTGAGTGTTGATCCACAGCACAGTATCAGCCACGTGACAAAATATTCACTGAAAAAAAGCACAGGTAGGCCCCTCTTTAATTTCAGGGACTGACAATTTCTCATACTTTGGGCACTCTACAGCTGTAAAATAATAATTTAAAAAGCCCTCCCACACTTACATAAAAAGCACAGTCCAGGACAGCTCCTGAATGCTGATATTTGAGTCTCATGGTGTTGGCAGGGACATCATAGAGCCGCACAGTTGTGTCCCAGGATGAAACCAGCAGAAACTGAGATGTGTTTGGACTAAACTTCACTGATGAAATCCCATCATCTGGAGTTTGGTTGAGCTTGAACTCGTTTGATCCTGTCATCTGCAGACAATAAGGCACAGATGCAGTTTTAATGACTACAAGAACACAGGCCTAGCAAGGGAACAAGACTGAGCCCTCTGAAAGGCAGCCCAATACAGACCTGAAAACTTCACTGGCTTTTACACAGAACAGGTTCAGAACACCCAAATTTCTCCAAACTCTAAAATTCAAGATGCCAATCTCTGTCCAAAACCTCAATAAATGCCTTTCTCTACAGAGAGCTTTCAAATATCAAATGCAACATGAACAAACAACAGAAAATAATTATGATCATTATTATAATCTATAAGCTGAGATATTGTTACTTACAAAAGTATTTCCCTCCCTCTGCTGAGTGTGTGGTTGTGATTTTTGAAGTAAATATTTGTAAGTTATTGTGAATCAAGAAGTTACTTTAAGAAACATGTATTAGCAGAAAGAAATTAGATTTGAAAACTCCAAAAAATGTTGATTTGCTCCTGGATTGGTATGACTGTCACACACTCCCAAGAATTACAACTGGATCATCTTTTATATAGGTTTGGGCACTGTGCAACTTTCAGACCTTTAGGCTTCCACAAGTGCTGTGAAATATGTGCAACAAAAAGCTTTAAGATTGGATTCTGAGAAAGGAGCAATAACAAAGAGCAGGTAAAGAAAGGAAAGTTATGTTCTGTGAGGGCTGAAATGTGGAGTGACCATGGAACTGGAAATATGACCAGGAAAAAACATCAACAATTCAATCAATGACTCCAAAGGCAAATGCAGCACTCCCAATCCAGGAGCACTTTGTTGAAAACTTCCAAGGACAAC
>NW_005054369.1:817664-819295 GCF_000277835.1 Geospiza fortis | reverse complement strand
GAAACACTCTGAAAGAAGAAACTGCTGGTTACATATCCACAAAACAACCACCAAAACAACCACAGCCTCTTCTCAAGGTTTCTCAAGGCCTCCACAGCACATTCAGCTTCTGCTAAAGGGGCAGAGCTGTGAACTAGCTCAGATTTTCTGTAACACTGTCACAGAATTTTCAGGCACAACTGCAAAGGTAAGAGACTAAATCAAGAATAAATCACCTCTGAGAATAAATCAGGAGACAAGGAGCAGATGAACCAAGGGCAAGGTGCAAATTTAGGGCACACAGTGGTTCTAGTTCAGTGCTTGTCAGCAGCTAAACAATCATCAGGCTGTGCAATAAAGTGAGGAACACACATTCCTACACTGGAGAGATTTCCTGAGTGGGAGCTTTGCTAAGACACCCTTCAAAAAACACAAAAAACACTCACTGTGTCAACATAAAGTGCTATTTCTGCTATTGAAGCATGAAGTGAAGGGGAAAAACCCTTTTAATAATAGAGAAGCTTCTTTCTGAGCCCCTTTTTTAGCCCTGCTTTGGGAACACTTGGGAAAAGAGAGGCTTGAGGTTTTGCCACACATCTTTCCATGGGAATGTTACTTGGAATTCAGCAGCATCTGCTGAGGGTGTTTCAGATGCAGGTCCAGAGACCCAAAACCTAAAGGAATTCAGAACAACTGAGAAAATTAAATTGGACAAGCTTATTGCTGTGCCTACTTAGACCAGAAAACTCAAACAAAACATGAGGTTTGAGGTACAAGTTACTGTATTATTTGAGGCCTGGAACAAATTATTAACCAGCCCAAAAGCAACTCCAGGAAGCAAAGCTACTCACACAAGAAACCTGGAAGGATGTCCCAAAGATATTTTTAATCCAGAACAATGTTCATAATATCAGAATTTAAGTATATCCTGCCTCTTACACATGGTAAATATATATATATATATATCAGACCCAGAGCACTAAATTTTCACAAAAATACAACCAGGATTCCAAATCACAGCGCTGTGCCCACCTCAAACAATAAGGTCCTGGTAAAATGTTGAGGAAAAAAACTTTCAAATATTACAGAGAAAACACATGCTGCCGAAATGGCGATTCTGACTTAACCACGGCATTCAGTTTTGAAAAAAAGAGAAGAAAAAAAAATAACTTTTAGTGAGCGAGCAAGAAAGTTGTGCTTTTTATAGCTCCTCTTGGCACAGGTGTCACCCAGGTGGACGGAGGAGCTGGAACAAAGCAGAACGCCCCGGTGAGAGCCTCGGCACCCCCCTCCCGCGCTTTTACTCACAAACCACGAAACTCAAAGTACCGTTTTCATGCTGAACGAGCTCTTCCCGCTGCTCCACGGGCCGCCAAGGAAAAGCTTTCGGAGTCAGGGCAGCGCCGAGGCCTCGGTCCCTGTGAGGAGCGCCGGGATGAGGAAAACGCTGCGGGGAGGGAAGAGAGTGAGGGAAGGGCCTGGGAACCAGGCAGGGAGGGCGCCGCACCGGGCAACGAAGGTGCAGCCGGGAGGAAGGGTTCGGGCCGTGCCCAGGGTCCCGGATCCCCGACCCCGAACCCCCAACCCTGATCCCAACCCCGAATTCCCGGTCCCGGCCTCACCTCAGCCGCCGCCGCCCGCGCGCGCGCACT
>NW_005054369.1:816005-817013 GCF_000277835.1 Geospiza fortis | reverse complement strand
AACACTCCGAAAAACAGAAAAAAAAAAAGGTCCCCGTTTAACGAAACTTTTCGGGGCATGCCCCTCACCTCCCAGCCCGGAGAAGGGCAGCGAGCCCCCGGCGCGGGCGGACGGTCAGGCACGGCTGGGATTCCCTGCAGGAAACGAGGTGAGGAGCAAAACGAAACGAGATAAGGAGCAAAAATTCCGGAAAAAACAAACCCTCGGTGTTACGAGTCGTTTTGGCTCTCCCGTGCATCGATCCCGGGCCCTTCCCGGCCCGGCTGCGGGGCACCCCCGGTCCCCCTCGGGGACACGCGACCGAGGTGGCAAATTTACAAACGAGGCTTAAAACGCTTTATATTTTTTTTTTTCTTTCTTATTTCTTTAAAAAATATTTACAGATCTGAAATAACGCTTTTTTTAATTAATTTTTTTTTCTTCACAAGCGACAGGATGGCAGGAGGGGAGAGCGGGGGTGCCCCGGGCGCCCCGGGCTCTCCGTTTGCCCGTCCCTCCCATCAGTTTCAGTGCTGTGTCCCCTCCATGGGCGCGGCCCGAGAGCCCCTCACGGAGCCCCCGCGGCGGCCCCGACCCCGCTCCCGGTGCGGGTCCCGACGGGGCGGGGGCCGCGGGGCTCAGTAGTCGATCTTGTTGTAGAGGTTGTAGAGCGGTAAGGCCGAGAGGTTGCTGCCGGGGTAGTAGAGAGGGGCGGGGAAGGCGATGGACCGGGGCACCGGCACTCGGAGGAGGGAATTGTCTCTGAACACCAGCGGCATCCCCACCAGAGTCTGCGCCGAGGCGTGGGCCATGTTGGCCGCCTCCAGCTCGGCCGAGAGCTGCCGTTTCCACTTGTTCCTGCGGTTCTGGAACCAGGTCTTCACCTGGGTCTCGGTGAGCTGCAGGCTGGAGGCCAGGCAGGCCCGCTCCGAGCTGCTCAGGTAGCGCTTCATGTCGAAGGTGGACTCCAGCTGATACACCTGGCTGCGGCTGAACACCGTGCGCGTCTTCTTCTTGGCGGCGCCGGGC
>NW_005054369.1:812870-815859 GCF_000277835.1 Geospiza fortis | reverse complement strand
GATGGATGGATGGATGGATGGATGGATGGATGGATGGATGGATGGATGGATGGATGGATGGATGGATGGACGGACGGACGGACAGGTGGGTGTGCGTGCCACAGTGAAAGCAGCTGAGTACCAGGCTTCCTGTCCGACACGAGCCGGCAAATTTTACTTTACAGCATGGCATTTCACAGATCGTTTAGTCAGAAATAATGCTAAAATATAAATAAATAACCACCGTTCTTCCCTCTGCCCGAGCGCTGTAATCAGAATCTAAGAAAACGAGCGTTATCCATCGCACCGCATCCCTCGGGGAAATCAACGCCGGATGGGATGGAAAAGATTTTTTAAAAAACCACCCAATTTTTCCTGGAATTCCTTCCTCCCCGCTTCACCCCCGGACGGCGCAAACACTCTGTGCCCCGAGAGCAGAGCAGGTGCGGCGTGCCCCCGCCTCCCTCCTCCCGGCGGGGGCCGGACCGGGGCCGAGCCCCCCGCGGCCCTTCCCGGCGGGGCCCGTCCCATCCCTGCGGTACTCACCGAGACAGGTGAAGCTGAGGGGGGGCTGGTGCTTGTGGCCCGCCTCGGCGGGGCCCTGAGCCTCGGGGCAGAAGCAGCCGCGGTGCTTCCAGCTCTCCTCCGGCTCCTCGTCCTCCGAGGACAGGGAGAGGGTCCGGGCGCGGGCGGGCCAGGCGGGCGCTCTGTCTCCAGCTTCCCGGGGGGGCTCAGCGCTGCCGCTGCCCAGGATGGACTGGATGGTGAAACTGGAGATGGGAGCAGCCGCCGGACAGCACTTGCTCGGCTCTTCTTTGCTGCTCATCCTGGGTTCATAAGAAAGCAGAGGAGGGAAGCTGTCGCTTTAGAGGGGCTGCGCGGGAGGGGGGGGCCCCGGCAGCCTGCGGGGAGCCGTCGGTGGGGGCTCTTTCGGGGGGCGTTCGGGGCGTGCGGCGGCCGGCTCTCCCCGCGCCGAGCCAGGCGGAATGCATGCTCCTTCCCCCGCGTCCCTATTGATCTGCGGGCGGCGGGCGGCGGGGCTTCATTTGCATGGAGGTGGCCTCCGCCGCGCCAATCACGGCGGCGGCGGACACGGAAAGTTTGGAAACCCGCGGGCTCCGGGAATGGGGAGGCACGGGGGAGGAGGGGTGCGCCGGAGCTGGAGGGGGGAACCCCCGGCGGGGACTCGCCGCCGTCCCCGGGGGCTAGGCTGGCCCCGCGGCCCCGGAGGAGGGCTGCTGGCCGCCCGCCATCCCTCCTGGCCTCCGCCTCGAGGGGGCGGCAGCGACGTGGGCTGAATGGCTCATGCCGCCCGGGGGCGGGGGTGTCGGGATAAACACCTTGTGCATATCCGGGCATCTTTACCCTGCTCCTCATTAAAGGAGGGGGAAAACCTGTCACGGTGTGTGTCGCCTGCTCGGCAGGGCTGGGAAACCTTCCAGAGTCTGGAATTTGCGCTGCTGTGCTGCAGCAGGGACAGATGTCCCACGAAATGCCTCCCGCGTTTTGATCCCAGGGCCTGGAAGCCGTGGGGAGCAGGGAGGGAGGGTACGTGCCGCTGCATTTCCAAATAAACTTTGTCAGCACTCAGGGGCTCTTCCCCTCGGGGTTGGACATAAATCACAGCCACCGCAGCTCCTGCCCTCGGAAGGGAAACCCGCAGGTGGCAGCTGCTGCGTCCCACCTGTCCCAAAGGGAACGCGGGGCCGAGCGCAAGGACCCCGCCAGGACCCATCACCTTCCCTAGCGCAGACGGAGCGGCAGCTGGGAGCCTCAGAGGCTCCCCAGGCCGCGGTTTTGGGGCCTGGATCTCCTTTTCCCGGAGATGCCAGGCGGAGACCGAGCCCCGACGGCTGCCTGGCACCGCGAGCTGAGCCCTCCCTGCCGCCGCCGTGGCATCGCCCCGGGAAGGCTCAGGAAGGAGCCTCGGTAACGAGGCCGGTGTGGAAAGCAGCAGCCTGGTCCCCGAGCTGCCCCATGCTTCCCCTGCCCCGGGCAGACCCTGCCGCCCTCTCCGCCTCCATTTCCCCGCTGCCTCCTCTCCGGAGGGATGAACTCCTTCCCTGGGCCCTCCTCCCCTGCGGACACCCGTGTCCGTGGGTCGGGCTGTCCCCGAGCCCGCCGCCGTCCCCGGCCGGGGAGGCTCCCGCGGAGGGGAGCGAGTGGGAAGCGCTGCTGCAGCTCGGAAATCCTGGAGAGTTTGGTCGCATCCGTGTCCAGGTGCAATATCCTTGGCCTTGGCAGGGCCGTGGTACCGGGTTTTTAACCCCGGGTTGCCTGAACGAGGTGGGGAGGGGGTCTCTGCGAGCTCCAGCTGTTGATTCCCTCTCTCCAGAAATATATCCCCCCCCAAAAAAAAATTAAAAAAAAAAAAAAAGAAAAATCAAATAGAAGAAAGCAAAGAATGAGATGGAAATATACAAATCAATAGAGACAAATGTCAAGACGTTTTAAAATGACATTTTCATTAACTCCGAGTCACCATATTATGTCCGGTATATTGAATAAAGTACTTATAATATAATTAGGTATAGCGAGATGACGACTGTTACCCAGACCAGCGGCATAATCTTTAACTACTTAACTACTTGATAGACTCATTAATGGACTAATTGATTAGGAAAAGTGTTCCAGCTCCTCCTCTCCCTCTGAGGGGCAGGTGCTGTCCTGTTTTACCACATTAACCTTTTCAGTGCTTTTCAACAGGGTCGCGACACATTACAAATGGTCAGCTTTAATCATGATGTCAGCTCATTAACCCGGAAAGACCCCGCACTGAAATACAATTTAAGAAATCGTCCTTCATCCCGCTCTGCCGCCCCGGCTGGGCCCGCACCCAGACCCCACGCCCCTCCCGGGGCGGGGAGCGGGTCAAGAGCCGTCCAGGGGACCTGCCCGAGCTGGGAGAGCCCCTGGGCGCTGCCAGCCCTCGGCTCCTGCGCGGGGACGGGCCCGGAGCAGGGAGGGAAGGCGACAGAGGGGCCACCCCGCCCCCCCCCCACCCCCCGCC
>NW_005054369.1:809960-811141 GCF_000277835.1 Geospiza fortis | reverse complement strand
GCGCAGGGAGGCTCGGGCGAGCCGCTCCCCGCACGCTGGGCACCCTCACACCGCTCCCTTCCCTCCTACATGAACGTTTCCTAATTTTTCTTATTTTTGAGGGGATTCTGACCCCTCAAACCACGCTTTCGGGCAGGTGAAAGTCCGCGGGGACGGCGGCGACAGGTCCCACTGGCCGGTCCCCAATGGTATGGGAGCGGCGAGAGAATAATTTGGATGTGGGAGAACAAACCAAGGTCATCAACACCGCCGAAAGAGCGCAGGAACAATAGATTCATTTGAAACAATATTTTACAGACGTTTTACGATCAATATGAACTGAAGCATTATGCTGTACCAATCTGTTAATGCTCTTAATGGTCTTCTCATTCCGTTAGCACACTATGCCAAGTCGATAGAGTAAAGTGATTATTACAGAGACACTTGCAGCATATTTGGAAAAAAAAAACCCTGAAACCCAAACCCACAGGGTTTTCCACCACTGTTTTAAAGCGGGATTATTCCCTCGGAGCGGCTCCGCGTGCCCCCACCTCTGCCGCCCGTTCTGCACGTCGCAGACACCGACAGCAGAATCAAACATTTCCCAACGACCTGTACCAGAAAATTTGAAAATATTCGGCTAAAAAAAAAAAAAAAAAATTACAAATAAAATTCCCAAAAAACCCAGACCCCCCACCGTGGGTCGCCGGGAGCGTGCGGCTGCTGGAGGGGCCGCACCGCTCCCTGTCGCGGCCCTCTGCAAGGCAAAACTCTTCTGAATCCCCAAATCTGGTGGCCGGGAAGTTTATATCTTTCCCCCCGCTGTTTGCTATACACAGCAACCCCCTATTTACTACCAAATAAAAGAAATACATGTGTGTTTCGACCACAAACAGGCGAGCTAGTTCTGTTCAGCCCTGCTCAAAACAGTGGCCGAGAAGAACCGCGTTATCTCTCGAATTGCAAACAAAGGCAGAGATTTGCCGAGCGCGGCTGCAGCAGTAAACACGAGTGGTCGCGGAGTTGCCAACAGCCGAGAAGATCGAAGCAACTTTCTTTGAATCGCCCCCGCCTCCCCGACAGAGAGTTTTTGTTTCTGTAAAGATGATTTTCCTTCCACCACTCGAAGCGATTGCTTTCACTCCATCCCAGAGTGATGCGGGATCTCCAGAAAGTTTAAGCAGGGCCAGAGGGGCGGGAGG
>NW_005054369.1:809035-809840 GCF_000277835.1 Geospiza fortis | reverse complement strand
AGCTCCGGCGGCGGCAGAGGGGCGGCTCGGGGGGCAGCGAACCGGGCCCACCGACCCTCGGCCCACGGCCCAACTTCACCGCCAGCTTTCACAGCATCCGCCTGCTCTCGATCCCGCCGTGTGCAAAGGCAGAGGGAAGCAGAAAAGCTGGGATCTGCTTAGATTGCTTAGTTTCTTTTTTTTTTTCCCCATCTCTTTAATTAAAAAAAAAATCCTGCCGAGCCCCATCAACCCCACCAAGATCACGGTTCCCCCGGGAAATGCCCCTGACAGTCCCGGGACGGGCACAGGAGCCGCTGCCCACTCCCGCACCCGCGCAAAGGCCGCGCTGCGGGGCCGGGGCCGCGCTGGTTCCATCGGCTCCTTCCTCTGCTGGGAAAGGGCCAGGAGGGTCCGGAATCGTTTTCTGAGCACTGACCAGAAATAAATGAGCTTTTTTTCCTTGCCGTTTGATAACATCGTGCTGCCGCGCTGTAAAATGGAAAGATGTATTTACTATGGCAACAATATTTTTAATGGGCTGCAAGCGACTTGTCCCAAAGTTGGTACTGCAAACAGCAAAGGCATCGCTCTGTTTGTAGGCGACACAGCCAGCACCGCATTTTGACCCCGAAACTCTGTTTATTTTTCATTTACGACCCATTGCCAGGGTTTTTATCCCAAACGAAAAGAAACCGCGGGATTATCTTTTCGCAACGCTGAGTTTTATTTTGATTTCTTTGGCCCCAAATCCTGCCCTCGGCGCTATCAACACGTCGATTCGGGCCAATCTGCGGGAAGCGGAGAGCGATCCTCTCTCCAAATA
>NW_005054369.1:807191-808738 GCF_000277835.1 Geospiza fortis | reverse complement strand
CCTCCCCTCCCCTCTGCACCCCGGCTCCAAGGAGGCAGCCCCGGCCGGATCGGCTCCGTGCGCTGCCAGCAGCCCCGGAGCTCACACACAACCTTTGGGTTATTTGTTTTGTTGTTTTTCCTCTTTTTTCCCCATGTTGTTGTTTATATATCTTCTTTTTTTAATTAATATTTTTTTCCGCCGGAAACCACACCTTAAAAACGATAAGGTACGGGTTTTATTGATTTTTTTTTTTTTTGCACCACAACATTAAGTTTATAACAATATAGGCTGTTTTAAAAATAGGACCGATCCCTAACAGAAAGCGAGAGGGCAGAGGGTACAACCGAAATTGGAAAACAGAATTTAAAATCGAACAAAGAAAAGAAACCAAACCAACCCAAACCCTTGGGAAGACAGCAAACAATTGTCAGACAACAGGTGAGCAGACACTAAGACAGAGAGAGACTAGAGGTGTCCACTCCTCACTTGATTTCTGCCTATTAAAATCCACATACCCAATGGACTTTAGAAGAAAACTGTACATCATATCAAATAAATTAAAATTACCCTAAAGTTGATTGTCCTTCACTTAAAGCGCCCAGCTCACCGAATCTCCCTTATTTATTCGCATAAGCCGGGCCGATGCTAATTCCCATGCCCTGCTCCCCTCTTCTCACTTTCCTTCGCTTTTAATTCTTTTTTATTTCATTTTGCACAACATGAAGAAACGCAATTTTACAATGCTAAAAACCCTTTCCTCACCATTCAAATAAAAGCAGTGCTTTAAGAATCGTCGTACAATATTGCACAGTTCAAAAGTACAATAATATTAATAATAATAATAATAATTAGTATTACAAAAGAAAGCAAAAGGGCACAGATTTGTTTTTTCCCCCCAGATACCGAAATAACTTTACAAGGAAAAAAACCCGAAACAACCCGACAACTAGGAAAACAAGAATTATAAACAAGAATTAAAAATGTCTAAGTAAACGATAATAAATAAGGGTCACTCAAAGCGTGCGAGTGTATTTAACCGTTCACTTTGAGGCTGTATTTCTCGCTCGTGAAAGTCTCATGGCAGAAACAGAAAGGTACAAAACGTGGGCAAGCAAAGAGGCAAAGGTCTGCTTAAATGAAAAGCCGTGGTCGATGAAGTTTGAGTCACGACAGGATCAGGAGCCTGAACAATTATTTGGAGGCAGAAGGAGAGATCCGAAAGGAACAGAAATTCAGCTTCCCGTTAGCGTTTGGCAAATCTCGAGGAGTGGCCTGGGACCATTCATTTTATTTTATTACTATCCTTTCCCCCCCTTTTTTTCTTATTTTTTTCCTTTTTTTTTCCTTTTTCTTTTTTTTTTTTTTTTTTTACAAAAATAAAACTAAAGCCACAGAGAGAGAGAGAGAGAGACCATCGCGGTTTTCATCCACGTTTACAAAAGGTGTGACAGCTCCAGGGTTCTCTACATGTCCCCGCTTTCATTTTCCTCATTTTCGTTTCCCTCCCCCCACATTTTTATTCTCTCTTTTTTTTGTTTTGTTTTCCTCCTAAATTTCCGCGACTT
>NW_005054369.1:804519-804932 GCF_000277835.1 Geospiza fortis | reverse complement strand
CCCGCGGCGGGCGGGCGACAGCGGGCACGACCCGGGCCCGCTGCTCGTGGGATCAGGGCACAAGGCGGCGGGATTCGTTCCTGCTCGAACCCCGGGTTTCGTTCCTGCCCTGCTCCTGGGCTTCGAGCTCCGGGCGCTCCCGGGGTTCGGTTATGGGGGGCTCCCGGGATCGATCGCTCCCGCTCTCGGAATCCGAACACGGATACCTGCCGCTCTGCGTGTTCGGGCACGGGGCGATCCAGGGATCCATCCCTGCCCCGTTCCCAGTTCCATCCCTGCCCCGTTCTCAGATTCATCCCTGCCCCACTCCCGGCTCCATCCCTGCCCCACTCCCGGCTCCATCCCTGCCCCATTCCCGGCTCCATTCCTGCCCCGTTCCCGGTTCCGTCCCCGCCGCTCCCGGGGGCCGGGGG
>NW_005054369.1:789374-804487 GCF_000277835.1 Geospiza fortis | reverse complement strand
TCCTGGGGCGCTGGGAACCCCACGGGAGCCCCGGTAGGGCCGGAATACGGCGTACTGCCCGCCCGTACCCGGGGAAGGGAAGGAAGGGAAGGAAGGAATCAAGGAATCAAGGAATCAAGGAATCAAGGAATCAAGGAATCAAGGAAGGAAGGAGCCACTCATTTCTGGCATCCTTCTAAACGTTTGGAATACCTTTGAGCGTGCACTGCACAAATCTGCCCTGGCACATGCAGAGCTCTCTACTTGGACGTGCTCACATGTGCACAGGGGGCAACAATCTCTACTTGTAAACATTTTAATGCCTCGATCAAATCTACCTGATATTTTTTTTTGCTATTTCGTTTTAAAGACACCCACTTGGCAATTTTTTTAATCTGAAACAAACTGCCCAGGAGTCTCTCCTACCCCTGAACACTTGGAGTTATAAGCAGAGGGAGAATTTATATAGAACCGGTCGCACAGTATTTTTGGCTGCAACAGATGTGGTGTTTCATGTACCTTCCACACATCTTGGGGATGGGGTCTCAGCAATTAAGAGTTTGCAGAAATATTCTGTTATTAACAACTGTTTCTTGTTCCGGCTCTCGTTAACAACTTAAATCTCCTGGCAAAGAAAAGGTCGTTGGGAATTTTCCAAACAAATGCTGTTTCTCTGGATTATCCCTCTACTCTGGGGTAAAATGTACAGAGGAAAAAAACCCCAGACAGACAGAAAATAGTTTCTGTTCAGAAAGCAGCCAATAGCCCCTTAACTCAGGCTCCTGCCTGAGACCTGGGCTAAAGCTCTGGGCTAAATCTTTGCAGCTCTAAGCCAAGGGTGAAAAGTTCTTATAGAAGACCCCAGTGCATTTCTCTGTCTCAGTGAAGATTTTATTTAGATATGAGTCACCAAAATAATTCTGTACTGAAGCTCCCACTCTTTTCCATCCATCTTTCACTGCTTTGGTAATTATGAGGTCCTAATCCCTTTGGAGTCCCTCAGGGCAAACAATTCACGGTAGAAAGCCAAGCAAGGACAAAAAATAAAACCAGCCTCTGGTTAACTTAAAAGATATTCCCACTTTGCAATTCTTTACTACAAAACAAACAAACAAAACCCTGCAGTGTTCTAAAAGTGCGTTTCTCTATCTCTGTTATTTAAGGTCCATAGATTTCTTGTTTATTTATGTATTTTATTTATTCCCCCTCCCCAGCAATATCTGGATGTTAAAGACTGGTATTGACCATTCCCCCCTTGCCCACTGGTGATGGAGCTGAGGGGATTTTGCTGCAGTCTTTATTTCTGTTTCTAGACTTTCACTCGTAGCCTTCCATTGTAAACAGATAATTATTATTTCATTAGCGTTGCAATTCAGAATTAATTGGCTAATTTACACATGGATCAATTGTATAAATGTGATGTTTGTGATAGGTGCTTGATATGATTTAAAGTAATTGTTTATTTTCGGGTTTTGGCTGTATTGTATTGCAAAGTGATTTATCTCCTTTTTTATCCTGTCTCAGCACTGCCTCTTCTTTTTCATTATTTTTCTAAAGAGCTACACTCCTGCTAGGCTGGAGCATGAACCCATGTGCTGTGATTCTGTGGTGGCCCCTGCTCCAAAAAGGCTTGCAGCCTGCTGAGGAGGGTGTGCAGAGCACAGCAGCCCTGTTTCCCTGGCAGGAATTACCCACTGCAGCCCGTATTTCACCCAAATTCCTGCCCCATCTTTATCTGCCACCCCTGAGCACTGTAAGCACGGGTGACAAACTTTGGGACACCATGGGTTCAGCTTTCTCTTTTCCATGCTGAGGAAAGGGCAGGGCTGAGTTTCCTGGTCCCTTTATTTGTCCAAGTGGGAGCTCTCCTGAAGAAGTTTGCACATCTGGGCGTCCAGAGATTGTGGGGAAGCAGAATTCCAGCCAGGCACTGCTTGATTCCATGGCTGACACTAAACATACTCCCACAAGAGAGTGCTGAGGCACCTCCTTGCCTCAGAGTTTGGATGTCCAGAGGGAGAAGGAAGAAAGGAGAAGACATTTTACAGCTTGCCCCACGCACAAACTCTCCTTTCCCAGGCAATCAAAGTGAATCCTTCCACCATCAGATTTCAGAGCTCCTGTCACACTGTCCAGCCATATAAACACGATTTTGTGAATGCCAAAGATTAACTGCTGCAGAGTCTGAGCTGTTCTCAATGGGTCTCCATTTCCTATTGCAGATCTTTTCATATTATCAGGGCCTTTTTAAAATCTGAGTTTTCAGCATTTCTCTGTCAGTCTTTCAAGTGCTCCTTCTGAAATGCATGGCTGGAAACAAACAGAGCTCACCCAGAGAAGGGATGCTGCTTTCTCATCAAAAGGAATGTCTCTTGTGGGATGGATTTGATAAGGATGTTCTATTCAAGACTGGAAAAACTACAAGGGAGTTTTGCTTGGAAGCCTGTCTCAGGTTTCCCCAGGCTGAGTGGATCAGGGTGTATGACATGTGTGTGGGTTGAGAGGTATTTTGGAACAGTTAAAGTTGTTCCCTTATTATGCCTTACAATGGCATTTTTGTACCTTTAAATGGAAGGCTTTGTTAGTCTCTGTTTTCCAGCAGCTTCCCGGCAAGCTGAGAGTCCTCCCTGACAAACATTAGAATCTCCTAGTGCTTCAAGAAAGCAGGTTGTTCAATTTATCAGACTTTTATTTCTGAGGCTCATCACAGTGCTGTGTCTGACTCACAGAGATGGCATTTTTGTCAGAAAAGGGGAGAAATTTCTGGGTTGTGATGTTTTTGTGAAACAAGTGCTGCTGCAAATTCCCTGTGATTTGGAGTAAATCCACAGGGACAGAACTGATGAGGTGATCCAAGCACAGTCTTCGTCTCACAGAGCCCTACACAGGAACTCTATAGAATGTGATAAGACTCTCTGATCTCATCACAAACTCATGCCACATATCCCTTGCTTTTGTCACTTTGTCTCGCCCACCAGAATAATTTCTAGAAGGTTTCATCACCCTGGCATTAGTCATGTGGGCACAATTTATCACTTCCACAGGTGAACTCACCCAGTGGAGGCCAGCTGAATGCACTGGAGGGAATCCTTTGTGAGAAGTGCCACTGGAGGATTTGAAGGCAGAGCATGTGCTGTTCTTTAACATCTTATCCAAACATAAACTTCAGCTCATCTTTCAAAATCTGTCAGGACAGAGGCACCCAAAGAAAAATGAATAGATGGTGGCTTTGCAGCTTTATATCTGAAGCCCAGTGCTTTTATAGCTGGTTGTAAACTCTGAATCATGTAAAAAAGTAAAAACACCCAAATATCAAAACCAGGACTATGTAAACATCAGGACTGGTGAAATGCCAAATAAGCAGATGTGGCCATAAATAGGTAATTTATTAAATCCACAAGGGAATCCTGTCACCACACCTGAAAAGTGCTGAGTATTTCCAGCTCCTCCTGGAACAGAAAATTGCTGCAGAGCTCTGTGGTGGCTGTGGCTAGAAAAGAGGTGTTCTCAGCTTTCAGATCTCAGATCCAAACTCTCCATTTGCAGAGGGCCAACAGAGAGCAGAGCAGATCCAATGCTTGTGTGCAGGGCAGCTGGATAATGTGCAGGTTTAGGAGTTCTTAAATAATCATTGATTTCAAAAGTGTTACAGCCCATTGACTCAAAAACCAGCTGCTTCTAAAGCCTCTCGTGTTCCTATCACAGATCCTTGGCAATTGTAGGAGAGTTATTCTGGATGCACCTACTGAACATGAGCTGGGCCTTGAATTTCATGCAAAGATCCTCAGATCACCCTGATTTCCCCACTAATGTTTGTTATGACAGCCTGAACCAGCTGGCTCTGAGTCAGCAGATCCCCAAAATAGCTCGTGGTTTTGCAAAATAGATGAATGATGGGGTCGTTTTGTGCTTCCTCAAGAGCTTCTTTGTCAAAACCTTATTAATGACTTATTAATGACTCTGGCAGTGCCCAGGGAAGGCTGCTCCCCAGGGAAGCTCGGTGTTCCTGGAATTCCAGGGAGCCAAAGTGATGCTCACACCACAGGAGGCTCCTCCTCCCTCGTTGGGCTGGGGAACCTCCAGCGTTTCTTGTCTTCAGATATTCAGAGATGAAGTTCTGCCATTGCTCCCATGGTGCACAGACTCTGTTCTACCTGTTTTACCGAGAAAATTTTTTCTTTCTACAAAATCTTCCTGTAAATTCCAGGGAAAACTTTATCCTAGACAATAAAGTTGCTTATTTCTAAATATATTAATATAAGTGCATAACTTCACATTATAAAAACAAACTATCAGAGGTCAAGAAAGGACTGCACAAATTTCACATCACCTTACTTTGAGCCACGGGTTTACATTGAAGTTTTTCTTTGTTTGTTGTTGGTTTTGGTGGGGTTTTTTTGTTTGTTTGGGTTTTTTTGTTTGTTTGTTTGTTTTTTTACATTACTGCCTTTTTAAAATTATACCACTGAAGAATTGGATATCTATTAGAAAGCCAAGCATTATACAGAAAATCTTTTTAACATATTTTGGTTAAACATTTAGCAATACACGTCAGAAACTCGTCAGTAATAAACCTGGTGGAAGCAATGCTGGTGGAGAGCAGCAGAAGGATTGAAGGTTGTGCAAAACTTCTGACACCATCATAGCCATCGCAGTTACACCTTTTTTTGGACAAGAGAAGATTCCCTTTGGAATTGAGACACAGGGACCCAACCAGTTCAGAGTGGTGGCTTGAAAGTTCTTCCTTATAAGAAAGACTTTCAAGCAGCCATGAAGCACTGACAAAATACAATCAAGGGTGATTTTTTTCCACAAAATTTTACATTAGCAGATTTTTGGCTTGTCATTAAGGATCTGTAAATAATATCAGAAAAAAAAAACCAACAAAACCAAAATGATCAAAAGAGACTATGTACAGTTAAATGCCTTGTTCAAGGTGGCAGATAAGGCAAATAATAATAAAATATTATGTATGACAGAAAGTGGAAGAATTCCAGCTGGGTATGTGCATGAAAGGCAACACATTTAAATAATGTTGGGTATTTACAGAGCAATAGAATTGTCAAAATAACAGTTTTTACATAGAAATAAACATTATCTGTTTCTCCTCAGCAGCCTGATGTGTATCCTTGCTGTGTGCTGTCATTCCCAGAGTGTGACATCTAACTTATGTGTGCAATAAAAAAAACCCTCAGCACGTAACAAAACCCACCCAGACCACACGTTGCCTTAAACATTCCAGTCAGGAAAATCCTGTACAGTGCACATCACCCTGCCACGAGAGGTTTGCTATGGATTGCTGTGCTGGAGAGCTGCAGTGGGGCGAAGAATGGAGGAAATGCAAAAAGACTCGAGGACCAACGTGTGAATGACACTGCCACGAGAGGTTTGCTATGGATTTCTGTGCTGGAGAGCTGCAGTGGGGCGAAGAATGGAGGAAATGCAAAAAGACTCGAGGGCCAACATGTGAATGACACCTCTGCTGTTAGTTAGTTAGTTAGTTTGTTTGTTTATTTGTTTGGTTTTTGGCAGGCAGGGCTGCTCCGAGGGAGAAGATGAGGCGCTGTCTCCCCAGTGAGAGATCCTGATCTGATTCTGCTGTAAAGCCCTGAAAGTGATCAGAGAGTGATCAGGATTTCCAGATGCCCTTGAGAATGCCCTTCACCCTCACGATCAGGCTCTGAAATGATAATAATGATAATCTATTGATCGGAATGCTTGGCAGCAGCGTGACACACACAGGGCTATTGATAAGCAGCGCTGATATTTCAGGTGACAAACAAGGACTGGGGGGTGATTAGTTTAAATATCTCCAGCTGGGAAACTCTGAAGTGATATTGGCCTCCAGAATGTCTCTGTTTTTTGGCTGGGAACAGATTTCCATCTGAAGCTGTGGAGATGAGTTTCTGGAATTATTATACTACTATAGTACTATAATGAGTACAAATCCAGCAGAGGGTGGATGGACGGAGCGCTGGACGCTCCCCGCTCGCCCTTCAGCACCACGGGCAGCGCCGGGAGCGCCGTCCCGCGGGTCTGGGAGCGGGGATCCTGCTGTAAAAGCTCCCAACAAACCCAGAATTAACAGCATCTAAACCCTGAGATTACAAGTTAAATCCTTTAATTAACCCTAAATCCAAAGGACCCTTTGTCTGGGTTCCCCGAACTTTCACAGACAAATTCAAGGGAATTACATCTCGGGTTATTTTAATATCAAAGAATTTCATAAGAATTCATGAGAATTTTTCCCTTTCCTACAGCGTTGATGCATTGCCCTGTTTATCCCCCAGCTGGTGTTTTTTGTACTTCTCAGGGATATATCAAAGTTTATGCAGTATGTGTAACTCGAGGGAGATGGAAAAGGCATTGACAATATTAATTGTTTCATAAATAGCGTCAGATAGGATATGCTTTTTATAACCTTGGTTTAAACCCTGTTAGTGAAAAACCAATACCCTGCCATTTGTTTATACTTTTCTTGGCGTACAGGGCAGATATATTAGAGAGAATGAAGCCAATAAAAGGTTACAGGCAGCCTTTTCCACTCTCAACTTTTAGGCATGGCCCCTTTTTCAAAAGAAAACTGTCTTTTATTTTGGAGCATTATAACCATTCCACCCGTCTGTAAAAATGAAAGAAGAACCAGAAATTACAAGGGACCAAATAGAAAGGACCCTTTTTGCTTTTAGGTGAGCACTTCTTCACACAAGCAATTCCACAGGCTCCACCACGAGCAATTCCATGCCTCCCATGCTGAGGCAGAGGGAGGAAGGGCTCCACCAGCCAGCCCAGCAGTGTGGGGGTCTCTGGGGCAAAGCTGCCTCAGAGAAAAAAGCTCAGCAAGGGAAAAAAACCCCTCTTTTCTTCAGTGTTCTTGTCTGGATCCCAGAAGTTTATCACAGAACAAGTCCCGAGGGTGGAAAGAGGAATGGCAAACAATCCCAAAGGCAGCACACGACTGAAAGTTTCAGACAAGGAAAACACTCTGCAAATTAATTCCTGGAGGTCTTGCAGAAGTTCTTAATGGTAAAAGAGACTCCTGAAAAAACCCTTTGCACTGCAAGAATTTTGCTCCTTTTATTTCCTTTATTCAGCATTTTAGTCCCTGCAGGCAGGGACAAGGAGGTAGGTTATGGTGGGTTTACCTGGTAGGGCGTGGTGGGTTTGCCCCTGCTTTCATTTAAAAAATGTGTAAAGTGTTCAAAATGTTTTAATCATGTTCTATGCAGTGTCACATGCAAAAGAAACACAACTCTTGCACATCTTTAAACAAGAGTTTCAGTGCTGCCGTGTTGTGCTGTATTAATATTACAGTTTTGGAAGATGTGTAGCATAGCAGCAGCTAACTGAGGGCTGGAACATTGGAAACCAAGAGAGGAAAGAAAGAAGGAAGGAAATGCCATTCAATATTGCTGGAAATTCCATAGAAATTCATGAAAATAAATGTGCTGTGTATGTTTTTATGTTTGGTTTTGGTTTTTGGTTGGTTTTTTTTTTTTTTTTTTTTCTCCATAGCATGGAATGGCCCCACTGCAGCCTTGAGTCCCTTCTGCAGAAGCAGCAGTTATCCTTGGGATGGGCACTCCCTGGGCTTTCCCTTGGTCTGTGCACAAGGAATGTGAAGTTTGCTGTCCTGGTTTTCAGAGCAGGTCTGCATGGATCGTCTCCTGCAACTTCAGGAACTTTCTGTGCAGAATCAAAGGTCAGGCACCGTGGCAAAGCCATAAAATTCCTTACCAGAGGGAACACCAAGGCATGGTCCTTTCTCCCATGAGAAGAGGAGGCTTTGCTCAGCAATCACTTTTATTCCAGACCTATTTGTTTCTCAGGCTACAATAAATCAGCAGTGTCTGACTTCTTCAGCATCTCTCAGACCCAGAACCCAGAAGGTTTTTAGGAACATGCTCCAGAAGAGTAGAAACTCGATGAAAAATAGAGGAAGAAAAGCCAGAAGTACCTGTGGAGGCACAGAGTGTCAAAGCCAGGCACAGATCAGATTTTTCATTTGCCTCCCAGCCTCTGCACACCCAGACTCCAGCAACAGCTGGAGAGGACTGGCAGATACCTACAGAAACAAGGAAAGCAGTAAGAATAAAGAAAGCAGTAAGAATAAATTCTGTCTGGAAGGTGCTCCCACTTGTTGCCCACAGCTGGTTGTAGCTTAGCCCTGTGGTGTGGGTAATGTTGTGTTTGGGACCTGGGGCAGAGTCCTGCTCCCTGACTCCTCCTGTGATGTGGTCAGAGGGAAGAGAATTGGGGCAAAGAAAAGTACATTTTAAAGAGCCACGTTTCACCCCTTTTTCCAGCACAGCTGTTTCCAGTTGCTCTGGAAGGCCAACAGAGACTTGAAGGGAGAATTTTGCCACCTCAGTGCAGAAGCAGATGTGACAGCTGGCGGGCTCTGTGTAAAGTCTTTACCTAAATCATGTTAATCTCACTGCTAAACTCCAATCTCCAGGCTTGGAGAACACAGTGCAGCCCACCCATGGCACCAAGGCTGACCCAGCACCAGCCTTTTTGCCACTGCCCACGTGTGCTGGGCTGGTCTGAAACACCACGACCAAATCCCATTTGCAGCCACGCGTGTGCCTTGCCTTGCTGCTCAACCTGCCCATTCTAATGACTTGCAATTAAATCAAAGCCTTGCTCACGCTCTGGGGCTCCCTGGGTGAGGCTGTGGCTTTAATTTCACCCTTCTCACAGCAGCAGGCTCCAGGATTATGGCTCACGTGCTGTGGGAAGTAATGGTGATCCAAAAAGCAAACGGAGGTGGGCGCTGAAGGAGAAATCACTTATGCAAATAGAAATATTTTCAATAATGATCAACAGCATGAGAAAGAATATAGGCAAAATTACATTAGGCAGAGGAGTTTCATTTTTAAAATGTTCCCTAAGTGCTAGAAATCTTCCCATCTTCATTTTTCCCTTTAAACTCTGTCATTTGTACAGCCTATTAACCTTTAACTTTATGACTATCCTAATGTGAAATACTGGCAGCATTTAAGTCTGAGAATACTAGAGAGCTACCTTTCTGGTTGGCAACAGAGGTGAAGCACTTTCTTTTAAATCAGTCATTTTTAATATCAGTCATATACACACTGCATCAGAGACACTATTTTTAGGTTCACGTGCTGCTGTTACTTATAATAAATGCTCTACAAACCCCAGAGATCTCACACAGCCCTTCTTGTCTGTCCTCTCTCAGTTCATCTCCCTAATTGTAGCCTTCAATTCTGCTCAGAAGTAGAGGAGAAAATTAAATCAAATCACTTCCTTCAAACTCCCTCTTTCCTGCTCTTAAAAAAAGACAAGGTAAAATTAATTATTTGTGTTTACAGGAGTGGCTGAGGAGTTGAGCTGAGGCTGAAACTTCGTGGTGTGAGGCCCTGAACCAGTTTTTCCAGCCATTTCTGCCCTGCAGAGCTGGTGTGGGGCAGGTGAGGGGGGTGATTAAGTGACTTCCAAAAGGTGGTGGGGTGGTGAGAGCTGGGGCTGCATCGATTCCACCTGGGGCAGGGATGGCAGAGCTTCAGCACCGAGCTTGGGAGGTTTTAATTGTTCCCATTTGTTCAAACCACAGGAGTGACAAGGGCTGCTCAGACCTGAGGACAGGAAGCTCTGTTGTTTGTGGCTAAATCTCAGTGATTAAACAGCAGCCAGGCATGAGGGGGGAATGATCTCTTGGGAATCTGCTGGAATTTGAAATGGAAAGAAGTCTTAGAACTTTGGGCTTGTAGGTTAAGCATGAGTCCATAAAACAAAATATTTAAAGATTAAGTAAAAAACCATAAATACTCCTCTAGACAATATTTTATTAATCAATAACTCCTTAAAAGGTCTTATAAATAAAAGTCTTGTAAATAAATGAAGTCTTATAAATAAAAGTCTTCTGAACCACACTATAGCAATGTAAACTGAACTCACCATTCCTACCTATGTAAAAAATAAGAAAATAAACCACATCATCAAAAAAAATTCAGGAGTCTCCTTTCTAACTTATTCAAAGTTCCTTAAAAATCCCCACAGGAATGTGCTGGCTCTCCTCTCTGTCAGTGGGGGCATGGGGCATCACTGTGGCCTGGGAGAGCTTCCAGAAAGAACTCCCAGCTGGAAAGAGCAGCCAAAGCTGTTACACTGATGGCAGGGAAAACATTGCCTGCGAGCGAAACCGCCAGGATTTATGGACACAGAGCCTTCCCCTCTTCCCCTGCTCGCTCAGGCCCAGCAAACCTTGGAGCAGCCCAGCAGGGAGCCCTGGAGCAGCACTCAGAAGCCAGATTTCCAGGCAGGGCACAGTGCCTGTGTCCTTAAGCACAAAATACCCAGCCCCAAGGTGGGGTGCTGTTCACAGGGGTCCCAGGATGAGGGAAGAGATGAGAATCTTGACTTCCTTCAGGCTGATTTATTATTTTATGATATATATTATAGTAAAAGAAAACTTAAAGAAAATTATTTTATTATATATATTATATAAAAAATCGATTATATTAAAAGAAATTAACATAAAAGAAAATATATTTTATTATATATATTATATTAAAAGACAATTTAGTATACTAAAACTATACAAAAAGAATAGAAGAAAGGATTTCATCAGAAGGCTGTCAAGGAATAGAAAGGAATGGAATAATAATAAAATCTTGTGACTGACCAGAGAGTCTGAGCCAGCTGGACTGTGGTTGGCCATTAATTAGAAACAACCACATGAGCCCAATCACAGATGCACCTGTTGCATTCCACAGCAGCAGATAATCATTGTTTACATTTCGTTTCCGAGGCGTCTCAGCTTCTCAGGAGAAGAATCCTGTCAAAAGGATTTTTCATAAAATAATGTCAGTGACAGCAAGGAGCAAGAGCAGCCCCACAGTGGCCCTGGCTGCCCAGCCCTTCCCTGCCCACCTTGGGATGGGCAGAGGAAGCCCAGGGCTGCCCAAATGTCCCCCTTTGTCACCTGCAGGGCACGGTGCTCCCTTCCTGAGTGAAGGACACGGTGCTGGTGCTGCAGCTGTGACAAAGGTTTGAACCAGCAGATTTTACTCTGATGCAAACTCGCTTCTGAGAGTTTCTCTTAGGGGATTTTCTGCTCTCAGCGCTGCTTCCCTCAGCCTGAGAAAGGTCTGGCTTCTTCCTCCCTCTCACTGGGGCTGCAGTCTTGCTTTTGGGCAGAAATGATCACACACCAGCCCAGGCTGAGCAGGAGCTCTGGAAGGGTTTTTGACCACGGATCAAATTCAACCAGGCAAAATAAATGTGTGGGACAGCTAAAGATTTGAGCAATCCTTGGCCAAAGGAGGAAATCCAGAGCTAGGCTTGCTCCTGCATCCTGTGTGTCCTACAGCTCTGCAGCCTGTCCTTTCTACTCCTTTGAGGGGATCCCTGGGGTGGAATTTACGTTTATGTTGGTGTCTGGGTTTTCCAGCAGCCTCTGCCCAAGGCATTAATGGAATGGGGTTCAGCACACAGCAGGATCTCCTCAGGGGCCAGCACAGCTCCTGCAGGGACAGCTGGCATGTGCCACCACACCCCTGTCACCTCTGTCACCCCTGCTCTCACCCAGGGAGCCGAGGAAAGCCCCCAAACCTTCAGCACGTTCAGCCACCGCCCCATGGAGCTGCTGCTCCAAACTCCAGCGGGGTTTTTAGCGACAGGATCAGTTTAGGAGTGCTCCTGGGCCCTGTTGGTTTTAATGCAGCAATCAGAGGTTTAAAACTTAGCCTGTGTTTAATTGCTGCTCTGAACAACAGCAGCAGGATCTGGTGCTCACTCTCCTCACTGACCCAGTGCTGGGACAGAAAGGTGGCACCAGCCTCACACCAAAATCTGGGCATTTGTCCCAAACCTGAAAATCAGATGATCCCAAATTCTTCTTTTTTTATTTTAAAAGTAGGTATATATTATTGTCTCTGCTTTTTATTGAGATGGGACTGCTGTTGGGTTAAGAATGATTTATTGCTCAGATAAACATCAGTTTCAGAGGTTGTGAGATTTTAAAGGAGTAAGTAGTTGGTTATAGCTGAAGAGTAGTCACAAGCTTTTTGTTATAGGATAATTTATAACTACCTAATCTAATGAATAGATGCTACAAAGTTTATTTTGTTTTTTCGACTTACCACTTTTGCTTAATTTTGTTGTACTGTGGATACTTTTGTCTAATGGGTTTTTGTCTGACATGCACACACGTTTCTATTACAATTTTAAACTTTTAACTTACTCTATATAGTTACTCTAATGGGTTTTTGTCTGATATGCACACATTTCTATTACAATTTTAAACTCTTAGCTTATTCTATATAGCTACTCTTACATTATAAACCCTTCAGCATCTTATCAATAGTTTCTCAATTACTTAAGGCATATTGCTTCTTACAACTATAGAAACACAAGTTTATGATTTTTCTGCTTAATGTCTGTGTGTTTTGTTTTTACATCAATCTAAGTTTCTTTTAAGGCTGTAGATCAAACTCTTCAGTGTGGCAGCAGAAGTTTCTGTTTTTCTGATTCCCACAGGTACAGTTTCCCCAAAAGAATGTAAGCACAAATGAATTTGGAAAGGAAACTATGTAAAGCTGCTTGTTAATTTAGCTCCCACTCTCAGGTATTTAATTTTTGGCATTTTCCTAAAGTTTTCATCTCTCCTAGTCTTGTTTTATGGTTAGCATAAGGCCAGCCTGAAAGATAATATATTGTGACTGTTAGATTATTTATTTCAAAGCCAAGTTATTGATTATTGCAGGCTGAAAATGACAAATGGCATCTGAGAAAGGCACGGTCAGCGAGTTCTATTAAAGAAATGATAGTATTGCTCATGGATTGTTAAAAGGTTCAGTTTAGATACTTTATAGGTTTATATCCATCACTATTTAATGACCAAATGATGAAAAATACGAGTCACAGCGACAATTTCTTTCTGTTACAGTTTTATGTTTAAGCAGTTCGCAAAATGAGAGAAAATTTTTGTGCTAAGGGTTTATGCACCCAGGTCTTGTAATCTGGGACTGAGCTTGATTATTTGAAAGGCAATGACTCAATACAGGTGGCTGGGGCACACTGGAGTGGAGTGTGCAGTGCTAGTGCAGAAATGCTGGGGATGGGATGGGATGGGATGGGATGGGATGGGATGGAGATCCAGGGCAGGAGGGCTTTGTGGAGGGTCCATGTGTTACACCCCCAAAGAGGACCCCCCAGAGCTGCCTCTTAGGGCCCAGTCCCAGGGCAAGGCTCAGGGAAATTCTCATTTTCCCAGCATGATTCCACCAGGCAGGGCAGAGGAGTTTGGGGTGGGTCGCTCTGGAGGGACAAACAGACATTGATGGGCAGGAGCCAATCCCACCCCAGGGCATCCTGGTGTCCCTGATATCCTCCATTCCCCTTCCTAAAGGGAGCCAGAGTAGGATTTGTCCTGTTTTTCCCATATTTAACTCCTCAAGCTCAAGCTGGAGGCCAGCATCACTTTTTTCATTTGCCACAGGTAGGAAAGCCTCTCTTCTCACTCGTATGCTCTCGGAGCCATCTGCTCAGAACACTTTCAAAATGAGGGCAATTAGAGATAAGAGCTAATAACACTCCAACCTGCATGCTGGGAAATGCCATTTAATCACTGTTGCCTTGGCTGGCAAATCAGGAGCAGCCTCTGGCTGGAACAGGGTGATAGAGCTCCCACACAGGCTCAAATGAAGAGCCCAGCTGCAGTGTTTGCCACCGTGAATTGTAGCTGCAAGACCTGGAATCTGGCCTAAAGAGCTGATATAAATCCAGCAGGATAAATCTTCCCCTACTGCCTGTGGTTTCACACCGCCTTAACTCAACTCTTTTACCTAATCTCTGACCTTCCTTTGTAATTTTTCACGTTTCCCAGGTAAAGCTCAGGGTGCTCGTGGGCTGAGGCTGAGCCAGCAGGGCTGGGGAGTTCAGGTTTTCCCCTGGGGGAGATGAGCAGGGCTGTGCTGGTGGGAACCTTTGGCAGCGCTCTGCACTCAATTTCCCAGCGGCAGGAGCATCACTTGGTTTCCTTCTCCTGCATCCTGTGGCAGAAATGAGCTCTGTGAAATCTGAGAGCAGGAGCAGGATGGGAGCTGCTCTCCCACCAACAGCTACAGGGAAGGTTCACAGCTCCAGAGCCAGGGGGATTGGCCACAGTCCCTGGCAGGTGCAGCAGGGCAGTGCTGTGGTGTTGTGAGGGTCCTCAGGATGAGGTGAGAGATGAGAATTTGACTCCAAGTTCTCAGAATATATATATTTATATATATATAGAGAGAGAGAGAGAGATAATTTATGTTATGTTATGTTATATGTTATGTTATGTTATATTATAAGAAATGATATACTAAAACTATACTAAAGAAAGTGAAAGGAGACATCAGAAGGCTTAACAACAATGAATAATAAAAAACTCGTGACAGACTCAGAGGGTTCGACACAGCTGGCTGTGATTGGTCATTAATTAAAAATAATTCACATGCTGGGTAAACAATTCTCCAAATCACATTCTGGAGGAGTAAAACGTGGAGGAGCTGAGGCTTCTCATCTTGCCAGGAGAAGAAATCCTGGTTAAGGGATTTTTCAGAGAATATCACAGTGACAGGGCAGGATCCAAGGGCAACAACCCATCCCAAAATGACCGTCCTGGTACGTGCCTGTAAATTAAGAGATGCCAACAACAGACAGGGCAGGGTGATTTTAATTCCAACCCAAATTTCCCCCTCAGCTGGCAGTCTTACCCACCAGGTTTGATCTTACAGCAAATATTTTCAACTGATCTAACTTTCAAACCCAGGAATTAACAAGGACAGTGGTGACTTCGGCTGAATTACAATCTTTGTGCAACCTTTAAAAGCAGCACTAACATCTCCTAGCTAGCACCAATCCATAAAGAAACCCACTGCTGCTTTCAGTCCACGTGCTGTGACACAGGATTTGCAATCACTGAGCAGGCAGGAAAAGAAGAAAAACCTGCCCAATTTTATCCTTTATTTGGCAAACCCATTTTGCCAGGATGTGTGGAAAACACCAGGGCTGCGGGGAGGTGGGGAGCAGCCTGGAGAGCAGATCTCTGCTTGGAGGTGCCCCTGATGCCACCCTTGGCACATCCTTTGTGCTCAGGTCCTGAAACCTTCCACAGAATGGTCAGGGCTGGC
>NW_005054369.1:776874-786874 GCF_000277835.1 Geospiza fortis | reverse complement strand
CTAAAAACCTGGAGACAAATGACTCGTGGGCACAGCTCTGCCCTGCAGCCTGCTCCCACCTGAACGCTGCATGTTAGCAGCAAAACTTGTGTGTGAACATCAGCCCCAGAAAGCCTCGTGCTGCAGTCAGGTTAAGCTATTTCACAGCTTCTAATTCATTCTGCAGTGGTAAAGTTATATTCCTTCTATTACCTTGCTCCAAATGTGCATGGGGCAGCTGGTTCTTTTTTCCTTCCCTTACATTTTCATGATTTATATAAATACTTTTGCAGCTGTATTGTATTTTATTTTTATCCTTTGCATTTTATTGGCACAAAACTACTTGTGCATTTGCAGTGCTCCCATGCGTATTTACCTATTTACTCCATGATTATTTATTGAAAGCTATCTCATGCTCAGTTACTTTTCCACTTTCTTTTGCTTTAAACATTAAACAGATGCAGTATATTTTCAAATAATTTAAACACAAATCTTGATGAGTGAATTTGCTCTTTCTGCTGTGTCAGTGGCTTCTTTTTCTTCCCTGTTCCCTTTTTTCCTGCACTGTACATTTCTATCCATGCTGCAGGATCACTCATCAATTAGAAAGCTTTGGGATCTCAAAGGAGTCCATGCAATTTCAAATATTTCTATTAGAAAACAAATAAAAATTATTTATCTCTCCTTTCCTCTCCTTTCCCTCCTTGTTCCTCTCCCCTGTTTCTGGGGGGAGGTCACTGTGCAATTTCAGATTGTGCTCCAAATGGGTTCATTTCTCGTGCCCTGGTTGAAAAGCCAGGGAATGCTCTTTGGCTTTTCCAGACTGCTAAAAGAGGTTGAAGATGGATGCACTGGATATGTCCCTTCCTGCAGCAAGAGTTTTGTCCCAATGAAAATAAAGGGCTGGAGCATGTGGAGCATTTAAATTCCTCTCAAGAAAACATCTGTGAACGTCTCTTTCACCCAAGAGTGCCAGTCAGGCATCGTCAGGCAGATCCAGGGGGAGGAAGGCAGCAAGGAGAGGCAGGAGCTGACTGCAGAGGAACAGAATTATCCAGACAATAGGGTGGAAGTGCTGACAGGACATGGGGTCCCATTTTCAGGGGCAGACCTGCTCACTCCACCAGCAGCCTCATGCCTTGGCTCGTGGTGACAGCCACAGCTTCTGCCTGGAATCCCACCTGGGTACAAGGGCAGGTGACAAAGCAGAATGGCAAGAAGTGGAGAAAGGGCATTTTCCAGGGCATTGCACAGCAAGGAAAATATTCCTGACATATGAAACCTTGATTATTATGCTAACTTTCAAAAAGAAACAAACCCACCAAAGGCCTGCTACTGTGCTCTTCCCACTGCTCAGCCCTACTCACCTCTTCTGTTCCAGGGTCACCACGGCAGTGGCAGCACCAGAAATCTTCTGGAAGTCCTCAGCTGCAGTCACGATTTTGGAGGAGCCTTCCTAAAAATATCCCAAGAATCTTATAAGGAAACAAAAACGTGCTGCAAGAGAGAGCCTGAAAAGCATCCTCTTAATTTTACCAATTGTAAATCCCACAGCCTCGACTCCAGCTGTGCTGAGCAGAATCCCATCACCAAAAAACACAACCTTCTTCTTAAAAAATGCTTCAAAATTCCAGGGATGGTGAAATTGCTCACTGTCCTCTAGCTGGCAGCAGATTTGGAGCCTTGCTGGCTGTGGAGAGCCTGCAGCTCCTGGGTTTGGTGGCCAGGTCCCCAGGCTGCCCTGTGCTCCCAGTGAGCAGCAGGAGCCTTGCTGGTGGCCTGGTGAGCCCCTGGGGCACAGAGCCCCCACACAGGATGCCCTGTGTCTGTTTATGGCCAGCCCAGTCCCAGGCTGCATGGGGATGGTGACAGAAGGATTTCTGCCTCCTCTCCAACTTGCCATTCAGACCTACTCCACAACTGGCTGCAAGCCATTATTCCCCCAACTGTTGCTGCTTTTTAAGCCCTACAGCTGCTCTGCACCATCCTAACCACCTCTCTGACTGTTCATTAGGGACCTGCAATGCTCCTGGTTTATTCCATTTACACCTGGATTTAACTAACCTGGGTTTTGTGCCCCGTCGCCTCTTCATTACGGGGCTGAATCGCTTCCTGAGGACCAAACCATGCAGAGTCTTGGGCGCCTTCTCTTCCCATCCATTTCACTTAGGCACCTGCTCTCCTTGGAAATTGATGGCCAGCTCGGGTTGGATGAGCCCTGAGCTCAGGTTCTGCACTCAAAAATCTTCATTTGCACCAAACAGGGCTGCACGTGGCTGGGGAGGAGGCAAAGCAATGCGTGCGTGGCCATCGAGGACAGAAGGGCTAATCAGGGATCAATAATCACAATGATCCAGGTAACTGCTTTGGAATATTTAATCAGGGGCAGCAATTAAGGTTCATGTAGATGTTGCAAATTCAAAGCCTTGAATCCAAGTCAAGTGTTTAGCTTTAAGGATTGCACAGGTTTCCCCAAATGATGTTTCCTCCCTGCAGAGCCAGCATAAAGATCACATGAAACTGAAATGAACTCCACTTTTAAATAATGCCCAGCTAAAAATAAAATTTATAATTTAACTGGCATGATAGCCAAGCATTAAATATTTCCCAAGGAAATTTTGGATTTCATAAAGCGTAAAGATCTGCCAGAATTCCTCAGCTGGAGTGCTATTGGGCTTTTTGGCTTTATTTCTCTAAATGATATTCAGAGTTTGAAAGTGAAGAAGAATATTTGCTTCTTGGTAGCCTGAATTCCACCAAGATACAAATCTCTGTCTCTTTGAGGATGATAAAAGAAGTCAGGCAGGGTATTGTATACCATCCTGCATTAAGAAAAACTCGAAGGTTTAAGGCCATCTGTATTTAGATCCAAGGACAGATGAGACATTTAAGTTTTAGTAGCACTCAGTTATACACCTGACATAGAGAAATGGCTGCAATCCTTTTTATCAGGCTGGAGAATAGGCATTAAATGACAAAATATTAGTCAGGCCATAGATCCCCGAAATGTATAAGTTCTGCAGCAGCTTCATTAAATCTGTTTTTTATCAGAGAGGAGAGAAGGGTCTGGTTCAACATCGCCAGCGTTTGAGGCATTGGGCTTTTAGAGATACTTCATCCATCTGTCTATTTTCATATTTATTGTTTTACCAATCACTTTATTCATCCATCTGTTCATCTGTGTAAACCCATTTTTTTAAATTTTAATTTTTATTTATGGACTGACCTTAATAAACTCCCCTCAAGTACGGCGTGTTTATCACTGTCACGGATGAAAACGTTATTAATGACGGGAGGGCCGCGCGGGGACCACGGGCGCCCTTTAAATTCCTTTTCAGCTGACTGGGCTGCAGCCACTCAGCTGGGAGGGGGTGGCTGGATCGATAAGGTCGGAGTTCAGGCACTGGTCCCATCTCCTCCATCATCCCCATCGCTGCCAGATGACCATGCCTGCAGGTGGAGCGGGGACATCTCGGCGCCAAAGGCTTTCCTGCCCCCAAGGAAAAGCTGGGGGCAGCTTGGGATGGTTATTTTGGGATGTGCACAAGGGAACACGTGGGTGTCAAAGGAAAGGAGCAGCCCAGGGTGTTTGGAGGCTGAGGAGTTCAGCTCTTCAGGGAAATTCTGGCTGAGCATAAATTGGGGATGTGCCGGTTGTTAAATGCTCTCCACGCTCTGTGAAGAAAGGGGAGGTGAGTTGGTTTGGGCACAGTCACCAGGGCTGTGCTTTCAATCCAGCCACCCAAAATGCTTTAATTCCTCAGGGCCAGGGCTCTGAAAGAAGGGGAGGTGAGTTGATTTGAGCACAGTCACCATAGCTGTGCTTTCAATCCAGCCAAGGAATTAACCCAAACTGCTTAATTCCTCAGAGCCAGGGCTGCTCACCACAGCAGAGGCACCTGCAGCAGCCAGGGCTCTCACACCACACCTGGTTTGGGTAGCAAGCTCCTCTTCACAGGTGAACAGCTCCCAGCACTCTTCTGAAAATGCTCTTTGTTACCTCTCACCATGCCCATCCCTAATTTCCCCCAGCAATATGGGGGATAATTCCATGGAAGGTGGTGGGAGTGCCTCGAAATTACGCACCCACGGATTAAGAGCGTTTCAAATTTATGACAGGCAATAGTCACGAGGTGGCTATAAATGCTTTACGGGTTCACTTCGTTGACATAAAGCCCAACCTTGCCACAAAAATACATTTTTATTCCGCTGGCTTAAAGCAGGTTTGACAAATACTCTCCAGGATAACTCAACCCTCGCGTTTTATCTTTGCTTGGCCCAGGCGCTGGCCGCGACAGAGTTTTGTCATGAAAGATGGAGCTCTGAGGCTGGGGACATTCCCCTCATGGCTTCATCTCACCTCCCAGCTCATTAGAAACCTTGGGCTCCTGCCTAGCATTTTATTTTGACATCAGAGGTATAAATCAAGTCATAAACATATTTAAACTAATGTTGTTGAAAATCCGTAATTCTGACAGGGAAATGAGCGGCAAAAAGTGCATATAATATTTGGTGACATGTAATTTTAACTTCATCCCGTCCCTTTGCTTTTGAGCCATTGTTACCTGCAGGAAAAGGCAATAAAATAAGGATGTACAAGAATGTGTCAAATGTAGGGCTTCCCTAAATTACGCTCTCAGGCACAGATTAATACATTTAATACATTCCAGTCATGAGTGAAGTACTTATAGCAGAACAACTGCTCCTTCAGTGATATCATTCACTGGAATGAACTACAGCTAACAGTGACAAGCTGGAAAAATGCCCCCACTTTTCAAACTGTACAAATGGCATTTGGACACAGTAACTCAAAACTGGACACTTCATTTCAAGTTTAAAGCTAGTGGTCCAGTCAAAAGCTATTACTCCATCTTCTTTATTTGTAGTCCATGCTTTTGTGCTCTTTAAGAATCAAATAAATACTGCTGTAATGGTTAGCAACTGCCAGTTCAACGAAAAATACTGCTAAATTCGCCAATAAGTCTTTTTTCTACACACACAAATTTATGACATAAGAACTGAACCCATTCCTGTTACAATGTCTGGATAGTTTTTTAATGTAGAGGGAGACTCACTTTAGTGATAAGAGTTTAAACCTCAACTCCTTTTTCCTTCTCTCTGGATCATACATCTGGATAGGGAAGAGCCTGAGACAAACGGCCCCTGTGTGCCAGCTGAGGTGCACTGAGCTGGCCTGTGCTCAGCTCCAGCACAGCTGAGGAAAAATCTGCCCCTGGTGATGCCTCAGGTTTTAGTTTTTCTATTTTTCAGACTCTGTGCTGCTTTGGTGTGTGGGTCTGGGCTTCACATGAGGGGATGGTGAGCTCTGTGCACAGAGCAGGGAGACAAAACAATTCCTGCTCCAGCTGGGCACCAAGGACAAATGACCCAAATCTCAGCCCAAGAGCACAAACACCGTGGGCTGGAGAGAGAAAAACAAGCAGGGTGGGACTGCAGGGGCTAAAGCTGGAATGGGACAATGAACTGCAAGGTGCAAATGGAGCAGAACTGATCCCAGGGACAGACCCCGTGCCCGGCCGTGCATTTTGGGGCCATTTTGGTTCATCTTGGGTGCAGCCCTGGCTGGGCTCTTGTGCTGCCCAAGGTGATTATTTGCTCTGGGATTGTTTAAATGTGGATGCAAGGTCTGCCCCCTGCTCTGCATTATTTTAAGAACTGGATGGAGAAGGGGACTGAGGCGGGTAAAACCTCACTAAAGCCTTCTCCTTTTCAGTTCTTTATCACCCTCTTTGGTCCACTATTTACTCTTCCCCACCACTGGGTAGTAATAATTAGATCCCAGTTTGAGATCAGCACAAGGGTCCTGTCACTGTGCAAAGGGAGGGAGCAGCACTTCCCTCTGTCAGAGCAGGATTCCCTACAGGAATCAGAGCTGGGACTGGGACTGGTTCCTTTCCATTCCCTGTAGCACCATGTGCAGGCTTCAGGGCTGGAGTTTTTAGTTTCTGGTTGATCCTCTTATGCAAAATAAGCAATCCTCCAGAGCAATCAGGTGCATCACACCCCCAGAGAAATCTGCTGTGTCCCCACACAGCCCCAGCACCAGGGGCCATGAGGGATTTTGTGAATTAATGTTTATTCCAGACAATGGCTGTGCTAAAAAAAGTGCATTATTAGCACTAGGTGTGTGGTGCTACATCACACCTAGAAAAACACAGATTTGTGGGTTCCACCAGGAACTGTGCTAAACTTCTGCATTTGGCTGATGTGAGACCCAAATAGGGACAGTGTGACGAAGGGATAAATATTCCAAGTGACACTGGAATATTGCCAAGCTCCCCAGCCAGCTTTTTTAGGGTGTGTTGAGCAAATGCTACATTAAAACAAGAGATGAACAATGGATTTGTGTCTAAAAGGAGAAAAACTCACACCCTGACACTTTCTCAGAAAAGTACCCAAAGATTCTGCCCCAGGCTCATGAGATTGCTTTCAAATTGTTTGAGGGAACACAGGAAACTAAACCACAAATTATTTTGGATTTTGTGGATATATTGGTTTTGTTTTCCAACTTCCCCAGGTAGTAATTATAGGCCTGCTCTGTTTTGTCACAGATATTTACAGCCAGAAGCCTCAAAACCATGGGGCTGTTCTCATGGGTTTTTCCACCAGTGCAGGTTCCGTGGTGTCCCATCATCAGAAGACTCACCAGTACCAGGAACACTCAAAAAACTGTCTGGAAACAGAAATTATTTTCATTTCTAAGAAATGCCTTACATGTTCTTGAATTCAGTTTCTTAAAGATGGTGAAGAAGGATTTTATGTTCCAAGTAATTTCATTTGGTGTCATAATTACATCTTGATTAATTCTATCCACATTTAAAATTAGGAATAGTTTTGGTTTTGTTTCTTTTTTTTCCTGATCTGCAGGGTAGATTTTAAAGATTTTATATGACTACAAGTAATGTGAACTGGGAAGGACTGTGATAACCTGAAACAAAGCAGGTTTTGGGAGTGAGAGGATAAATGACAGGTGTGGCAGGGGCAGGACTGTCCCTGGGATCTCTGCAGTGACATTTTGAGGACACAAAGACTCTGGCAGTTCTCGTGCAGAGAAAAGCAGGCTGCTATCTGCCCCCTCACTTTGCCACTGCTGGCACCAAAACCACCATGCCTGCTATTTCCTTCTAGGACAGAAAATCACCAATTTTCCTTAAAAAATAATCTAGACCCCGGTTTGTATTAGCTCACACCCAGTCCTAACCCAGCTTGTAAACACTTTGGAGCAGATTCTGTATTTTTTTTTGGCATTTACCCACCTGAGTGTGGTTTATATGCATCCTGTACCACAGCTAGGGATCCTGGATCAATACAAGTAGGGATGAAAAATAACACTGTGCTCTAAACTGCTGTGACTAATTCCTTGGATTAGAAATACCAAAAAACAATTCAATCCATACTGCAGGATTTTATCCAAGGCCAAGTACTAATTCAAAATTTTACCTGCTTTTCCATGGAATGATAGCAAAATATATCTCCAAATCTGGTTTTGACTCATCAAACCCTGTTGACAAAATGATTTGTTTTGAGAATTAAATGAAAGCCTTTTCAGAAGAACTCTCCTCAAATGGAAACAAGGAAATCAGCCCTCAAATGTGTCATCCTTGGAAAACCCAACAGGACATTGGTTCTCCTGCTGCAGTGCCCGTGCAGAACACGGAGCACAGAACAAACTGACAAAATAATTGGATTATACATGCACAATTCAGACTTTCAGTTACTGGGTGCTTTCTTGTTCCTGGTTTCCACAGAAAAGTCAGGTTTTTGTTCCTTAAGTCCTTGTACTGCTTATTTACATATGAAAAGGTAAGTTTATAAAAGAGCTTTCCTATTTTACTCCACCTAATAGTTAATAATTTAAATCTGTAGCCATTATCATCATATAGATTGACACAAATGGCATATGGATCATTCTGGGGATGAGGGTTAGTTTCTTTTAAGAGAGAATTGTTTTAGTTTTTGCAGGAAATTAATCAGGGGAATGGGCTTTGTGGAGCATGGAGCAAATCTAATCTGTTCTTTGTTCAAATTTGCCTTGCTCCAATTCCTAGCAATTGTAGACAACATGCTCTTTTGTTCAGGAGCCACTTGTTACATGCATAATTAGAGACTGCAGTAGCTGTGTTTAAAGAAAAACTGTTTTCCAATGTAATGTGTGATCTTGATAATAGTATTTTCATCAAAGGTAGCAATTACATTCATTAAGCTGGGACTGGCAAGGCAGCAAGGAAATTAAGTGGAAGGTGAATAAAAAGCTCCCCATTTCTTTTTAAAATCTCTGCCTCTTTATAAGTTGAAATGCACCACGTTGAGCTGCAAACTGGAAAATACATACTGAATATAAGGGGAAAAAAAGAAAGAAAGAAAGAAAGGAAAAAATAAAGTCCTCCTTAACCTTTCTGAATAATGATCCAGAAGATATCCTAGGGACACCTACTATAGATGCACTTTTCAAATTAAAGGGCTTTATTCTACATTAATTTCTTATGCAAGTTTTAAACGAGCTCAACATATGATTCAGGTCTTTAAAGGCTCCAGGGCTCTCTAGGATTAATTCACTGTTCTTTTCACACATGAATTAATTGTTTTGTGTTCTCAAAAACAGCAAACAGCACATAAATCAACCAGTTTGGAAAAGGCACAAGGCTGGTGCCTTTTGCAAATCACTGAAGTTTACTCTTTACACTCCATTATTGTAATATGCAACTTTTCAAGGAAAAGCTGGGAAAGTAGGACATATGTTCTTAATTCTAAGTGGATTTCTTGAATGCATAACTCATTTCAGCGATCTGATTCCTTGAAAGACCAAAGTTGTGGAGCACTGAAAAGCTGTTCTTCCAGCATGCCGGTTGTTTATTTCCCAATTACTAAATCAATTACACATCACTAACATACTTGCAAACATTCCCACATAAAAAGAGCTAGTTGTGGGGGATTTTTTTATCTTCTTTTTGCCTTAACCTTTGGAAGAGTGAGATTTGCAGATGGAAAAATGTGAAAATTTGAGGATGTGAGTGCAGAGCCCCATGAGGGACTGTGCCTGGGCTCCCCCAGGCTGAGCACACACACAGCAAGCTCATTTTTAACCCCCAAAATTCAATCCTGATTTTATTCCCTGAGGGAGGGAAGTGTGTGTCCCCTCAGCTCTGTTGGCAGCAAGGGCACAAGTCCCTGCTTCAGATCAGGGCTGAGGCAGGATTTTGCAGGAAAATGCCCCAATTCAGGGTCTCAACCAGCACCAAGCAGAGCAGGTGACACCTGCAGCAAGGGGGATGAGTTAAATTTACCAGCAGGGCAGATGCTGAGGAGGGTGGTGGCAGGAAATGTGCTCCCTCCTCAGCAGGGATGTCCCAGCCCACTCCCAGCTCAAGGTAAGAGAGAAAACTGCAGCCAGAACCCAGCTGCCCATGACTCCAAAAATAACTGTTTGTCCCTCTGCCCTTCCCAGAAATAGAATCTGAAACCACAGCATCTTGGCCAAATTGGAATTTGTATAGTTCTGCGAAGCATTTCCTTCAGTTAGGAATGATTTAATTATTCTTCACTTCCTCTTCTAGAAATCATTCCTGGATAATGAGGTTAGCATAGAGCAGATATGTTTCAGTCAAGGAATAGATGTAATTTAGTGCCAGAAGGCTGTTACAGTTGGGAAGAAAAAAAAAAAGGGTTTTGGACACTTCTAAATAGAAGCAGCAGGATAGAGAAGGTTTGCTATTAAATTAGAACAGTCTGAGACACCAGACCATGGGGTGCTTTAACCCAGTGCTGTGTCAGCCCCTGCAGAATCAGAGCACTCCCCTGCAGCCCAGATTCTTACACAAGGGTAACAAGGCACATTTTAAGTAATTATTAAATAATGGCAAGCTGCATTACTGCCAGAGAATTGTTTATCTCTGCAAATTGGATCACTGGAGTCAAAGCACAGTAGAGCTAAAATTCTTCCAGCATTCAAGGGAAGATCTGTTGCTGCACCTTCCCTTGGACCTTGGAAACTGTGAATCCT
>NW_005054369.1:767862-776822 GCF_000277835.1 Geospiza fortis | reverse complement strand
CATGCAACAGTCAAAATAAACTGCCTTATCAATCTAATGTAGGCACTGCTGCAATTAAACCCAGAAAATTATTTTCCTTCTAAAGCCTGTTAGATATACATTGAGAGGACCAACTCTATCTCCAGCAGCTCATTGACCAAACAAGTTCTTTGGAGCCTTTCACTATTTAACTATGCTTCCAGAACCTTTTCTTTTTAAATTATTCCTGGATTATTTTTACTGCAGTTTAGCAAATTTCTTCTACAGAAAACCAAAAAGTGTCCAGAGAAGCTAACGTCAAACATGTAATTATCATGTCTTTGGGAATGATCTAAACAAAAGCAGAAAACCTCAACAACACAGTGTTAAATTGAAACCTGCTCTGTTTGGACTGAAAAATTTGCACTTAATTTGCATGTTTAGGATACAAATTAAGGAACAGAAGAATTTTACAGGGTGTCCTTGAAAACAATTCAGGAAAAAGAAATCCAAGACTATTATGGCAAACTTAATGTGGTGAGAAGGATGATCAGAAAATGATTTTGTTCAGCTGAGGGCTGGGTCATTGCTTGAGACTAGGCTGAATGTCCCTGGCTGAAGGCAGCAAACAGCCCCTCTTTAGCCTCACTAAAAAGGAATCACTAAAAACTTGACTTTTTTTAGTTTGTCTAAGTCCTCCAGTGTTAGCAGCTCTGCAGTTACTGAGAGGGAGAATAGCTTCAGAAAGATGTAAATCCAAATGATCTTGAAAGACAAAATACATAAAAATGCTATTACTGTCTAGTGAGACTGCACATATTTTTGATTTATATTTCTAAATATTTCACCAGAAAAAAATGCTACAGTGTACACTGCATGTTCCTTTGAACAATAAACAAGCTATTAGAGAACACATTGGTTATTTCTAGTTTCTGAATACATTCTGGGGCTGAAGAAAAGCATTTCTTCAGCTTTTGTGTATCCAGTACCAGCTCAGGGAAGTCAGACAGCTGCTTTCAAAACAGACTGGGCTTCCAATCGAGCTTGGCTTGGTAGAAGAACTTGAAATGTGTCTCTCACCAAAAGATTTGCAAGTGGAAATGCAATAACATGTTAATTAGAAAAGTCTTTGCATAGCAAAAGGCTCCCAAAGAACAATAACTCTGTAGTTCATGTAAGCCTTTTCTAACACAATCTTTACATGGGGAAAAGAAAATATGAAAGAAAGAACAACAGCACAGAAAAGATGATACAAAATGTTGTATTTGAATATTTCCCAAGTAGTGATTAAACCCTTCTGTGGAAATCTGCCTTGATACCAAGCAGGAAAGAACTAGAGAAACCTGACACAGCCATTCTCTCCAGGTAGAAAACCTGCAAGATCTGGCAACAATTTTAAATTACAGATTATTAGAGAACCATAAAATCATATACAATCATTGTATCAAGTCAAAAACAAAATTCAGGCACTTTTTAATACATTCTCAATACAGGTCTTCTAACCAGGGAAGCTCACATGAAACATTTGATACTGAAAGTTGCTGTTCCAGGACAACAGGCTGGATGGACTAAAGGCATAAAAAGAGACAAGTCACTAATAAAACACATCTTGAGTACATAAAGCAGCTTAAAAGCTCAGAAAGCCTCCCAGCATTGCCCACACCAGCTCTGCAGCCTATGCCCACAGTGCCAAATGTAGAATTGCCATTGATGACCACCCAAAAATGCCTGTCCCAAAGCAGAACAAGGGCTGGGGAGCACAGGAAGCTCTAAACAGCTCCTGGACAACAGCACAGCACTTCTCATTCCTAATCAAACATCTGAGTTCAGATGGCAAGGCTGGGATTTCAGGTCCCTTCCAACTCAAACCATTCTGTGACTCTCCCCAGAATCAGTGACCAGAGCAGCCAACGCTCTCCACACAGGTACCTGTCCTCTTAAAACAGCAAGGAAAGTTACTCAGGGGTTGTAATGATTTGTGCACATACTCCTCCACAAAATTTTGTATATAAATACAATACATTATTTATTTCTTTCAAAACTGTGTACAAAATACAGCATACATAACAAAGACATGAAATATTTACAGCTGTAACATTAGTTAAAGGCTTGACCTTGCTTTATTGAGAAAAAAAAGCTCATCAGCTACTGTGGAACTGCTGCTGAGGATGTTCAGGTTGTTTGCTGGACTCAGGCATCCCATATCAGACTGTCAGGAATCACATTAATCTCATTTTCCCCTGGTTATTTTTTCAAATGGATACCTGACACAGTTCTACACAAAGAGAATCTTTTTACATAATCCTGGATATCCAGCCCTTAACAGTCCTTCAAAGAGCTCTGCACTTTCCTCCACAAAGGGTTTGCTTCTGGCACTGTATTGAAGCAGTAAAGTATTGCCAGTCTCACACAAAACTGCAGATGCCAAGCTGAGAGTGTCACAAACCAGCAGATCACAGCAAAAAGCAAACCCTGTTTTCTGTGGACACTCATGTGAGCAAAGCAGATTAAACCTCAGCAGCCAAGGGCTGCCTCACCTTGGCACAACTCAGCACAGCAATCAGCATTAACTCCAGCATTTTGCAGTGTGCTTTTGATTATTCTGGATTCACAGATAACTGCAGTTATTCTGCTCAACACAGTCTAAGTGTTGTGGTGTCTAGTCTTAATTCTAGTCTTAATTCTAATCTAAATAAGTGAATTAAGACTAGTCTTAATTCTAATCTGAACTTCCCTAGCTGTTTCAATTCAGCTGAAAGAAAAGCCTGCAAGTAAATCTGAAATGCATTAATAATAATAATAATGACTAATAATAATATTGTTAGAAGAAAACTTCAGAAACCATCTAGCCTACCTCCTTACTCTTGTATTTTTGTAAATCTCAAAGCTCCTGATCAAACTGATGTGGGAGGGGCATTTTTATTGGCACAAGGATAATCAGCACAATAATTCTTTGCCCATTACCAGGCAAAGCGCGTACATAGAGGGATTAATTCACTAAAGCAGTTACTTCCCTTTGAAGTCAGAGAACTTTTTAATAGTGCTTTTCATCCTTGCTTGTTTCTTTGTCAAAGGCACTGCTTGTTTTACAAATCCCACTTGTTAAGTGTCACTTGCCCTGGTTTTGCTAGGAAATCCTCTGGGAGTCTCAGCCTGTAATGTTCTAAGCTCCATTCAGAGTGAATCATCAGTGAAAGGCAAGCTTTAAAAATGAGATTCCTCTAAGTCAGCCAAAACCAGAAAACCAATCCTTCCCTCCCCAAAACACTTGAAACAGATTGCCAATTACAGCAATTGGGATGATTTTTCATATATTAAGCTTCCTGTCTCTTGATTATTAGTTAATTAGCTCTCCAGCACTGAAGAGGTTTCTGCTGTAAATAAAATGTCTAATTTTAGAGTAAACAGAGACAAATAAAAAAAGCAAATACTTCCCAACCCCCTGCCCTTTTTTCTCTCTTAAAAAAGGGAAAAACTGTGCTGGAGAACCACTAACTTCCAGGAGCAAGGAATTCTAGGCTGCAAATTAACAGTGCCTCCCTTTAAAGTTAGTAAAATGCATTGAATGTGGAAAGGCCACTGGGAGGTAGAATCACAGCACTCCCATTACCCAGCTTATATCTGTCCTTTTGCAGAACTACCAGAGCTTTTTTAACCCCATTTCAGAAAGATTTCAACTCAACCTTTTATGAAAGGAGAACTATAAATAGGCTCTTAGATTAAAACCCTTAACAGCTGAGAAGGCTGGAAAGGGAGGTGGATATTATCCACCTTTCAGGAGCACAAATTGGGGCTGCAAGGGCTTAATTACAAAGATATCCTTAAGAACACACTGAGGGCTGCTATAAAAATGACTCCAATTACAGCAGCTCCACAGACATCACTCCACCTGGGAGAGAGGAAAGCATCAATTCCCTCTCTTTGCACCCCATGCTAATGCAGCAGCACATCCCAAGTGCAGCTCCACCCCACACCAGCTCTGCTGCACGTGGAGAGTCCCTTCTCCCAGGGCGAAAAACAGAAATGCCAGGGATTTGGATTCCTTTGTTTTCACTCTGAAATCTCCAGGTTGAGGTGAGCTACTGGCATGAGCTAAGGGAGCTAAATCCAGTGCTTGGAAGTGTCTCAGGCAGAAAGAAGTTTGGATCTGAACGTGGAATTCATGATTTCACATGAATTGCTCCCTCTCCTGAAATGGGGAACTCATGGTTTTCCCTATGATGTCACTGTGATAGTGTATTCTTATTTATGATGCCATCAATGCCTTCTGTAATTACCAATAAATTTACAATTAGTGTTAAGGGAAATAGTTTTTATATAGCATCAAGGAAGTCCTTATGGTTTCAGTACTCCTGTGCTAAGAATTTTGCAATTGTGCTCAACTGGATATTCGAAGTTCCTTCATATATTGTACCTGAAATCAGAAGAAAACAAATTAGTAGACTCTAAACCCACAGTGAGTTTATGAGGAGAGATCAAAATATCATCCTAAAGCCCAGTGAGAGCCTTTACAATTATGAAATGAAGCTTTACTGTGCAAGTACTAGCACAGAATTGTAATTATTTATATAATATTATAAACGTTTATATTTTATTATCTGTAACAATGAAAGCACTTTTCTGGCTGGCAACACATAATGCAAAAGACATTTTCCTGACAAGCAAGTCTTAAAAAGCCAACAAAAATGAAGAAGCTCCAAATGCTATTATAATAAAAGCCAAAGGGTAATATTGTTAAAAATATCAAACTGATGTGTCCAAGGATTATCCTGATGAACAAGAAAGCCTTGAAAAAAGAACTCCACATGGATTCAGATCTTAAAGCCAATGAAGGTATTTTTAATTCTTATTTTTTTTACATAAATTTTCTTAATACAGTGGGAAACAGTGATTTTGTCTGTATTTTGTTGGTATCTAATCAAACATTTTAACTAGCCTTGCATGTACATACATTTATACCTAAAGTTTTGTATCTGAGCCTTTGAATTAGTGTTGATACAGTCTCAAGGAAAAAATATCCTGAGAAAAAAAGCCAGGCCTTCTTCCTGAAACTTTAATAGCACCAAAGCTACAAGAGATAATTGGTACGAAAGTGGCACTCACCTATCTTGCAGTCACGGTAGTACTTTTCTATTGGGAAATTTTTGGTGAATCCAACACCTCCCATCCATTCAATACATTTACTGGTTGTCAGCGTTGCAACCTATGAAGAGAGTTTCAGAGTTTAAGGATTCAACTTCAGACAGAAGCAGTAAAACTTATACTTTGTACCTGATTAATAAAACAGGGAATAAAGCAGTGACTAGAACAGGAGGGAAGGATGGGTTTTTTGGTATTCATCTTCAGCAAGCCATTTAAGGATAAAAACAACATAAATCAGAGGACATCAGGAGTTCAGTAATTGTTACAGTAATAGTTTCTATGCTGCTCTGTGCAAAAGACCAGCAGTGGTAGGCAAGACAGCAATTACCAAGAGGGAAAAGTCACCCAGTTTTGAGTCATTTTAAGACTCACAGATGTGACCAGCAGAGCTGAAATGGTTACAAATGAACTCTTTACAGAATCATTTCTCATGCCACAATAAGATTTCTGAGAAAATTAAATCTTTCTTGATAAGTGAAAGTATTAATTCACTTTCCTCTTTTAGTGTTGTTGGTTGTTTTTAAAGATTTTATTTATGGGCATGAGCAGCTTATTCTTTGGTGACTAATTTAGATTCTGTGCATGGACTGAGAAACACAGAATGGTTTGGGTTGGAGGGTGTTGGAGGGTCAGGGGGTTGGACGGTCGGAGACGAGAGATCTCTGAAGCCAGGTCATGGAACTTGGGGTTTATTGCAAAGGCCTGGGTGCAGGGGCCTTTTGGAACTTGGGGTTTATTGCAAAGGGTCTGGGTGCAGGGGCCTTTTGGAACTTGGGGTTTATTGCAAAGGCCTGGGTGCAGGGGCCTTTTGGAACTTGGGGTTTATTGCAAAGGGCCTGGGTGCAGGGGCCTTTTGGAACTTGGGGTTTATTGCAAAGGGCCTGGGTGCAGGGCTCTGCTGGGAGCTGCCAGCCACAGCTCAGAGTAGGCTTGAGAGAAGAGAAGGGTAGAGAGGATGAGAGGGTAAGAGCTTAAGGGAGTAAAAAAGGAGAGTGAGGTTCCCGTTGCAATACAACAAATCTTCTTCTGTGTTGAATATTCTAATTCTCACTAACCAATCTAGTACAATATACAAATCCTATATCATTTACATCCAGCCTATAAGAATCACTACATTACCATACTGTGCCACATTTTAAACCCTAAAAACTACTCTTTGGACCCCTTCTGCCAAGCTAGTAGGGTCTGCTCTGACCCTTGGACCTGTCTGCAAGCAGAGGGTGTTGTTTGATCAAAAGGGGATTACCTTCAGCTGGCCACACCATTGTTTTCCAGTTGTTCAGTAACTAAGGGATCTCAAAGCTTGCTTTCATTCAATCTCTCTTATAGTTTCCAAATTCTCAAAATCTTTTGCCAGACAATCATATTTATAAGGCTTTCCTGTTTCATCTTCACCAACAGGAGGGGATCTTAAAACTCATCTCATTCCCACCCCCTGCCATGGGCAGGACACTTTCCACTAGCCCAGGTTGCCCCAAGCCCCACTCAACTTGGCCTGGAACACCTCCAGGGATGTGGCATCTGAGACAAAAGAACATGCAGAGCCTCCACAGCCAAGATGAATTCCGAGTACACAGGGGGTAGCAGAAGGAGCTTTAGCAGCAGTGAGGGAGCTCAGGTACCTCAGCAGTGAAGTACTTGGCCATGCTGGCCTCCTTGATGGCCGGCCTGCCCGCCTCCGCCAGCCGCGCCGCGTTGTAGGTCAGCAGCCTGGCCGCCTCCAGCTGCGTGGCCACCTGGGCAATCTGGTGCTGCATCCCCTGCAAGAGCAGCACAGCACTCACACAGAGCCACAGCCCCTCTGGAGCTGCCAGCAACCAACCATCCCGCTCACCATGCAATGCACTCTAAAATAAAAACATCAGGTCCAGGTGGGAAGTAATTCTGTGACAGGGTCTCTGGTGTCGAGATGACCCCGAGGTGTTAGAAAGTCTCTTTTTCCCAGCCCCACAACTGAAGAAGGAGTCAGGATTCCTCAGCTCTGGTTCTCAAGGTTGGTTATTTTCTGTTATCTATAACATTCTTTTTCTGAGGTCTGTCTAGCAAGTTGGTCTGTGGCACACTGACCACCCCAGAGGTGGTGTTATCTTTTTATACTAAAAACTACCTATACTTTATTTACAATAATTTTCCAATATCTATCACCTGTGTTAGACAGTCTGTCTCCACTCTAAACCAATCCAAAAGTGCCACCATGACAGCAGAAGATGGAGGCTAAGAAGAAACAGGAGGAAGGACAGGACATGCCCAAATCCCTCCCTCTTGCCTCCTGAACCCCCACTCTAAAACCCCAAAATTCTACTTTTTCACCCAGTGATAAATTCACTATCATTCTATTCAAACTCTTGTGGCTCGTAACTCTGCACAAAGTTGGTAATTGTTTCCATGGGTTAAAATTGAAGGCACAGGTATTTTTGACTCCATGCCAAGGTCTCTGAGCCCACTGTCAGGGTCTCGAGTCCTCCAGGGCAGCCAGAGGAATTTCCTGGGTTCTGACAATTCTGTGTTCCTTCTGTGATTATTGACAGAGGTTGGGAACAGTTCCTGGGCCACTGAAGTGCTCTCAGGAACTGCAGTCCTGGTTTCCCCTTTCCTGTTCTTGTATTCAGGAGCACTGGGGTTCTTTTTGCCTGACTGGACAGAGAGTTACCTGTTTAAAACAGGAATATAAAGGATAATTTTATCCCAATCTTAACATCCTCCTCAGGATTACAAAGGCATGAGGAAGATCAGAGCTGCGTTTTTCATTCTGCAACTGTTCACTAAGACAAAACTAGGTCTGCTTCCCTAATGAGCTTAGCCAAGGAAGACTTGTAAACAAATATTTCTTAAATAAAAGTGGAGAACTAGCAAGGTCACAACTCCTTTCCTTGCCCCAGAGGCACAAGACAAGATTTAGAAGCAGCTTAAAGGTACAGAGGACATGACTGAGGAATGGATTCAAGGGGAAGGGAAGAGGTGATAGAGCTCACATCTGAATGGTATTACAGAAGAATGGGTTTATTTAAGAACACCCAAATATTATGATCATTGAAAATGAACATTTAGTAGTATAAAACACAATGAAATCTTTCATCTTATTAGAACATTAACACCATTCCCTCAGATCTGCAGAAATATATAGGCAGGTCAAAATACCAAAATGATTTGGCAATTATAAATTCCATTTCCCATTCAAAAGATGTAGCTCCAATCATTTCCTAGGTATCTATGAGTGCTTCCTAAAATTTGCATAAATTATGAGTCGTGCTAATGTTCCTACTCTTCAGCTGAGATGTAGGTTTCTTTTAACAAGAAAATTACCAGAGTAATTACAATTATGTATCTTCCTTATTAAACTATACATCATTTTTGCAACAAAGAGTCTTTTTCGCTGTAAGAAACAGATATTATAATGAAAACTAAATGTCTTTGTATAACACAGGAAATCTAATAATTCAGTTTTCCTCATCTTTTTATCATTTCTAGCCTCCAGAAAAAGCCCTTCCCCTACACCTCATGAAAGGGTATAAAAACTGGAGCACATTCAGTATAGTGGGATACTAAAATCAGAAGGGAGTTCCATGTGTATTATTTTCAAAGAAGGTCAATAAGCTATCAAGCAAAAGGAATATGTCAATAATATTTTTAAGTTTTAAATTATTTGTGTGGTACTTGCAAAGGTTGAATTGATGAATTTTACATGGCAGATGAACGTTCATCCAGAATTTTAAAAAAAAAAATTTCTCAAATATTGAGGAGGAGAGACAAGACATGAAGTGGATCATAAATTATGCAAATCATAATACTAATTATACTGTTTATTATGGTCACTATTCTTTCTTGGAGGAAACATCCCATTAACAATTACCTGGAAATCA
>NW_005054369.1:759183-767751 GCF_000277835.1 Geospiza fortis | reverse complement strand
TGTAGGGAACTGTACGGTCAAAACACCCCTGGGCCAGTCCTAACATCTGTAAGGAAAAATAAGGATATGGTCAAAAAAATTGATTCATTGAGTGCACCTAATGGAGATGATCATAATTGGTCATCTTCTGGTCAGGCAGGTTGATATCCAGGAGAAAAGTTATTTTCTTCCTACCTAGATATTGTTAAAGCTTGTATAGAGAATCCTAGGAGCCAGAATTTTAGAGTTATCACACAAACTGAGTTATAAAGAATAAAAGTTTGAGGAACAAACCTATTACATGCCCATTTCTTACCACAGGCAAGTATTTGTGAAAACACTACACTCATTTTTTGAACAAAACTTAAGGGTCAACTGTAATTGCAAAAATATTAAGTGTTTTTTTGGAAAATTTGTAATTGCATAAGAAAATGACTGTAAACTGAAGATCTATAGATCTACATTACCCTATAAAAGGAAAAATAATCTGAATGATTAATCAAAACTATTTTCATAAGCAAAATAATTTCTCATTTTCTAGAGGACACCAGACTGAATTGCAGAATTAGCAATTTATTTCAGAAGTTAGAAACTTAGTGGCGTGGAAGGAGAGATAACATTTCTTGCACTATCTTCCAATGCAGCATTGTGTGTTTTATATAGAATTGTTCTGCAGAACAACTGTACAAGAATTTAGATCAATTTTGTCTTTCCACAAAGGCAGAAGCAGTAAAGTGTCACATCAAACCACTTAGAAAAACTACCTTGAATGATGTACAACAGAAAAAAAAATTATACATAGGAAAAAAGTAAAAGAAAACATTGAAGTCTACTGCTAATCAGCCCCATTATCAGATTTGTCATCTCCTCATATAAATTATAAGAACAAAGTACATCAGCTTCAGCACCTGTAATAATATTGCAGCTGCCTTGCAGTAAAACCATCTGAAACTGTTTTCAAAGCCACAATTACCTTTTATAAGATCTTCATTATCTTTTAAAACTATTACAACTGCAAAACTAAACTCAATACCACAGGGCTTTAGAGCTGCTGCTCTTGTCAAGTCCATTTCTCTTAATTTGAAGGTGCCAAGAAGGCAGTAATTAAGATGTAACAACTACCTGACCTTAACTTTTAATTAAAGTGTAACTTGGAGTAATTAAGAGTAAAATCCAGACCATGTATTTTACTGGCAGAGCCTTTATATTATTTATATCTCTGGGAACAATGAGGCCCACAGCCCTTTTTAAATGCCATATCAGACAAAGTTTAATCAGAGGTAATCTTTAGAAATTATGGAAAAGCCAGCCCAATTATCAGCATAGAGTATTGCCATGTGGAAAATCTCAATTTCATGAAAATAATTTCTTCTGGTCTGTCTGCAAACCAGGTCAAAAGATAAAGGGGAGTGGTAGTACAGAAATATTGCACAACAAAGTATAAACAAAGAAAAGATTACTTTCAAAAGTAAATTAAAAATATAAAAACTTATCACAAGTAATTTTATTCTAAGGCTGAACCTGATTTCCACTGAGATCAGCAGCATTCTGAAATCCAAACTGACTTTACAGCAAAATACAACATTTTGAAATAACTCCAAGGTTGGTAAGTATTTTCCCTTAAGATGCCATACAGTGCAATTTTCAAACACAACAATGAACTGGAGCAGTTCTGCTAGAGGAAACCACATTTATTTTTAAAATAAGTCGACTTTTTAAAATAAGTTGTTGGGAAAACATCAGCTAGCACTAGGTTACATTTCCCAGCCCCATACAATCCCAGCTGGAAGCATTAATTTATACATTTCAGTGTGTTAAATTTTCCAAAGTTAGTTGTCTTTGTAAAATAAATTTTCATAGTGGAAGACAAGAACGTGGACATAATTCAGTAGCAATAAGTTAACGACCAAAAAGAAGCTAATTGCCATTTAATGTTTTTGAAGTCTATTGCTTGTGTCACCACAGGAGGATTTTCCCACCGACAGCTGTTCCCATCTTTGCTGGAACTTTGCTACGGGAACAGTGACATCTAGTGGCAACCGAGCTTTTAATAAAGTATTTTCCAAACAGCTTTAAATATTCCACAAATTTCAGTCCAGACTCAAATGATATCCCGGCTGTGCTCAGTAAGAAACCAAATCACCCACCTGTGCAGCAATCCCTATCCTGCCAGTATTGAGCATTCCAATGGCATATTTATAGCCTTGTCCAACTTGTCCCAGGATACTGCTCTCAGGAACCTAAAAAATAAAACCACCCAATTATTCCTGTTCTATTCTGCTTTGCAACTACTAAAAGAGTTCAAAAGTTTTATCAATTGTTCCTCATAAGTGAAGGCATAAAACATAAACCATAATTTGATTCCTAGGATACCTGATTAGAGCATTCCATGGCTATAAACTGATGACTGAGAAAAAACTACATCAAAATTTAAGAAATCCAACCCCTCTCTAGACTTCTATGGAAGGAAAATGCTAAAATATGCCCAACAATCAGTGTGTCTAAGGGAAAAAGTAGGGAGTTTAGTTAATATTCTTTCCTTATGTGTGGCCAGGTTCCAGATGTACACAAATTATGCTTCAAGAGCTGAACTTACAATACCTTCACGTTGTCTAAGGTGACTGGGCAGGTGGAACATGCTCTGATCCCCAGCTTGTCCTCCTTTTTCCCCACCTGAAGCCCCTCTGTGTCACGATCCACTACGAAGCAGGTAATTCCTCTGTAGCCCTGGGGGGAATTAAAAATCATCAAAAACTGGTTTTCATACAAATATCCCTCAAAATCTACACCTACATCCAAACTGGGCACAAACCTGATACTTGCATACTCAGCTATGTAATTTTTCACTGGACATATTTTACTATAAAATACTTTTTAGCTTTCCATGTTGCCTTTTAACAACAGGAACTTGTCAGCTAAGTCAGAAAGGTTGGAAAAATGCAAGACTGAGTCCTGTTACTCAGAACACCACCAGTTCTGTGCTCTTCATCTAAGCAACCATGATCCTGACATTTTTATTTTCCCTGGCTGGAGGAATTTATTAAATTGCTCACCAAGTTCACAAGTTTTGTTGGGAAATATTTTTAAAGGTTTGCAGTCAGCTAAGAAAAGGTGCACAGAGTATAAAGCTCTAACATCAGATTATCAGTATAAAATCCACAGTTTCATATCTCAGCAGCTGTCACTGAAATGCAAGAAGTCTGCAGCAACTTACTAAGGATGGGTCTGTATTTGCCATGACAAAGAAAACTCCTGCATCTTCTGCCAAGCTAATCCACATCTTTGAGCCATTGATAATGTAGTAGTCTCCCTTCTTTTCAGCTCGAGTCTTCAAGGAAAAAGCATCACTGCCAGACCCAGCCTCTGACAGACAGAAACTCCCTAACTGTCAAGGGAAGGGAAAAAGCCAATTTAATTTCTACAAATATAAATAAATAAGGAAAATACTTATAAGCCAGCATAAGTCTCTTAAATTCAAACATTTTAACCTATTGAATTAAAGTAACTGAGTTTCAGCTATGAAGATTAAGAATAGAAACACTGTGTAATTACACATCTCTCAAAGTCAACTGCTTTACAGTTCTTTTCCACAGTAAATTAAATTTTAATGAAACTAATAAGTGCCTTTCCACTTTTACCTCTCAGCTAGTGATGACAGGATGTATCTATATCACCACAGATCTCAGCTCTAACCAGTGTTTCAAAGTTCACACATATTTTCCAGAGCTGCAGACACACATTAGCCACTGAAAAAAAAAATCCCCACTAACATTACTAAATAATAATATAATTTCAATAGTTAAGTCAAGTAAGACTTTGACTCACTGTATCTTTGGACACCCTGGGCAGGTAAGTTCTCTTTTGTTCTTCTGTTCCATAGGTGGTAAATAACTTATTTGTCAGAGTGTTTTGGAGTTCACACACAAGAGCCACAGCTGGATCAACTTTGGCCAGTTCTTCCACTGCCAATATGATTGAAAAAAATGAAGCTCCAGTTCCTCCATATTCTTCCCCAAGTTCAATACTCATCAGCTGAAATGGAAAAGGTGCAAATGTATAAATTTGTTGGCCCTGATAGCTGGAAAGGCTAAAACTGAATCCAGGAATGAGCCCCAGGATTTTGGCAATGTAAGTTCTCATGGCTGCCCAGTAAGGCATGGAGGAATATTAGTTCTCTTCTCCATCAACACTTGGAGTCATGGTCTTTCCAGCATCCAATTAAAAAAAAAATGGAGGGAGGGAAGACAAGGAACTAAAAGATAAGGTGAAGGATGTGGCATGGGGGAGATGGAAAAAGAATTACAGTAAAAGATGGAGAGTGATAATGCTGTAAAGAAAGTTGTCATGTGATTGACAACTCCAAAAAGTTTAATGATTCATTAGTTCATTTGAATTATATCCCTATTTTTTTTTCATCTATAAATCTGAACAATGCACATTTAGAGACACATAAAATGCTGTTACTTTCCAAATAAAAGATTAGGTAAAGGTGTGCAGACCCCTTGTTCAAACAATCCCTGTACGATGGACTCTTCCATTTTTGCATTCTCATCCATTTTTTGCACAAAAGGTGCAACTCGTTCCTGGGCAAATTTGGTCACTGCAATGAAGAGAAGAGAGAAAATGTGTAAATATTCCATAAATAAATAAATTGACAGTCTCCTTGGGGATCAATATAACAGGAATGTGGTGCTTCTGACAGGTTATGCATGTCAGAAGAAAAAGTAAGCAGCCCAAGCAACATCAGGCATAAAGCACAGCTCCCCCAAAAAATCTCAACATTTGACTAGAAATAAATAATGAAAACGAAATTTTAAGCTCAAATATCCCTTCTACTTGAAACATCTCTGAATTTTAACTGCAGAGATAATAGCTACCCATGTCTTTCAGCATGGCCTCCTCTTCAGTGAACGTTTGAAGTGGAGCACAGGCAAGTCCATCACTGGCTACATTTGGCTTGAGTTCTGATTTGGAGGATCTAAAAGCACAGGGAGAAACCCTCCAAGGAGCCAGGTGTGCTGGCATGTGTCTTCTCAGCTGCTGGCAGCAAACACAGAACATGCAAAGAGTTAGATTTGTATGCAGACAACCGGATGTAACTTTACCCAGTGCTTTTATTCAGTACATGATGAGGAAATAAAACTTACATCTAATATTCAGCTTGAAAGCTTTTGAGAAAATATAACTTCCCCCTCCCCTGTGTCCTAAAAGAAAATATCCTTTAATTACTTTTAATATGAAACAGTTTTCTTCCTGGAAGCTTACTAACACAACGTTACTCTACAAAGTATTCACAAGCATTTTTTAGTCAATTTTAGTGTTTACAGCAAATAAACCCTGCTGATAGTAGTTATTTTGATAGACGATTTTGCAAGTCTACTGCAAGATTCAGAGTAGTGAGTACTACTTCTGTAATACTCACTTCAGAGTGTATTTCAATAGAATTAATACTTTCATTAACAAGAATGATAAGAGTAAATATAAAAACACATACAATGACTTTTACAGGCCTGTCAACTTTAATTGACTTTAGCTTTCTCCCTGCTTTTCTAGGGACCAGCAACTCTTGTTTCTAAAGCAATCACACAGCCCCTCATGTGGATTGTTGGCATTTTGCTGTGAAAGGGCCTAACTTTTAACTGCACTGTGGACTTCTGTATTCATATTAAATTCTTATCCACCACTTAATGATTTTCAGAATAAGCACACAGTTTGTAGATAAAGCCCTGGCATTTGAATGCTTCTGTACAGTTAATTTCCACACAGTGAAAATCCCACAGTCAGTATGTTGATAGTGTAACTAATAATTAATGTGTCTTATTTGGTTGATTTATTTTAAAAGCATGGGAAGGAACTAAATCTAAGTGATTCATGCTTATACTCCCCATTTGTCCACAATATACAACAATGATTTCAAGAAGCATTGGTTATCCAAACAAAAGAGCAGAAGTTGAGCATTTTACTGAGGGGAATAGTATTAAGAATATGTGGCAAAATCACAAAAATTAACAGAACAGGGGTTTTTGGGAGGAAGCTATATAGAGTGATTCTCAGGACATAGATAATGTGACAGCTTTGTCCCTCAGAGACCTAAAAGCTTTTGTGTTCAAAGACTTAGTTACCTCACAGCAGGCTTTAGAAAGGCAAGTTTGGTATGAAGGCCAATCTGCTTTCCAAACACAGAATAATTCCTTAGGATTTTAAAGGGAGTTGGCATAAAGGATCTGGCTCCAAAAGGAATGGGCCAGCAGTAGCTAAAATGCACTCCTGAAAAGCAGCACAGTTTGTCTGTGTCCCAAAAAGGACAGAACAATGGTTCTGTTCTCTCCCCCAGCTCCCCAAAGCCACTCTGGGGCTGATCTCTGCTCCAGATTTCTGGCACTTCTGCCTGGTCAGTGCAAAGTGAGGAGACATAAATGTCCCACCAGGACAAGTGCTGACAGATACCCCCAGGAGAGACACAGCTGGGCCTTGCAGGATATGAAAACATATCTGCCAGCCCAGGTTTTTGGGTGATTGTGACCCCCAGAGTGAGGAACAGACTGGCTGTGCCCCAAGCAGGCGCCTGCTCAGCTCACAGAACACAGGGCAAGCCCACAATGCACACTGTGGCAGCAGCATTCCTCCAAAACCAGCAGAAATCTGGGGTCAGGAAGTAAAAATTCCTTTGATCCTTCTAATAATTCCCCCTCTTTCATGTTGGCTTTCAGCACTTGTCATCTTCCTGGCTGAAGAACTGATGGGAAGCACATCCATGAACTCTTGTGGAGACAAGAAGCAAAAGTCTGCTGTGATAAGGAAATTCTGATTGTGGCACAAACAGCTGTGCATAAAATAAAACCCAACAACAGAGGTGGTAACAGAGAAAATAAATATTGCTGTGAGAATTCAGTGTTTATTCACATTCAACACCCCCTGGTGACATAAAACAACCACTGGTGAGCAGGGCTAAATTGGATGGTCTGCAACACTTTCAAATGATGATGGAGTTACTGTGGGTCTTCACAAACTAAAGAAAACATTGTTTTAATAGAGATTAAACAATATGTTTAATGGGAGCAGTCAGGCAGGAATGGATTATTTGCAGAACATGCAGCAATGCTGGGGTCACCTGACACCCAGGTGTGCAAACATTCACCTGTTGCAGGTCTGCCCTTGGCCAGGGCTGAGAAGGAAAAACCTGAGCACACACATGCACACTTCTATTTATGCACAGTTCTATTCTGTGCTGCTTCCTGAGCACTGACAGGGCTGCAAACCATACACACCTCCTGCTCCTTCCACTACTTCATTCCCAAGTACAAAGAAAAAGAGTGTTTTCCTCCATGGTGAATCACTGGGAATATAAAGCATAAAATCATGGAGTAGTTTGGGTTGGAAGGGACATTAAATCTCATCCAGTTCCACCCCCTGCCATGGGCAGGGACACCTTCCACCACCCCAGAGTGCTCCAAGCCCTGTCCAAGCTGGTACAGGCATTTATCAACCATGCTTTGGTCAGTAATTGTTTGAAACACTTTGCTCCTTTGCAGGAGCAAAGGAATATTTCTAAAATTCCTAAGAAGGTCACCTTGAAAAGTTTTAAAACCAATGGGATGCACCCAAGGGATGGGATTAATGCTGGCAACTCCCACACAAAGAGCAGCAATTCACAGCTGTCCCAGAGGAATAACAGTGTGGAAATTATGTTTTAGGTCAATATTTAGATTTAAAACTAAATAAACAATCAAGTCACTACATTATTGTGCAGCTTTCTTAGAGGCCATGTAGTATCACTAATTTCAGGCAGTTATTTAAAGAGCATGTGCATTACTTAAATCCTTGGCTGCTGCTTCCCTGCCTTTTCTCCTTTCCTGCTCTTCTTCTGTAGATGGTGATTGATGCTGCCACAGGATTCAGACTGCCTGCTGTACCAAACACAGGCTTTTGAGAATTGGTTGCTGATAACATTGATTTTTCTGTTTATCTCAATTTTTACCTCCATCCCCAGCTCTTTAAAAGATCAGTTCTCCTGGTTTCCTTGTTTGTTTTACAATCTAAAACAAGATTTTAACGCTGGACCTGGCAGCATCATTAAGATATAAACAGAAAAAAACCCAAAGCAATGATTCCCTCAGCTCACTTTGCTTGCCTTGGTGACTGCCACTCCTGTGTCCATCCCAGCTGGTTTCCACACAGCTCCTATTTCCCAGCACAGAAGCTCCCCGATGGGAAGCTTGCATTTGTTTCTAGGGTTGGTTTTATTTTTTTCAGTTTATTTCTAGAGGCACAACACCCCCAGGAGCTGCAGGAGGAGGTCCCAGGCCAGCACATGTCACCAGACAAGGCATGGGTGGTTAAAGCCGGGATCTCTGCGTGTCTTGATCACAGTCCCAGTGCCTCAAGGGAGTTTAGCAAAACCGAGAATATTCCGAATTGTGAGGGACCCACAGCACCACCAGTGCAGCTCCTGGCCCTGCACAGACACCCCACAATTCGCAGCCTGGGCATCCCTGGAGCGGTGCAAAGGCTGCCGGAGCTCTGGGGGCCGTTCCCCGGCAGTGCCAGCATCTCCCGGGCAGAGCCCTTCGCTGCTGCAACTAAAGGAGC
>NW_005054369.1:741094-758665 GCF_000277835.1 Geospiza fortis | reverse complement strand
CCCTCCCTCCTTCTCCTTCCGGGGCCTCCCTGTGCCGTGATGGAGCCGGGCGGGGGGCAGCGCTTGAGGAGGGCCGCGCTGCCCCGCCGGGATCGGGGCCGGGTCAGCGGCGCAGCGCCGGGGCTGCTGCCTTGGTGTGGGGCTGAGGGACAGAGAAATCAGAGGAATCACAGAAATTACAGAATGGCAGAAATCACAGAGTTACAGAAATCGCAGGGTCACTGTAATCGCAGAATGGCAGAGTGGGTGAGGTTGGAAGGAATCGATCCGGGGCCACCTCCCTGCTCAGGCGGGGCCATCCCCGGACACACGCGCAGGTTCTGGGGTATCTGCGCTGAGGGAGACTCCGCGCCCTCTCCGGGCAGCCTGTTCCAGCGCTGTCACCTCACAGTAAAGAAGTTTTTCCTCGTTGAGGTGGAACGTGGTGTGCACCAGTCCCTGCCCGTGGCTCTGGTGCCACTGCTGGTCCCGGGAGCTGCTGGGCCCTGCTGGGACACCCGGGGACAGCCAGGGACAGCCGGGGCCCTGCTCTGACACCCAGGGACACCCGGGGCTGAGCGCCCTCCCAGCTGGGGCTCCTCTCCAGGCTGAGCAGCCCCAGCTCCCTCAGCCTTTCCCGGGCACGGAGATGCTCCAGTCCCTTCAGCATCTTTGCTGCCCGTCACTGGATGCTGTCCAGGAGCTCCGTCCCTCCTGTCCCGCGGAGCCCGGGGCGGGACACGCGGGTTTCTGGGAGGTTTCCCGTGCCCGTGTCCCTCCCAAATCTGCCTCGGGCTGGAGGAGGAGGAGCGGGATCGAGCGGGGGCGTTCGGGGTTGGTGACAGGTCACGATGGCCGCCGACTCTGTGCTTCACTCCCCTCCCCACGGTCAAACTCCTTCAGAAGGACCGGGAGGGGCTTGGATGGAGTTTGGAATCCTTTCTGCTTTCATTTATTTGCTGTAGAAAAGATGGAACAGAGAACACTCCCCCTTTTTTCCCCGGCGTTCCTTAGAAGAAGGTGGGATGCATACATATGCTCACAGTAAATTTATTTTCTTACTGCACACGTGTCCTCATAGATACTTTATGCTCTTATAATTACTACAGGATTAGTTCTGACTGTGTGTGTACAACTGCTGGGTGTACTCTATGAACTGCTTTCTTTAGCAGCATTATTTAGGCAGAATATTTCATCCTGGCTGTTCTTTGACAGCAAACTTAGCTGTGAACTCAGTGCTGTGACCCCTGTTCAGTCCAGCAGTTGTGCCTGGGTAGAAGATGAGTAACCAGTGCCCTGCTGCTGCTGGTGTGGAGCTGGAGGAGGTGTGGGTGTGTCAGCAGAGCTCGGGTAACACCTGGTGTGATCAGCCCATCCCTGGTGTGTGAAACACGAGCTGGGCTGCTCAGTTTCTGGTAATTAGAATTGCATTTTCTGCTTTGCAGGGGTGACACAGCAAGGATCAGATGTGTGTCATTCTCCCCTGAGAAGGAGAGCTGCTGGCTGTGTAGCTCTAAAAAATGCCACATAAAGTGACAGAAGTGTTTGAGCACACAGATGGGAGCTTTGGGTCATGTTCAAATTGTGGTGTAAAGAAAAGGATGAGTGTTCTCATGATAAATCAATGAGGTAGAGAAAGGAAGTTTTATGTAGTTGATCCCTAACCTGTTTATGAAGTTTTATGTCATTTTCTTTCAAAATTAAATGTTTTTTAAAAGCAATCAGTGCAGCCAAGTAAGGCTGAGAGAACTGAGGGTTGTTCAGCCTGGAGTGGAGAAGGCTTTGAGGTGACCTAGTTGTGGCCTTTCAGTACATGAGAGGACACAAAAGAAAGATGGAGAGACGCTATTTACAAGAGCCTGGAGTGACAGGACAAGGGGCAATGGCTGTTAGATGGGATATTGGGAAGAAATTTCTCCCTGTGAGGGTGGGGATGCCCTGGCACAGGTGCCCAGAGCAGCTGGGGCTGCCCCTGGATCCCTGGCAGTGCCCAAGGCCAGGCTGGACAGGGCTGGGAGCACCTGGGACAGTGGGAGGTGTCCCTGCCATGGCAGGGGTGGCACTGGATGGGATTTAAGGTCCTTTCCAGTCCAAACATTTCTGTGATTCTCTGAAATAAGTTTTAGTGCCTTACCCAAAGGCACACACAGATTCTCCTCTGATAACACAAACCTTTGATGTTGTTTTGAGTGGTTTAATTTTAAATTGTTATTTCTTATTATAATTAACAGAAAGTTGGCCCGGTCAGGACTCTATGTTACACTGTCCTGTTTTTCTCATCATATCTTCAATATTAGAGATATCTTTAATATTATAATTCATATCCTGATGTCTTTGTTTTATTGCAGGAGACACCAACAAATGGAACACAAATTAACTTAAGCCTACAGGAGGCTGGTGACAGCTGGAAGAGGGTAGGTAGGTAGATACATAAAGATGTGTTCCAAACTAACTTGATGATGGTAATTCATACTGGGAATTGAGCACACTCAGGTAAGATGGGAAAGAGCATCCTCATCTGGATGCTAAAAATGAACAAACATCTGTAAATAGCTTTGGATACACAGGAAAATATATTTAAATGTGGTCTGGAACTCAGGACTTGAGTTTCTGTAGGTAACCTAAGTACCTATTAAAAATAAGGAATATTCTTATTGAAATCGTAGCACTGTAAATTATTTCTGATTATAATCTGCAGAAATAATGTGGCAGACTTGGTGTTCTTCTTCCAAATGTATCCCAAGCTCTGTCTTCCCAAATTCATTGTGAGTTGGGACTCTATAGAGGTTTGTTGTTTACACTCCCCAAAACAAGCCTGACTACTGATTTTCTTAATCCAGTCCATTATTTTGCGCTGAAATGATAAAAATGTTTTAATCATTTCAGTGCAAAATAATGGATTGGATTAAGATTTTTACTCAGGATAGGAAAGTCAAATTTTGGGAGACCTGGGAAACAGGGCTTTGTCTAAGGCTTCTTTCCAGCTTTGCTGATCACCAGCATTCAATTGTTGTCCAACATTGCAGCTCCCATAACTGACTGACCCAAATCTGGGTTGTTTTGGAGCCAGGTGTTTATTGGAAAACAGAAGTCAGTCAGAAGTGTCCTTCAGGTGACATCCAGGAAGCAGAGGATGCAGTCTTTGAAGAACTTTTACTGGAAGTGTGATAGTTTTAATAAAATTTAGAGCAGCAGAGTTTCAGGGTCCTGTCTTTCAAACACAAATATTTTTCAGATTTCTTTCTTATAACTCATAGGAGTTGGGAAGAGTGATGGACTCACATTTCCTTTTTATTCCCTCTAGGAAAAGTGGAGAAGCTCTGCTCTGTGCTTTTTATCTGACGTGTTGAGGTACATTTTGGAGCATGTGTGCTACTTAGCAGGGAACTAAAATTCAGGTATGATCTATTATTTTTATTTTTTTTTAAAGGCAGGTTGATTTTTATTACTATGTGTTTTTTTTAAATTTAAATTTTTTATTTACTATTTTATTGTTATGTCATTTACCTGTTGCTGAAAGTGATTTCCCCATAGATTGTATTTGGTGATCTTTAATGAGTTAAACATTCAAAAACCAATATTCTTATGGTTGCAAATTTGCTCTTTGACTCACTGTAGTGGGTCTAATGCTGGCCAAATGCCCATACATGCACTAAAAATTATTTATTTACTCATTTCCTGCTGTGAGATATGGATTAGGAGGGGGAGGGCAAACCAGGCTCAAAACTTTAAATGGTATAAAGAAAATTTTATTAACAGAATTAAAATAAAAAATTATAAAATCAGAATAAACCTTCAGAACACTTCTCCTCCCCCCACACCCTCTTTTCTTTCCCACAGACAGCATAAAGAGACAAAACCTGGGACTTTCAGTCAGTTTGCCACCTCTAAAATAATCTTTCTTCAGTCCACCTAGGGAGAGGAGTCTCTTTTGCCATGCCATGGAGACTTCTCCACCAGAAGCAGTTCTCTTGTGGCTTCAGTGTCACAGCAAATCAGCTGCCAGGAAAGGAAAATCTGTTTGCTGTGTGAAGGTCCCTCCCATGAGTTACAGCTTTCCCAAAGTTGCTTTCATAGGCCATGTTAACTTATGGGGCACTATTTTAAGGATGAGCTGTTCTAGCATAAAAACAAAAATTCTCTTCTTTTATCTCTGGAACAGAGGTTTTTCTTCTTCTGTCCGTGGGGCAAAGTTTCTCATCTCTCTCTGTTCAAACTTCTCGTTGGATTACAGCTTTTCAGCATCCACATGCTCCAGCACAAGTGTCCTTCTCTCAGGGGCTGCAGGTGAATGCTGCATCCCCCCATGCACTTCATGAGCTACAGGGAAAAAAACAAAGTCTGATAGATCAAAAATATATCTTCACCATAACCTCACAAAAGAATTTCAGCCCAAGACTAAGGCATCTCCTCAGTCCTCTCCCATCTAGAATTTGACTCCTTCTTTACTGCCCTCAGTGTCCATGTTGTTTTCTCTACGTGTCTTCACCCTTTCCTTTTCCTGACTCGGGGAGAATTAGAATGTTCATGTGCCAGGACAGCCCTGGCAGCACAGCCTGGTGGTGGCCAGGAAAATCCCAACCCAGCAGTGGCCATGAGAGCCCAGCCCAGCCAGGCCTGGCCTGGCCATGAGTGTAGCCATGATATTTTCTGAAAAATCCTTTTGCCAGGATTTTTCTCCTGAGAAGCTGAGAGGCCTCAGGAACAAAATGTAAACAATAATTATCTGCTGCTGTGGAATGCAACAGGTGCATCTGTGATTGGTCTCGTGTGGTTGTTTCTAATTAATGGCCAATCACAGTCCAGCTGTCTCGGACTCTCTGGTCAAGATTTTATTATCATTCCTTTCTATTGCTTGCTAGCCTTCAGATGAAATCCTTACTTCTTTTAGTATAGTATAGTATATAATTTTCTTTTAATATAATATATATCATAAAATAATAAATCAGCCTGAAGGAAGTCAAGATTCTCATCTCTTCCCTCGTCCTGGGACCCCTGTGAACATCACCACACATGAGAGCCAGGTCTGGCCCAGCCAGCGACCTCTTCAGAGGCCATAAGCCGAGTCCTCACGGCCAAGCCCATCCTTCAGTGTGTTCTCATAGAGGCGTATTCAGCTCTTCTAAGTGGTTTAAATGGGTGTCACTCTTCGAAACTAGCCCACTGATTGGTTAACTGGATGTCAATCTTCAAATCTAACCAGCTGATTGGCTCTTCAAGCTAGGCTGCTCATTGGCTCCGCCAGGTTCCTCACAGGGAACCACCCCCTCAACTGAAAACCAGACTTTGTTAAACCACGACACTCAAACTGTGTGATAAAAGTAATTATTCACTTAAAATCCAACCCAAAACCAGAACTTGTTACTATGAATGCAACCAAATTCAATGACACTTGTGTTCTGAAAACATTTTCCCTTCTAGGCACGAGAGGTTGTAAATGAAAGAGTCAGTATGGGGGAAAAGAAGGCAGAACCGTTGGATTTTGTGAAAGATTTTCAGGAATATCTGACCCAGCAGACCCACCATGTCAATATGATTTCTGGATCAGTTACTGGTGACAAGGAAGTAGAGACTCTCCAGGGAGGTGAGCTGTACCATAATTTTTTTTCCAGTACCATGAATTTGATTTTTTTGAGAGTGATTTCAGTGTTCACAGTCCAGGTAATGCTGCTGTATGGAAGCATTTCTGATAGTCATTTTCATGTCACAAAGAATGTGTATGTACCTTTGTTTTAATCAGGGCATGTTTTTATAATTCTCTATATTTAAAGACCAAGGGCAGAGAGAAGCAAAAGCTATTTGGCATTTGCTCACAGTGTGACAGATGGCATCCCACAGATTGTTCATTAAAATCTGTGTTGCATCATTCACAGCTGGGACAGAAGGTGATCAGAATGGTCTGGATCATCCTTCTGTTGAAGTTTCACTGGATGAAAACTCAGGAATGTTGGTGGATGGCTTTGAAAGGACTTTTGATGGGAAGTTAAAGTGTCGATACTGTAACTATGCCAGCAAAGGAACAGCACGGCTCATCGAGCACATCAGGATTCACACAGGTATGGGATCTTGTCTCTGCCTGCCTGGGAGGCCTTGGGGATTTACTCAGCATTGGGATTTCCATGTCAGCAGTTGGCAAATTCATCATGCTCATCAGTCACATGACAGGGATTTAGAAATTGAGCTGGCACTCAACATAGGAAGAGTAAGATGATCTTTGATTTCAGCTCCTGAACACACATCAGATCCTTTAGGCACTTCTGACATTGCAGACCTGGGTCTGTAACTCCTAGAGGATCAGTCTCAAGGGAAAATCAGAAGTCCTGAAGTGCTGCCTTACAAAAGTGTTGGCTGGCCTGTTATTCTGTTACTCACATTAACTTTTTAAAAAATCCTCAGAAAACTTTGTATCTATAAATTTCATTTGATAGAAGAACAAAGTTCTGCATGTGCAAAAGAGATGATGGTCTCCCTGATCATCTTAGAGTTCTTAAGAGAATTCTTAACAATAACTGGGTATTGGTGGGTTTTTATAGTCTATTTTTGTAAAGGAGTGCCATGTACCTATTTAAACTGCAAATTCCTACTGACATTTATTATTATAAGTAACTATATGGGAATAAAGTTTAGCATGAAAGCTTCAATGTAAATTGAAGGGAACTAAAAATATCTTCTAGTTTTTCTGTGCTGACGAGAAAAGTGACAAATGTACATGTTCCTACACAGAGATTTATAGGGCCTTTTCTTCCTCTGTTGTTCAGCCATGAAAATATTCCTGTTCTGCACAACATTCTAGATATGGAAGTACAAAGCATAGTAATAAAGTTATTGGTAGAATATTCAAATGTGAGGACATACCATCAAATTAGTGACTGGTATCAGTAGTGAACAGAAAAATTATCAACTGTGGCTTGTTAAAGAGCATTTGCCACTGTTGGATGTATAAACCTGAAAAGCAAAACTCTCATAATTGTTAAAATATCCTAAATTGTTCTGAAAGCTCCAACTTCATGGCAAATGGGAGAAAACAAAAAAATAGGTGCTTGTGAACTCAGTCAAGTGTATCACACCAATACAGATGAGTTCAGGGTGTTAAGCAGATCAGAAAAAAAAAAAAGTGTCCTGCAAAGAATGAAAGTTTTTACAGGTTTCCAGCCTGGTGTGGACTATCCCAAAACTTCCAAGTGTCTGTTTTCAGTGGTCTTGGGTAGGTGGCACTTTGGGACTCACCTGTTGTAACTGGGATGTGATTGTAGCTCTCCTCAGGTACAGTTAGTCAGATTCTCCCTTTGCTGGGAGCCATTCCTTCCACACAGGAGCTCCCTGGGTGGATTTTGGGAAAGATGGGGCTCCTTCACTGGCCCTGCAGTGTTGGGTTGTTTCAACAGGGCATTATGGGGTAGGAAATGGCAACCAGCCAGAAATCAGAGTTCTGAGTTTCAGATTCTGAAGGACCTGGTGAATTCTTCTCTTGTGTCTTCCAGAACAAGAAAAGAGTTACTTTGGTTTGGTTTTCCTGGTTTGGTTTGTTTTTTCACTCAAGAGAAGAAGATCCAAAGCCTGGGTGTTCCAAGCCCTTGGAAGGCTGGCAGAGGGCCAGGAGATGCTGCTTGTGCTGTGAAGGCTCAGATGAGTCAGCACTAAAGTAGGGAAGTGGCAGCTGACTCACAGCCTCAGAGCAGTGTAAATAAACAGGTACAGCATCCTGGACATCTGCCAAAGGAATTGTGACCCAGGCATGATCATGCAACCATCATGATTATCATTATTAAGTGCAGCCTACTGCAGGATTGTCTTTATGCTGAGTCTGAGAGCAGATAATGACTAGTTCACCAGCTGTATTGTGCTACATGTGATACAAAACTTTTATCTCTGTGTAACCACTTCAGAATGAAATCAGATTGACAAACTCCCTGCATTCACACAGAATTTGCCAATCTTCTCATACCATTTTATGAAGTCTCCAGATCTTTACTCATCCTTGTGTGTATATATATGAGTACAGAGAGATGCTCATGGAGGAATCATGGTTTTGCTTGGTGCAAAGAAGGTACCTAGAGGTAGCACAAAAATTGATTTCCTTCCTCTTAGAGAGCCAGTCACATAGGGGGAATAAAAGAAATCTATTTGGTATCCCAGACTCTGATTCCAAACTGTGGAATGCTCATCAGTCACATGACAGGGATTTAGAAATTGAGCTGGCACTCGACACAGGAAGAGTAAGATGATCTTTTATTTCAGCACTTGAACACACATCAGATGCTTTAGGCACTTCTGACATTGCAGACCTGGATCTGTAACTCCTAGAGGATCAGTCTCTCAAGGGAAAATCAGAAGTCCTGAAGTGCTGCCTTACAAAAGTGTTAGCTGGCCTGTTATTCTGTTACTCACATTAACTTTTTAAAAAATCCTCAGAAAACTTTGTATCTATAAATTTCATTTGATAGAAGAACAAAGTTCTGCATGTGCAAAAGAGATGATGGTCTCCCTGATCATCATCCCATCTCCCATCTGGGAAGAGCACACAGCTCTCCAGGGAATGCCTGGCTTTTGTATTCTGTTACAACTCTAGCCACAGGATCCTTTTTCAAAGCTCAGTCCTTGAGTGGCTGCCTGTGTGCATTGGTTATTTAGGGTGGTAATTCCAGGATGTTTAGGTGTAGGGATGTTTGGAAGGTCCCAGAAGGATACCCTCCCTCAGAGTTCTCATGAAGAACGTGACATTTTGGTGGTACAGACATTCCTGTGTTGCCCTGTGCCCTCCATGGGTGAGGGAGAGCTGGGACCCAGGGCACCACGCAAACATCGCTGCACTGAGTCCTTGGTGTTGTTGCTGCAGTTCTCAGGCAGGTTTGTGTGTTACTCTGATTCCACTCAGGATTTTTCTGTGTGTTGATGATCCCTGGGTGAGGCAGAGCTGTCCCAGTGCTCTCCACTCTCCCAGGATGCCCTGCTGAGCTTGATGCTGGCTGTGACTGAAGTTGGACAAGCAGCTCGCAATGAGCTGCACACAAAGCCTTTTCCAGGTGCTCTGAGGTGCTGTGGGCTAACCTGTTCTGATTTTCCAGGGGAGAAGCCACACAGGTGCCACCTGTGTCCCTTTGCCTCGGCCTACGAGCGTCACCTGGAGGCTCACATGCGGTCCCACACCGGGGAGAAGCCCTACAAGTGCGAGCTGTGCTCCTTCCGCTGCAGCGACCGCAGCAACCTGTCCCACCACCGCCGGCGCAAGCACAAGATGGTGCCCATCAAGGGCACCAGGTCTTCCCTGAGCAGCAAGAAGATGTGGGGGGTTCTGCAGAAGAAGACCAGCAATTTGGGCTACAGCAGAAGAGCATTAATTAATCTGAGTCCGCCTTCCATGGTGGTGCAGAAACCAGACTACCTTAATGATTTCACCCACGAGATCCCCAATATCCAGACTGAGGCGTACGAGAGCATGGCAAAAACCACTCCGAGTGGTGGCTTGCCAAGAGATCCACAGGACCTCATGGTGGATAATCCTTTAAACCAGCTCTCCACATTAGCAGGACAGTTGTCCAGTTTGCCACCCGAAAACCAAAATCCAGCCTCTCCTGACGTCGTTTCCTGTCAAGATGAAAAGCCTTTCATGATACAGCAGCCTGCTGCACCTGCAGTAGTTTCAGCTGTGTCAGCAAATATTCCTCAGAATTCCTCTCCAACCAGCCCTGACTCCCGGCCCGCACACAATCAGAGGAACTATAGTCCCGTGGCAGGGCCCAGCAGCGACCGCAGTGCCCACACCAGTACTCCCAGTATCAGCAACAGCCAGCCCAGTACTCCAGCTCCAACCCTGCCAGTGCAGGACCCTCAGCTCCTGCACCACTGCCCACACTGTGACATGTACTTTGCAGACAATATCCTTTACACCATCCACATGGGATGCCATGGATTTGAAAATCCTTTCCAGTGTAACATTTGTGGGTGTAAGTGTAAAAACAAGTACGACTTCGCTTGCCACTTTGCAAGAGGCCAACATAATCAACATTGACTGAGAACATGCTTTTGTTTAGTTTTTTAACATATTACAGTCTATTTTTCATACTTGCTGATGGAAAGCTTGCACATTCCCATAAGGAATCTTCACATTAATCAATTCGACAAAGGAGGCAAATTGATTTCCATGTTCTTATAAAACTTGCCAGGGAAATTTTGTATCAGATTCAGTTGCTGTTTTATATGTAGCCTTTCAAAAAAAGCCAAGAGTGCTGTAAGGGTTGGAATGCATTTACATGCTGTGGTTGCTAAATTTAAGTTGCTTGCACTTAATCCCAATAAACATTCTGCAAGTGGAGAAGCAGAGCGTGTGTCCTGAAACATAGGAGGTAATTCCCAGATTGTTTACTAGGCAAGACAAGATATATTATCCATAAAATATGAAAGGTCAATGCAATGACACATCATGTAGAGACAGGACAAGGAGGAATGGCTTCATGGTGCCAGAGGGCAGGGATGGATGGGATATTGGGAAGGAATTCCTCCCTGTGAGGGTGGCAGGCCCTGGCACAGGTGCCCAGAGCAGCTGGGGCTGCCCCTGGATCCCTGGAAGTGCCCAAGGCCAGGCTGGACACTGGGGCTTGGAGCACCCTGGGACAGTGGAAGGTGTCCCTCCCTTCCAACCCCAACCATTCTTTGACTTTGGAGAAATCCTTAAAAACCTGGCTACTCAAACAAACAGAAGCAAATTTCACATACAAAATCACTTTGATGTAAAAGTTGCTTTAATCCAATGAAGGTTAATAATAAGTTTTCTTTAGTATAGTCTAAACTCTTCATGCTAGGACTTAAACACTAATTTAACTATTAGCACAAAAGTAGAAGATAACAGGTTATTGTGAATAAAACTATGGTAGGAAAAAAAAGAGCTAAAAGCCTGTCATTCATGAGTTATAAAAACAAAAAAGAAAGATACCTTATTTTACCTACACTCTATAAAATTTTCCATGTCATTGTTTTTTCAGAGGAGGCAATTTTTAGAGAGATAATGAAGAGCCTGTAGAACTAATATATATTCTGTGAGATTTCTAACTGCCTTAAACTGAGTTGTACAGATACTTAAAATTTGCACAATTAGACTTCTGTCCTGCTGATAGAAGTTCTGATAGAAACAAACAAGAAGTTTACAAATCAAACTCCTTTGTTCAGTTTTATGTTGGGCCAGGCTACAACTGAGAGGTTGCCTGTATTTTTGAGAGCTGTATAATCCAGTTTATTGTAAATTTCAGCTGACTTGGAGGCCTGGTTTGTCCCCTCTCCCAGGTTTGATGTCCTTTGGGTGTGCTGGGAATAAGGGGAAGCACCTCTGGCTTTTTCTGGGCTCCGTATAGGATGCAAAGGAAAACTGACTGACTACACTGAAGTTGTTTTTAGGAATTCTGGATGGCAAATGATAACTGAAGTTGTTTATTTTGTTTCATAGTGTACACTCATCTTTAGAAGCCCTCAGGCTAAAGGAACAGGCACTTTAACATAAACCTGAGTAAAACATCTAATTAAAATGAATAATAACTTTATGTGCTAGATAAGAATTCGAGACATTAAAAATAAAGGAAGAATTGTTACTTTTCCCATATTTAGACATGCACTTTTACCTTGGTTTGTCCTACTTGAGACAAATTAAAGCTTCCCTTATATATTTCCCTTTTCCTATCAGCAAAGCATGTTTTGTTAAAAGCAGGGAGATTTTATTAATGTTCCACAAGTCAGAGGTTGGAATCTCAATAGGAAATGTTTGGCTTATTCAAATTTATATTTTTATGCTAAAACTTCCTGAAACTAATGGAAAAACCTACAGTGATCAGGGTGAGATCAATGCAGGAAAACCACCTGTGTAAGAATTTTAGCTGTAGAAGTAATTTTGACTTTAATTAAATAGAAATTTGGATACCAGATGTGTTTCTGTCTACCTGACTGACCTACTGTTGAATTTCTGTTCTTGAGGAACTGAGTTCTTTCTTGGCTGTGCAGTCTTGAAGTATTGAGGTCAGAAATCTGCCACTGGAGTGGTTCCAGTGTAGTGAAGATGAACAATAACACTGTCACTCCTAAAAATTGTTTTGTTTTCAGGCCTGGTTCAGAATTGGTTTTGCTGGATTTTTAAGACAGAATGTGAATTGCATTTTTCTTCGGGACACTCTGTAATTCCAAAATATTTCATTGTTGCTTTATACTTTTTAGATTTGTTTTATAAGTAAATCTGCAAGTCTGTGTGTGTAGACATGGTTTATTTTAAGGAGTAAAAGCTGACTGAACTGGAATCCAGTTAGAAGTTACTGCTCCTGGGCAGGTTTTGGAATCAAAATTTTTTCCAGTCAAAGAGGGCAGAAATGGTGGCTCTCTTTGGATCACACATTGAACAATTCTACAATTTAAATTTGGCTGAAATGTAGTGTTAAGAGAAGACTGGAAGACTTACAATTATTAATTTATGGAAGTGTTTTCCCTTGCCTTTTTGCTAGATGATGCACTCTCCTATTCCTAAGCTTTGGCATTCCCAAGGGAACTTGTGGAATGCTGGAGCTCCAGGGAGCACCTTTCAGTGCTGAGTGATCACAGCAGCCAAGTGCTCCTTGCCTTGTGGGTTTTTCCTTGCTGGTATCCTAGGCAGAGTCATTTCCATGGGCACAGATGTGGTTTCTGACATCTGGGGCTTCTGCTGGCCATGCTCACATTGTTAAAAGCTTCTCTTTGTCTCTTGGTGATTTAGAGAAATGACTCCTGAGCCACAATGGCCTTGGGCAGAACTCAGGGTAGGTCACTAATGGAGGAGTTGGGAGCAGGAGGAAGCCTGCAGGATCTCATGGAAAAGGGGGCCTTGTTTAGGAGGGGATCCCACTGTGGGGAATGGATGTTCTTAACAACAGAACTCAGTGTGAAAAGATCTGTCCCCAAGCCTTGCAAATCAGTGTTTGGAAGGATTTTCCTGCTGCTGCCTGGACACCATTAGTTCAGTCTGGAGTAGATTAGTTGGGACATCTCTGAACAGTTGAGGAATGAAAAAACTCTTTTCCCTGCTTCCTTGGGCAAACTCCTCATTGCAGGGGGGTTCTTGGGCAGCAGCAGCAGCAGCTTTGGTGCTCATCCCTCGGCTCTGCCCCCAGAGCCCTGGGCTGGATCCCTGTGTCCTTCCCAGGATGGGATTGTTCCTGTTCCATGATCACTCTGTGTGTTCAGTTTGCCAAACACTGCCCTGCCATCATTGTCCCCTCCTGTCAACTGAGCAGCTTTGGAAGCTGTATTCTCCTATTTTTCATAATTTATACATACTATTGACTATAATTTAAAAACCAGAGCTGGTACTGGCAAATTCTTTCCAAGTGTGATCCCTTACCCAGAGTCAGTGAGGGAGACTTGTCCAGGATTCTGGGATTGAGTCCTTTGTTAAAAGAACTTTTCATTTTGAGTCCTCCATGTGCTACACTGCACTCACTTGTTTTGGTGTTTTTTTTAAAAAAAACACAAATCCTCACATTATAAGGTAATGGGTGATTAGCATTTTAACTGTTATTAATGGAGGTTTGGAAAGGAGATGGAATTTTTCCATAGTTCTCTAGTTGCAAAACATGAACTTTGTGGGGGTTTTGTTTTTATTGTCACAGATTATTTCATAGCTTTGTGTACATTTTTAACATGCACTATTTATAGCACTCTTAATACACACTCACTGTTTTGAGACTGAATATTCCAATGAACATTTGAATATTTGACCATTTTCATTATCTCAGTTAATATTCAACTGTGCAGGAGGTAATAGAAAAAATATTTGTTTTTTCACAGACACGTGTTTAGATGAAGAGGATTTAGACATAAAATGTTGATTGGCTTTTTAATATAAAATTCAGTACTGGGACACCTTCCAGCAGTGTTTTCCAGCCAAATAATCTGTTAATGTTTGTTTTGTTCCAGAATGTTTTGGGGGTTTGCTTTTTGTTTCTTTTTGACAAAGGGAATGTAATTTAAAAATCTTCACTGGCAAGTTTTCTATTAATTTTAAGGTTCTTTGAAAATCTACAGCAAATGATGTTCTGCTGCAGGATGTCTCTCTCCTGCTAAAGCATTTTTCATTGAGCAATCTTTGTGTATGTGCTTCTAAGTACCTACTTTGTTAATAATATGTATTTCAGTGTAAAGAGCAGATTTTATGCAAAAAGGAAAGCTGTTAGAGTTGTAAAATAAATTTTAATGTTAGTGAACATTTCTGAGACGACAAGGTTAATTCTGAAATAACTCTATCTCGTGTAGTTCATGTTGTGAAGCTTTGCTTTTGTAAGATATGAATAAAATAACACTTTCTAATTAGGTCCCATGTCAATTTTTAATTGCATATCCTTCCATGGGTGGAGCTGGTGATTTCCCAGGTGCTCCTCCTGGGTTAACTCTTTCTGATTCTGTGAAATTTAAATCTCAGGATGGTTTGCTCTTGGCTTGATCTCCACAGCCAAGAACAGCTTGGTTAGACTTGATTGAAGTGTTTCTCTTCCATATCATGGGGAGAGGAGGCACAGGGGCTCCGGAGAAGGGAGCTGCACCTCAGATCTCTCAGCAGCAGTGCTCAGAGTCCTGCATTTGAAACACTTGGGACTCCTAAACACCCAACATTCTGTATGTTATTATTTTAAAATATATTTATTTACTACCTTGCTTGCCTCCTGTTGGAATGAAGAAAGAACACTTGTAGCAGGGTCATAGTATTGGGTTTTCAAAGTCTTTCCTTGCCTCAAGTCTTCCAAAAATTCTGCTTTCAGTTTGTTGAGTTCTTCTGCCAGGCTCTTCATCTCGCTCGGGAGAACATTTTTACCTAAAAGAACATTGAAGCTGAACTTTTAACTTCATGCTTACAGAAAAAATCACAGAACCACAGAATACCCTGAGTTGGAAGGGATACAGAGGGATCATTGAGTGCAGCTCCTGTCCCTGCAGAGGCTCCCCAACAACCCCACCCTGGCAGTGCTGCCCAAACTCCTGGAGCTCTGGCAGCTTCAGGGCTGTGCTCATTCCCTGGGGAGCATGGGCAGTGCCAGCACCTCTGGGGAAGAACCTTTCCCTAAAATCCAACCTAATCCCCCCTGACAACACTCCAGGGAGAAGCCTGAACCCAGGCACAGAGCTGAGCTTTGCAGTTAAGGACACCCAGCTGCTCCTCATACAAATCTTAGGAGCAAACCAGTGCAGGCTGCAAAGCCCCTGTCCTTATTGCCACATGTCCCAAAACATTAAAATCCTCTAATCCCAAGTTCTGTACTAAATGGCTTTATTAAAGCTGTAATTAATACAGTTAATAAACATGATACTGGTTTTTAAACCTACAAACTTCTACAAACAACCCTGAGCAGAGCTGTGAAGGTGTTGCCTCAGGCACAGCTGCTGGGACAGGATCCTGACCAGTTTATCCCAAGGGAATTTCAGGGGTTGTTTCCCATTGCCAGCTGGAGCTGGGATGGGTGGGAAGGGCAGAAGGGGTACCTTTGGCATCCTGCATGGCCTCAGAGATGGCTCTCCTGCACGCCTGGTCAGCCTGATGGACAGCACTGGCTGCACAGATGGCTCGAGCTGCCTCCTGGCCATGGCCACCAGCAAGGAAGAAAACAAGCAAACATTTTGAATTTACTTGGCTTCTGAAGTGCTGTTTGAGAACAAAACATTAGCAGCACCTCAGGCTGGCACCACTGTCCCAGAGTGCTCCAAGCCCCAATGTCCAACCTGGCCTAAATTAGTGTTTAAGTCCTAGCATGGAGAGTTTAGACTATACTAAACAAAAACTTATTATTAACCTTCATCAGATTAAAGCAACTTTTACATCAAATTGAATTTGTATGTGAAAATTGCTTCTGTTTGTTTGAGTAGCCAGGTTTGTAAGGATTTCTCCAAAGTCAAAGAATGGCTGAGACTGGAAGGGACCTTAAAGGAGGGACACCTTCCACTGTCCCAGGTGCTCCCAGCCCTGTCCAGCCTGGCCTTGGGCACTGCCAGGGATCCAGGGGCAGCCCCAGCTGCTCTGGGCACCTGTACCAGGGCTGCCCACCCTGCCAGGGAACAATTCCAAAGCTGTGCCCTCAAGCCCAGCAGTGCTACCTTCTGCTCTGTGTCCTCCTCATTTGGCCTCTCTGGATTTTCCAAAGCAGTGGCCAGCAAGTTCATGATCTGCTCACTAAGAAAACAAACAGAATAAACCATGGCAATCACACAGATCCACTTCTTTTCTAATGATGCCTCAGGAAAAAAAATGAAAAGCAAGATTTCAGTTAAATTTTTAAGGCAATCAGTGAAATAATCTGAAATGAAAAACAATTACTACTCAAATTATTACAAATCAACCTTATAATTTCAGACAACTTGCAGAGATTTTCAGTAACAGGGTAGGAATGCTGTGAGTTTTGAGGTTAACTCTGCAGAGGATGGTGGCTGTGAGCTCCCAACAAACCTGGATTCTTTGTAACTGCCAAAAATCACCACTGGTGATACTTTTTACACATTGTGTAGATACAATAAGAAGCTTCTACCACTGAAGATAGCACTTAGGGAAAACTCTGGGATCAATCAGTAACGTACTCATCCTCTGAGATGCCGTCAGAACTGCTCAGAATGAGGCTGTGCTGCTCCCAGGTGTTTTTCCTGGGATCTGGCATTTCCATTTTCCTTGCCATTAATTGTATGGTCTGCTCAGGCACAGGATCACTCCTGAGGTGGTTCCTCTGCAGGCAGCATTCCACTGGACACTCCAAAAATAACTGGCAGAAGCCCAAGGAATCTAAAAAGAACAGAACAGAACAATTTTATCTTTAAGCAGTTCAAGTAACAACTTCTGAGAGCAGCACGGAGGAGAAAGGCTCTACATGAATGAGGAGCTTCTGCTCTGCTTCTGAGCCTGACACGAACACAAATCTGGACAGGGAACAGAATTTTACCTCCAGGCTGCACAGGAAATGTCTGAGGTCAGCACACAGAACCATGGAATAGTAAAGTCATCTCATTGCATCCCTGGCATGGGCAGGGACACCTCCCAGTGTCCCAGGCTGCTCCCAGCCCCAATGTCCAGCCTGGCCTTGGGCACTGCCAGGGATCCAGGGGCAGCCCCAGCTGCTCTAGGCACCTGTGCCAGGGCTCAGCACCCTCACAGGGAACAATTCCGTCCCAAAATCCCATCCAACCCTGCCCTCTGTCCCTGGGAAGCCATTTCCTTTGCCCTGTCATTCCATGCCCTTGTCCAAAGTCCCTCTCCAGCACTCTTGGAGCCTCCTTATGTACTGCGAGGTGCTTTAAGGCCGCTCTAGAAAGAGTTTTACACGATCTACCAATTTATAATAAGGCAGTAACAAAGTTACATTGCTTGCTACTCTATTACAGGTACTCAGCAATCAGAACAACCCACGCCCCGGGAGAGCACGTGAAAGAAGGCGCTGAATTTCCCACAAACATCCTCATGCCGAAGATCAGGGAATAAATAATTACATTTGCGGGCCAGCTGGTACACCTCGTAGCGCATGCTCTGGTAATAGAAGTTGTCATCCAGCAGGAGAACGAGCGGCCGGGAGGCGGCTCCGGGGTCCCCGTCGGGGGCGGGCAGCAGCCCCTCCC
>NW_005054369.1:721873-740797 GCF_000277835.1 Geospiza fortis | reverse complement strand
GGTGCGAACGACAGAGCCACGAGCGGCCCCTTGAACCGGCTCTGGTCCGACCCATCCTTAACCCGGCTCTGGTCCGACCCATCCTTAACCCGGCTCTGGTCCGACCCATCCTTAACCCGGCTCTGGTCCGACCCATCCTTAACCCGGCTCTGGTCTGACCCGTCTTTAACTCGGCTCTGGTCCGACCCATCCTTAACCCGGCTCTGGTCCGACCCATCCTTAACCCGGCTCTGGTCCGACCCATCCTTAACCCGGCTCTGGTCCGACCCATCCTTAACCCGGCTCTGGTCCGACCCATCCTTAACCCGGCTCTGGTCCGACCCATCCTTAACCCGGCTCTGGTCCGACCCATCCTTAACCCGGCTCTGGTCCGACCCATCCTTAACCCGGCTCTGGTCCGACCCATCCTTAACCCGGCTCTGGTCCGACCCATCCTTAACACGGCTCTGGTCCGACCCATCCTTAACCCGGCTCTGGTCCGACCCATCCGTAACCCGGCTCTGGTCTGACCCGTCTTTAACTCGGTTCTGGTCCGACCCATCCTTAACCCGGCTCTGGTTTGACTCAGTCTTTAACCCGGCTCTGGTTTGACCCGGTTCTGGTTTTACCCATTTTTTTACCCTTTTGTGGTTTTACCCATTTTTTACCCAGTTCTGGGTTTTACCCATTTTTATCCAGTTCTGGTTTTACCCATTTTTTACTCGGTTCTGCTTTTACCCATTTTTTACCCAATTCTGCTTTTACCCATTTTTACCCTGTTCTGGTTTTTACCCATCTTTTACTCAGCTCTGCTTTTATCCATTTTTTTACCGGGTTCTGGTTTTTACCCATTTTTTACCTGGTTCTGGTTTAACCCATTTTTTACCCAATTCTGATTTTACCTATTTTTACCCAGTTCTGCTTTTACCCATTTTTCAACCCTGTTCTGGTTTTTACCCATTTTTTACCCAATTCTGCTTTTACCCTTTTTTTATCCAATTCTGCTTTTATCCATTTTTTACCCAGTTCTGGTTTTAGCCATTTTTTTACCTGGTTCTGGTTTGACCCATTTTTAATCCATTTCTAGTTTTTATCCAGTTCTGCTTTTCCCCATTTTTTACCCAACTCTGGTATCACAATAAGCACGAGAATTCTCTTTAGCTCCCCCTGGAGTATCAAAGGCTGAGCCATCCCCCCGTGCCCCGCGGTGCCTTTTGTGGTGACCACAAAACAAAGATACAGCCACGTGTGCTGCCCCTGAGGATTTATTTTAAATTGTAATGTAATAAATAAAATCAGTGTCATATTATACTTGAGGTCCAAATGACAGGGATATTTAATAAGAACGGTTTGAGATTCTGAGGGGTTGAGGAAGAGGACACTTTGGAAGACACAGACTTTTTGCCAGCAATCCCTTTTGGGTTCTTTTTTTCCAACTCTTCAGTGATGTGGCCATCTGAGGGGTTGGAAATATTCTCTCGGTGAGGCAATCCTGTAATTTATTCACTGTTTTTCTCAGTTTGCACTCTGAAATTTGCATGAGCACAGCCAGGGTGTGCTGCAGTCCCCAGGGAAGGTGGATGCACACCCACAGCTCTGTTCTTGGCAGCGAGGTGCTCTCTGCACTGCAGCTGGTGGAGACTTTCCCTGGATTTCCTGCATCCATCTCCTACAGAGACATTTGATGGAGCCTATTTGGAAATCTATATCCCTCCATACATCCTCTTTGAAATCAGTGCTGGTTTCTAACTGTGTCATGACAAAAGTTAATCTGTTGCTTTTGTGGTGGAATCAATTTCTAGGAAAAATGCCAAGCTGCCACCCCCAGTAAACCCTGTGGAGCTGCAGAGGTATTCCCAATATCCCACATTTTCTGTAACAACATGGATGGGTTCTTTCACGCTCAGGACACGACCTACAGAGTTTCTGGTGTCCCCAAGTGAGGTTACTTTTATAAATTACCTAAAATGGAAGCTGACCTGCCTGGTGGGGTGTGAGAGGTGGGCTCTGGGCAGATGGAACTCCAGGAGTTCTGCAGCCACAATTCCAATTGGACTTGCTACCAACAGGGTGTCAGGTTGTGTTCTGACTCAGGCAGTGTTGTTTAGTTCACTGCATTGTTTATTTTATCTTTTCATTTTCTTCCCTAATAAAGAACTGTTATTCCTGCTCTCATATTTTTGCCTGAGAGCCCCTTAATTTAAAATTTATAGCAATTTGGAGGGAGGGGATTTACATTTTCCATTTCAGGGGAGGCTCCTGCCTTCCTTAGCAGACACCTGGCTTTCCAAACCAAGACACAGGTGTCAGGGCAGGGCACAGGGACTGTCCCCAAACCTGGCTCTGCAGACCCTGAGTTCCTGGCAGTGTCCAGAGGAGAGGAGAGGACAGCTCAGGAGGTAAAGTGCAGATCTCCCATCTTTGAATGATGTCTGTGAACAGCAGAATTCACTTCTCTGTGGCCTGAGGGGGAGGCAGCAGTGCCAGAGTCCTGTTCTTACACTCCCCCAGGTTCACTCCTGTGCACATTGAACTCCAGGGTCTGGTTTGTAAAAGGTGAGGTAGAGGAGGCACAAACACAGCCAGCAGCAAGGAGCAAAACTCTGGGGTGTCACCCATCTGTGCTCAGAGCCCCTTGGCACCCAGGGGCCAGGAGGGACCTGCTTCCCAAAGGCATTTTGGCTGCACAAGGAGAGCACTGGAGCATTGAAATCCTTTCATTTGCTTTTCAGGCCAGTTACTTGTCAGAATTGGTTGAGGGTTCCCAAGAAACATGTCAGACAACTGGTCTAGGTGGGACTGGGGGTCGTTGAGGTCTTGAGGAAGCTGCAGGAAGCTGGGGTTGGACTGGCTGCCTGAAGTGTGGAAAACACATTGTGGTTAGTATTTCATGACTTGAGACACCTGACATTTCCAAACTGGTTCTTTACCATTTTTAAGCAGTTTCTAGCATTTCCACCTAATTCTCTCTGCCCCTTCCTCTCCCTTGCAGCATTTACCTGTGTTTATGCCAACATTTTTCCTTCAAGCCTTTAATCTATGACTGATGCTGCATGAAAAATCTATCAATTAAATCTAATTAATATATTAATTAATCTAATTAATTTAAATTTAATTTATCTATTAATTGAATCTAATCTAATCTTAAATCTATTTCATAATGCTGCATGAAAAAATCCCCCTAAGCAGGACAAAGGACATCAATAACTTCACTTACAGCAACATAAGCATGGGGAAGATGAAGTGAAGAAGGTTTTAAACAATACAAACCTTTTACCAGGAAAATGCAATATGGTAAAAATATTGTGACTTGATGCAGCAGGCTGGAAAAAAACATTGCAAAAAATCAGATTAGCAGAAAACACAAAGTGTAGATAATTCCTCAGTATTAAGCTGATGTCATTTTAAAACTAGCTCTCATTTGCTGGGGCTTTCTTCATCTTCTCTTGCAACATTTTGTTTTGATAATTTTTATTCAGTTTTATCAGAAGTAGACCCACAGCTTGGCTAAACAGCATCCCCAGTGTTTGGCCTAAGAAATAACAGAGGTGGTTTCAATGTATCAGAAAGTCACAAAGCCATGATTAATGTGTTGGAGGAAAGGCACTGTGCAGTCTGGATTACCCAACATGAACTAATCCAAGTCTCCATCTATTTTACCTGATTGTTTCCTGTTTCATGACTTGCTCTGTTGCCTTGCTTTGGTTCCTGCCCATTGCTATCCCTGAAACAGAAACCACATCATGAGGAATCCTTCAGGGATGCAGCATTTTCCAAGGACACAGCTACAGCTCAGAGCTCTGGGTTCTGCTTTGAGTCCATCCTGTTCTGGACTCGACAGGCAATTTCAATATGCTCTGCCTCTGTGTCCATACAATAAAATTATCAGCAAAAACTAGGAAAGTGCAATGGATTTGGGAAAAAATGCTTGAGAACAGAGAAGGGGAGTATCTGGATTGCACTTCCAAGGAGCAGGGGATGGGCTGTTAAACTCACTGCTGCTGCTATTAGCAGGGCAGGCTTGTCCTTTAGGAGGTGTGGAATATTTTGTGTAGATAGAGCCTTGCTGCACTGCCCTGGGGCACACTCTCATGTTGGAATAGCACCTGTGAGAAGGGAAATACCTGTGCTGTCCTCTGCTTTTCCTGCAAAGTTTTCTCCTTATTGCATCACGTTTAAATACTGCTACTGCAGTGAGGATGGCTACAGGCAGCACCAGGAGGAAGAAAATCAGCAGCCCATCCCGAAGTGATGTATCTAGGGAGAAAGAATTGAAATCATGGAGTTGAAAATATTAAAGCTTTCTTTTTGTTTTAAAAAGTACAATCTTCAAATTGTTGCAGAATAGAATTAACAACTTCACTGAAATTTATAACGTGTTGCAATCAGAAAAATAGGATTTGGCCTTGTGTTATTACAAGTTCTTTCTGCCTTACCCACCCTAGGTATATGCAGTGTTTTTCCTTTTCCATAAAATGTTTTCAATAATTCTGAAGCAGACAAATTCGTTTTGTATTTGCTTACCACAAGTGCTCTGCATGTTTGCTTTGCCTTCCTAAACTTTTAATAAATACAAAATGTGTTTTCCCTTTCCCAAAGTACAAATTTAGTAAAATCCAATGAAGTTCTGCAAAAAAGTAACGCAGCTTTTCCTCAGAAAACTATGAATTATGAACTTTGCTTTTAGACAAAGAGATGGAAAACATTTTGTATGTAAATGCCAGCAAAAGCTACTTCATTATCAAATAATAATGTTTGTTCTTCAAGTCAGTCCATGATTTGGATGTCATGCAATAGAAAAAAACATTAGTATGTTATTGGTAGATTATTTTTATGTTATTAGTAGATTATTTCTTTGTTATTAGTAGATTCTTTTTATGTTATTAGTAGATTATTTTCTCAGCCCCTGGGGCAGAATGAGGGCCAGTTTCAGTGTCCTACCTCTGTGAGCTGGACCACTGTCAATGCTGCCACCGTAGCCAGACTGGTTACAGAAAGGAGGGGCCCATCCCGGATTGCAGTGACAGTTCCCGTTGTTGTTACACACCTACAGCTCAAACAAGAGGGACTCGTGTGACAACCCCCAGGGCTGTCACACCCCTACAGCCCAAACACAGGGATTAGTCAAACAACACCTCATTAGTCAAACAACACCTCCCTGAGAGTGTCCACTCAAAGCTTTGGCATGGTTTTGGAGTTCCGTGCATGGATTGCATGTGGAAATAAAAAATATTGCATAGAAATACATGAAATATTAACTGGGAATTAGCTCTGCCCCTCCATAACACCCCAAACCACTGAGGGGTTCTGATACCCTGTGGTAATTCTCTCTAAGTTAACATTTGTGTTATCTGCCTGCAACTAATCACAGTCCAGAAACCTTCTTAGTTTTACAACCTTTGGACTCCGTTTTGATTTTTCACAGAGACATATATAAATCAGGAATTACCAGACTGTCATACTCAAAAGAATATTTTCCTTTTGCAATTCACCAGCTCAGTAAAATTAAAAAAAAATTTCCCTTGTGAAATTGAGACAAAATGCCTCTCAATGTTAGTGCTAAGGGGTTTACAGTGTTCTGGCAAATTACAGGTAAAATAAGTGGATTTAACTTTTAATACAGATCAGGAAAAAGCAAAGCCACCTGCTTGGCTATTGCTTAAAAGCAGGGAATTTGCACAGTCTAGAAACAGGATACAAAGCACCATCTACTCACCCCATTATTATTACACTTCTGCTTTACATCACAGCTGTAGCCCAGAAATCTTGCATCAAGACATTCAAAACCTAAACAGGCCTGCAACAAATAATTAGTGTCTTGCAAACACAAAACTTTAAAAAATCCCATCCTTTTATAAATATACTTTATAAATGTATATGTTAACAAGCTTTCACTTACATGTTAAGAGAAAGGACTGATACAACATTCAGTATTTCAGAATTTTATAACTTTATTTGTCTCAGGTTTGCTTAATTCTGTGGATGCACTTTGATGGAGTAATTTAATAGTGTAGCACCCCAGTTTTTTGAAGAGTTAATTAATTGTTTGCATGTATTAATCCCAAAATATTTTTATTGTGTTACGGCATATGAACAAGAGAGCCAGGGAATGTTTTTGGAAGTTCAGAACCTTCCACCTGGAATATATTCTGTCAGGCTGCCGTGGTTCCTCTTACCTTGTTCTCTCCACAGGCTGTGCCATCATGAACTTGGGCAGGATCAGGGATATCTGATCCTAGGTCAAAGTCAGAGGACCAGCACAAAACCCCGGAGGCATTATTGACAACGCTCCAGGCTGGGAGGTTCTGGAGACTGACAGAGGTGCACTGCAGCTTCCCACACAGACTGTGCCTGTTTGGAATGAAGGATATTCTGAGACAAGGTGAACAGATAAAAATCAGGTTTAGTGCAAATCCATTCCAGCTTTTTAGCTTGCATTAAAAAAAAAATTCTTTTAAATCTCTCACTTTAAGGCTGTGTAACAAATATATTTTTTTTACATTGAAGATTTTAGGGTTAGCTTTTATTTGGTGGTGACTTACTGGACAGGGCATTTCTTGTACACTCCACCTTTCATCCCACAGTTTCCAAACCTATCTCCTTTAATATTTGCTTTTTCAAAGCATATATCAGGTGCTTTCTGTGCCCCTGTACAAAAAAAAAAAAAAGTGAATCTCAGTAAGGTGTCTGAAAAATACCAGAAAGAAAAATTGGAAATGTTTATCAGGAGCCTACAAATGGGTTAACATGAAATGCAACCCTACCTTTGCCATAGATAGATTCACACTGTGAATCAAAGCTCTGGCACACTCCATAGTAGCAATAAGCTTTGCTGTTGCTGCATGGGTAACCATTCATGATGTAAACATCATCTGGGCAGTAGGCAGTGCTTCCATTGCAGTACTCAGGGAGATCACAGACATCTTGTTTTGCTCTGCACTCTGCTCCTGCCACTTTAAACTAGGACCAGAGAGGGAGAACACTTTCAGTATTGCAACAGAGGAAGTTCTAGAGTGAAACAAAACCAACTGGGAACATTCATAAGACAAATTATCTTACATGCTCTCTTACTGGTGAATGTCATTTGAAAATATGCCAAGAGGGCTAGGATAGCTCTTTTCAAACATTAAAAAATCCCAGTGAATAGTAACAGTTTAATAAAGAATTGCCCACCTTGCAATTTTTGCAGCACAGTCCTTGAGCACACTGTGAGCCAGGTGTGAGTTTGCAGGTGGCAGCATCACAGCAGGGGTTGGAGCATTCCTGAGAACATTGAAAGGGAATAGTGTTTTATTGATACAGCCAGGAAAGTACTCACCAGTCCACGTGGATGGACAAGCCAAATTTTAAATAACTGTGTCAGATTCTCACATTCTCCTGCTCTAAAGAACCAGCAGACACTGCTGCCGTGTTTTATTTGTACAAGTCAGCAGAAAAACACCTGTTTTATGGCTTGTGGCATAGGGATGCCAACGGAACCATGGCTTGCTGGCAGAATTTTGGTTTATTGCTGCCTTTTTTGAGACACTTTTATCCTGTGAAAAATGAGCCAATACCTTTCTTGGAGGGACGTTTTCACAATGCAAATGTGACTGTTAAAGTCATTTTGTGTAGGCAAAGTTGAAGGGTTACAGTTGACAAATATGTACATGTTCTATAGATAAACAGTCTCTGTCATGGAACAGAAATATCCATGATGCTAAAACCAGCACAAAACCCAGTGGTGCTCCCTTACACTCTGCTCTGAATTTCACTTCTTTCTCAGCAGTGCCTCAATGTTCTGTGGAGTCCAACAGCCCTTAACTGAGTCCACATCAAAATCAAAGCATGATTTTAAACTTTTACTAACATTTATGCTTGAAAAAATGCAAAATTAGAAGGAAAACTCCTCAGATAATAATGCAATTAGGCCAGTATTATATAGAATAATAAATATAATAAATGTAATTAATATAATATAATATAATATAATATAATATAATATAATATAATATAATATAATATAATATATATAACATAACATAACATAACATAACATAATATAATATAATATATAATGTACAAGTATCCAGCTCAATCTGATGCATTACCTGTGGTTTGCCACAGTCACATTCTTCATTTTTATCGACCACATTATTACCACAGACAGGTTCTTTGTACACATTACTTGTTTTGGGAGGATTCCTAAGGCAGTTTCCTCCTCCATTTAGAATAAAGGCCTCAAAATCATCAGCACTACAGGTGCTGAAATTCCTGGATCCACTGGAAAGGATAATATTGTATTATTATAAATATCTTGCTTATAGGAGAACATGCAACTCAAGCTCTTAAAATATTGTTGTTCCATAATAAATATTATATTTAATAATGCTAGGAGATCATAAACCAGTTAATTTTTATTTTACTTTACATTAAAGTGCAGTACCAGAAGTTTAAAATACTATTTTAATATGAATGCTTTTAGAAGCCAGAGACCATCAGATTATCTATTCTAGTGTCCTGTATGAAACAGGCCTTAGAAATTCTATACTAAGTCTAAAAATGTTTGATTAAAAAATATTCTAAGGAAAACATTCATCTTGGAGTCCCTAAGAACTGAGGAATGCCCCTTCCTAGAGTAGTTTCGTCCAGTGTTCAGTTACCCTGATTATTAATACAGCTGGGGATAAATAAAATATTATGATATTTTTCTCTTAAGGGGAAGCCAAAGAATAAATGAACTGAAGGAAACATAAGCCAAGAAGGTTTTTTTTTTAATTAACTGTTAAATAATTTGTTGTATATTTGCACAAATCCAGTGAGTACATGCAAAGCATTCTCAACAGGGTGAAAAAAACCCAGCAACACACTATTATTAAAACAAATAATTAAGTCCAAATATGTTTTTAGGAATGTTACAAATTAGGAATGATGAGGTCAGAAAACAGATGAAATATCATATAAATTAATATGATGTCAAATACTAAGTCAGTGTCTCCACCTCTGTGATCAAATTTTTCAAACCACTCCCCATCCACTAAAGCTCTTCCAGATTCACAGGAGTTTCACAGCTTGTAAGGCATAGTCACTGCAAACAAAATAAATTATTAAAATGAAATAAGTGGAAATCTTACTTATCTGTGCTGTGCATGATATAGGATGCAGGACACCTCTTGTCATCATGTTTCATTCCCAGATTGTGCCCCAGCTCATGTGCCACTACTGTGGCGTGCCGTAACATTTTGTCATGATTCAGCTAATAAAGAGAATCAAGTTTAAAACAGTGAAACTGTGGAAAATACTGTTTGTACCCAGTGATTTACTCCCACCACAAAGCTCTCAGGGACTGTGAAGGCAGAATACCAAATTGTATTGCAAGGTGAAAGCAGCAAGGACTGAAAATTTGTCACTTTATTTTCAGGTAGGGCCAGATTCTGCCACCCCTTTCCTGAGGATCACATTCTGGATAATAAGTTGGCAGCTGGTCTGGATCACCATTGCAGGTTTTATTCTGTGATTCTGTTCTATTTTAACACCGTTAGACACTGACTTCAAAGGAGTCTTCAACAACAAATGTACTGGTAAAGAACAGAATCTGCTTCTGAGATTGTCCACAATGTTGTGGCATCCCTTCTTTAAGGTCAGGAACCTCTGGAGTTACTGGTTCTGCCCCAAGGGTGGAGAAAAAAATAGATTTATACTAATTGTTATTTTTTTTTTGCCTGTTTACAGTCCTATGGTGAGAATTCCAGACATCTGAGACTACAGTGCATTATATTCACTTTCTATTTCTTTAAAGAGTAAAAGAGTATTATTTTGTAGCTGCATTCCCATCCCAACCTGTGTGGTTATGAACTTCAATGGTATAAGGATGAGATTATGCAATATTGAGTTTGATGAATCACAAAAGATGACCAAAAGAATTTGTGGAAGATTAAACGAGCCAAATGGGCTGGAATTTGACAAAGAAATTGGGAAATACTTAAAAAAAAAAAAAGGTGTAAAATATGCACAAGTCTTTACATAAGAAACTCCATGAACGAAATCAGCCAACTCCACAACCAGGGTGATTTGACCAAGCAGGCCAAGGACCAGTTTCTTCCATACCCAAATGATGATGTACTCACAGTGCTGATTGACCCTCCCTGGACATGTGAGCATACAGAGCCCACAAAAGCCATTCCAATGGATCCACTGAAAGAGCTTCTCCCTCTGCAACAAGAGCAGTTTGGAGGTGGTGTTAGAGATGGATTCAAAGTTCATGATTTCTACTAAGAGACACTGATAAGTTGGAAATATTGCAAGGCAAAATTTGGTCTTCCTGAAGTCAAGAAGGAATTTATCACCACAGCAGGGTTTCATTCTAATTAATAATGAATATCTGAATAAGAACTTGAAAATAATGATCAATCACTTAAGTCTGCTGTGTCAGTGCACTCAATTACAGAAAGGCTAAGGTGGGAAGGGACCTCTGGAGGTCACCCTGTCCCTGGAGCCGATCAACTCTTAAGAATCCATTATACTTTCTTGTCATTTTTCCAGGTTAAACCATTTTGGAAGTGCAGAGAATTTTACTCCAGGTATATTTTAATGAATATACAAGCCCCAAATCATACACATTAACACTGGCTGCACAGCTGGTTTTGCCACTGAATGCAAACTTACATTATGAGGTGAGCAACATCATTTCTTGAGCGCTTCAGAAGATCTTTCTGTCTCCAAGAAACAAATCTACTCAGCACATCCCCAGCTGAACCATCCATCACAGATACGTGGTTGGCATCTGTCCAAATCTCTAATCCAACCAAAACAATCTGGATGTTTAATGCACTATACATCTGAAAAAAAAAAAGATAATTAATGTCCCTTAGCTGTTCTGATGGAATTCTGAAAGATGACTTCATTACTACTGAGCAAACAATAAGCTGAACACAGTGACCAGGACATAACTTCAGTTTCTTTGAAACTCAATATATGATAATTGTAATTATAAGTATAAATTATTTATAAATTGCAAACTTAATAAAAATATTTAGAATATAAAATGAAGTATAACTGAAAACTTTATTAAAGTATCTAAACATATGTTTTGGAAAGAAAGCTGCTCTTCTGAACACTATAATAAAATAGAAACTACTGAATCCAGGCAACTTATCTGACCTACCCCATCAACATAATTAATCAGCTCCACTGTTTCCTTTTGCACTGCAGCAGGATCAGAATTCTTCAGCAAAAACTGTAAAATACCATAACAATGTCAGAGGAGAAAAATTAGCAAAACAATAAAATGTATTTAGTGTTGGATGATATAATTACCCTGTTGTGATCCACAACCACAAATAATTCTACATAGCTTTTCTGGGGCAGGACAGCTCGCTTCTCCTGCAAATGAGAAAGCACAGTAAATCAACATCATGAGTTTGCAATGTTGCATTTTGTACCGTGGCCTCAATTTGTGTCAGATTACCCCACAAACATTTCTGTTTCAGTAATTCACAGCAGGTCAGACACTGGGATGCATGAGCTGAATGGCAGCTTGTGCATTTCATGTCCTGCCCACAGCTGTCCTGGCCAGACTCTGCTGGGTGAGATCCCCACTGTGCTTATCTTCTGCTCCAGGATTTCCTCAGCAGGGCTCCCACCAGCTTGGTGTCCATGGAAATGAAGGCACAAGGAAATGTCCTGCCAGGCCAATCCCACCAGCAAGAGCCCTGGAGATGCCTTGGACTGCAGCTCAAGGGAGAAACAGAAATATATTTACCCTGAGGTGCCTGTCCCTGCTGGAGGTACTGTTTGATGAAAATGTGTATTTCACAGACTGCTTCACAAACATCTCATGCTCCAGGCTGCCATTCAGCACCCCACAGTGGAAGGGGATACCCTGCTCATCCTCCAGTCCATAAAGCACATGTTCAAATGTGCTGGATGTGTTGAGGGGCTCCATTCCGTACCATTTGCCTCCAATGTAGAGAATTCCCCTAACAATCATAATAGAATAAAACATTATTTCATCATTTTTCCCTTGTGGTTATGACTAGATGAATGAATAACAGCTGGATACTTAGACACTACATTAAAATAAATTATTATTTGAAATTATAGTAATATATAGAATATATTAATAAAATACAATTCAGTCTTTTACACTAAAAGACAAAACAGAACTTTTTAAAAATACTCAACCAGTATGAGCTTCTTGAATCAGTTAGAAAAAGAAGGAAATAAAAGAGAATGAAGCCAAACTGTTAGTAAATTACTCTGGATTGTGGGTACAGAGCTGATGCAAAGGGTCCCTTTCAGCCCTTATCTCTATTCATTTAAAGGATTGCCAGGATATGTCCTGATTTATGGTGAGTGACATCTCTTTGTGAAGCTTCACCTGAAAGATACATGGGTGAATTTTATCCCATTTGTGATTTTATTGTATTTGAAACATAAAAACCAGTTCAAATTTGGACAAATCTTTTTCATGGAAGTGGTTTGTCTTTTGAAAGGCGCCCATTCATAAGATAAAGTTGTTTGCAGGAGTGTTTTGAGTTCAACAAAAGCTTCATCAAGGTAAGATTTTTTTTCTACAAAGGTATCTCTGGTCACAACATTCACTTCAAGTACTGGAAGCCTCAGGTCATGCCCAGCTTCTCCCTAAATTTATTAAAATTTCTCTCATGCCATCTTTTTTTCTGTGAAGGAATTTTGGAAAAGAGGAAAAAAGTGGGAGTTGAGGGAAACTATAAAACCTATAATGAGTTTCAGCTTCATCAAAAGATGAAATATTAAAAAAAATAGGGAGAGGAAATACCTAAGGCCATCACATGTGCTAAGAGCAAGTGTGGAGTCAGCAATTCCTTCAACAGTGCCATGATAATAACAGTGTGTCTGAAATGCAACAAACCCACATAATTAGTGACACAACAAGGTGGCTGCCTTCAACTGCAAACTTCTTTTCTAACTACCCACATTATTTCCATGACATCAGGGCTGGCTGTTAGAAATTTACAGAGCTCCCTACTTGGAAAGTAATCCTGACCTTCTTGGAGGAGAATCTCCCTTGACATGAGTACCTAAAGTAGACTTTGGTCCCTTGGTTCTAGAACCCAGCCAGCTTTTTAGTTTAACCCATCACCATCTTTTATATTTTTATAATTTTTAATTTTTATAAAATTATAACATATTTTTATATTTTTAATCTACATTGCTCATCCTGCTTCAGAACTGTTCTGAGAAGATCTTTCATGCACAAACCACCCAATTAAGTCTCACTGAGCTCACGTGCAGTTTAAAGATGAAATTAAATTTAGAAGTGTTTATAAGGCTTGTTTGATTCAGAATTTAAAAACTATAGAGCTTTGATGCTGCCATTGTACTTTAAATTGCATATTATGCAAACACCTCAAATTCAGGCTTGGCATAATCTCCTGGCAAATCCTTTCCCACCTCGGGGAACAGGAGTGCTGCACCCCACAAACAGCCCAGTGCCTCGTGGACCTCATCTTTAGATCACTGGTAACTGTTAAACAGAAATGCTCCACTGTTAAAACTCACAATTGTAAGTCTCATTCCCAGCAAATCTATTTTTCTTGGCTCCCCTGGTTTTTCAGAGAAAATTCTGACACGAAGGGGAAGTTTTATTAGGTACAATACCTCATTTTTGGATGGTGTTGCCTGCAGTTTCCCATTTTCCCCATATGTGTACAGCTTAAAGTTGTCACTGAGAAGTTTTCTGGAAACAAAAATAAACAACTGCTCTTTTAATGGTCTAGAAACAAGAAACAAGTCAAGAGTCCTGGTAAGTGCTACATTCTGTTAATTTGCTGAATTATTATTAAAATCCAGGCACATGAAACAAAATACTTTAAAATAAGCTTGAATTTTTAGAAAATAAATTATTTTGAAACTTATTTATTTTAACTAAAATATCCATAGAGAGGAATCTAAGCAGACTCAGTTGCATAAGCACCTGACCTATTACAGGCTCAGGAATGAGGAATAAGAGAAACAGAAACATTTCTTAAAATATAACACAGCTGAAACCCCTCTGACCTGCTAATAAAAAACTAATATTGAACTGATTTCTAATTTTTCCTAAGGATTTTCAGAAATGTTCTGTCTTGCACTGCTAATAAAAAATAAGCAAAATAAATTACTTCAAAGCTAGAAAAATATTATTCCCTTCTTTTTACAAGATATTACCATAGCAGAGACACTACATTTGACAGTATTCAACAGAGCTGTTTTGTAGTTGCTCCAATCTGACATTTAAATGGTTTCTTCTGAATTTTTTCAGTATAAAAATTGTTCTCTGTATGCAACTAACCCTGAAACAAGACAATTCCTTAGAACACTCTATCACATACTTATTTTTCTTCAGCTTTAGGAGGTATGTTCCATTTCTGGTTTTAACTGAGAAAGAAAGATTGTCATCTGAATGCTCCTGAAAACAAAAGAAAATATATCACTTAATTAGGTGATTTTTCTATTCGGTTGTGCTTATTCCATGTTTTGCTTGACAAGAGAGGCCCAACTAATGTGTATGTTTTAAGTAAAAAACCACAAGATTCCTAACTCTCAGGCTTCCATATTTCAAACTCTCAGCAGCAAAGGGAACATTCTCTCCTATGTAAAGTTTAAATTCTATGAATCTGTATTTTCATTTAGACAGGAGGGCACAGTCCCTGAATGCACTCTTTGCTCAGTACCACATCGTGCTTTGTGACACTCCTTATGTAAATCAGATAAACGAGTCCCAGTCTTTTATCCCCTAATTGGTTTGCACAAAGATGACTAATGTTGTTTCATTAACAGTTACTTCAGTAAATTGTATCTGGCACAAAGGTAAGTTACCTCAGAACTGAAGAATTAAGGCTCAGGTTTCTCTTTTAACTCATCTCTTAACCTCTGCCACTCTGTGGGACCATTTTTACCCTCTGGGTGCTACATGGCTGAAATCCTCTGGATCTTACCCAAAGACCAGAACATGGACAGCATGGATGTTAGCTCAGGTTCAACATCTGATCTGACTCAGAAGAAATGGAAATATGCTTCATGTCCCTTCTCACTTCTGTTTTACAAGGTCATTAACAGGATTAGAAGTTTGGAAGGCACTCAGAGTACAATCACAGGCTTTTGTGGGAACAAATTTACCTAAAACTAGTTGAAAACACTAAGAATCAGAAGAGTGAGTGTGGGGAACATTTCATTACAAAAATCTCTATATACTGTCCATTGTGTGTGTGTGTAATGAAGGACAGCATCAACAATCAGAAAAAAAGAAAATCAGAATAACAAACCTCATGAGAAAATGGGGGATGTTTCTCTCGGCCTGTCAGACTTCGAGGAATGATTATTTCTAATGTAGAAAGTCTGGATGTGTATTCAGAGGATACACCTGAAAATAGAGTTTGAAACTGGTAAAGAATCAGAAAGGATAAGGCATTATGTTGACCCCTGCACAGCAGTGATAGCCAAAAGCCTGCTCTGATTCAGCCAGAAATGGAGAAAGAGTGAAACAGTTCAGAAATGATCAAACTGACTTTAAAAAAAGTTACTTCAGATTGAAGCTGGGGTCTTCTGAAGCACACAAGGAAGAACTATCAAAGCATTTAAACAAAATCTTAATACTCTCATATTCTGGATTATTCACTTTGTGACTTTATCATTTTTTCTTCCATGGCCGACACTTTTAACCTGACCTACTACAGAAAATTGGTGCAGCTGGCCTTCTCCTTTTTCCATTGTCCTGAATAAAGAATACTTTTAGTTGTCCTCTGGATACAATTTGTCCCGCTCCCTTCCTTTCCCTTCCTTAGAAAACGTGGCTCACCATGCTGCCTCCTTCCATTGCCTAATCTTGCATTTTGTTTGTTCTAGCAACAGTCAGATCTTTGCAAAAGGCTTGTAGCCTTTTACATGATATCAGAATTATCTCCAGAACAACATGCTAATGCAGGAAGCTAAAGATAAGAAGGCTGCCAAGTATCTGGTTTCAGGTAAGTGGTTTTGTAAAGACAAAAACAATCTCCAGTGACTTTTTAAAAAATTGTGTGAAGTTGAATTAATCTTCCTTTTTCTTGTCTGCTCACCAACCGGTTTGATCAACAGAGACACAACCATTGCTTTTAAACAGAATCAACAATAATATCAGTTTTAACAGTGGAAGTGGTTTCTTCCTTATTAAATTGTTCTTTTATAAGGAAACAAAGAGATTTCTTCACATTTACAGTAGTACAAAGTCACCCTCAGCTTCCCCATTCCTGTGAAAGGAATTCATAATTGCACAAAAGTCACAGAACCAGCCATTCAAAGTGAGGAGGGTTCTCCAGTGTAATGATGATCTCTACCTGTTAGATAGCATCAGGATTTTTAAAAGCTAGGTGCAGGTAGCACGTTTAAAAATACAGGCTGCAATTGCAATCAAAATGGGGAAGCTGATATTAGCAAACCAGTCTGCAAAGAATATCAGCGCTTCATGTTGTGATTTTGTTCTTAATCTTCAATAATTTTATTATCTAAATCACAAAATCCATTCTGTTTCATGAGTGAAGTGTATGTTGAACTAACCATGGAAATGCTCTTTTAACAATTCAAATTTTGACACCTGAAAGCAGGAAACCATCTTTGATGCACGTCATAAAAATACCACTTTCTAAGAAACATTTCAGGTGTTACACTTAAATCTAAAATGTGAAGCCAAATCATAAATGGAGATGAGTTAATGAAAAATTCCAATCAAACTGTAGGAATTTCCCTCACATCAGCAAAGAAGAAATGTTTTTCTACAGTCTCCACTATTGGTGACAGTGACAGCAACTGCAGTTGTCACAACCAGAAGATGATGGATTTACATACCTTCAACATCCTGGAGGAAAAAAAACCACAAAAAGCTTAACTATAAAAAGTTTCAACCTGTAATCTTTTCCAAGATTCTCTCAATGAGCAGGGCTGCACAGGGAGAGCTGTGGCTCAGTGTCAAAGGTGTGCATCATTACAATCAGTGTCCAAGCAGACTTGGAGAAAACTTTCTGAATATGTAAAAAAAAGAAAGCTTACCTTTTATCCAAAAAGGGTTTCCAGTAAAAATTAGTCCAAAACTGAACAAAAAGAAGCTGTGCATTAACATGACTTCCCAGAGAAACTACTCCAGCATCTGAACTGGCTCTGGCTGCTCTGCTGGGAACCAGAAGACTGAGAACCGTCTGCTCCAAAGGTAAACAAGAGAAAAAGCTCTCTGATACTGCATCTCTGCTGAGGAAATGGGAAGTAAAATTTAATCCACTAGGCTTGTGAGAAAACTGGTCAGACAGCCTAATGCAAATAAAAAGCAGCACATTCTTAAAAGCTGATTGGTGAGTCCCGTGTCAGGATCAAACTGGTTTATTCTAAAGGACTTTCATCCCATGGTGAGATCATGTGAGATTAGAAACATAAAATATTGCTACTGACAAATGCAGTATTTAGGATGTTTATCCTGGCTACTGCCAGATCAATAAAAAACTAGCGAGAATCAATTTGCTCTTTGAAATTTCAGCTTCTTTTCTTCCATTTTTTTCAGCTTTACTTTAAAATATAATGCACATGAACACATGAAAATCCCCAAAACAGACGTTCTACCCAGTCCCTTCTATGTCAAACACAATTCTCCTCACCAGAAGTCCGTAATTTTGTGCAGATCATTGCTCTTCCAGGATCAGTCATCTTCCACATAACCACATTGTCACCAAAAGCAGAAAATAAATGCTTCTAAAAGTGGATGAGTTTGCAACACATTTCAGAAGTATCGCACGCATTTAGAAACACAAAAATGAGGCTGAGACAACACACTCGAGCATTTACATTAATTAATTTTAATTAATTCTTTGATTAAAGCAGAGAAAATTCAGTTTTCCTTTGCTGGTAAATCCTATAAAACAATGCCTTAAGTGACAAAAAGCAGAATGCTGGCTGTATTTGCAGTATTAGTTTGTCAAAGCCCGTCCAGGTCCATTTCCTGAGAGTCACAGACTCAGAACAGCCTGAACATTCCTGCACTGAGCACTGGTGGAAGCAGAACTTGACACCTTCATTCCCTGCGTCTGCGTCTGCCACAGGAGCAGCATTTCCCAAGTCCAGAAGGTGAGATCCTACTGCAAATTAAATGAACCTCATCTTTTATTGATGGCCTCTTTTATTCATAGCCTCTCTCCTGTGTGGCGCACTATCACGACACAACTCAGGAGAATCCCGCTGCTGCAAATTTTGACAGATTGGCAAATTTCACAGAACCCAAGAATCATGTCAGTAGGAAAAGACTTTTGAGGTATTGAGTCCAACAGGGGAGCCTGTTCGGTGCTGGGTCACACTGTGGGGGAAGAACCTTTTCCTAATATCCACCTTAGACCTCTCCTGGCACAACTTCAGGGTCAGCCGCTTCTCCCAAGCCACCAGTGACAGGACAAGAGGATATTGCCTTAAGCTGCACCACAGGAGGTTTAGGGTGGACATTATGAGGAAATTTTTCTCAGAAGGAGTGATTGGACATCGGAATGGGCTGCCCAGGGAGGTGCGGGAGTCAGAGGTGTTTAAGGAAAACCAGGACGTAGCCAAGGTATGGTTGGCACGGCTCATATATTGGACTCGGTAATCTCACAAGGTTTTTTCCATGCGAATTAACTCCGGCTCTCTGCGCCCCTTGGGCCATCCCCGGGCTGAAGGTGCCGCTGCCGGGCTGAGGGGGCCGCCCTCGAGATGAGGGTGCCGTTCCCCCGGGATGAGGGTGCCATTCTCCTGGACTGAGGGTGCCGTTCCCCCGGGCTGAGGGCGCAGTTCCCCCGGACTGAGGGGGCCGTTCCCACGGGATGAGGGTGCCGCTCCCCGGGATGAGGGTGCAGTTCCCCCGGACTGAGAGGGCCGCCCCCCGAGATGAGGGCGCAGTCCCCCCGGACTGAGGGCGCCGTTCCCCCGGGATGAGGGAGCCGCTCCCCGTTCCGGCCC
>NW_005054369.1:688143-721619 GCF_000277835.1 Geospiza fortis | reverse complement strand
CAAAACACTGTACAAACCTTTGTGCAACCTCTAGAACACGATAGGAGATGTTTTCTGTCCTGGCACAGTTTCTCCTTGCGAGACATAGCCCCCGCAGCGGCGAGGCCGTGGTGGCGGAGCGGCGGGAGGGCGGCGAGGAGCCCTGCGAGCTGCGGCTGCAGTGCCGGCCCGGCGCCGAGATGGTGTCCGTGGGCATCGTGAGCCAGGCCCGGAACATGGAGGTGTACGTGGGCGAGGAGTACTGCGGCACCGGCCGGGGACAGAGCCGCGGCAGCCGCCCGGCCCAGGGGTGAGTGGTGGGGCCCGCACACTACTCTGTGCATGTCTCTGTGAGGTGATCCTGCTGTTCGAGACCTGTAACAAGGCTGAGAGGACTGAGGTTGTTCAGCCTGGAGAAGAGAAGGCGCTTGGAAAGACACTAGAGCCATTTCTACTGCCTAGAAAGGATGCGAGACTGCTGGAGAGGGACTTTGGACAAGGGCTTGGAGAGATAGGATGGGGGGAATGGCTTCACACTGCCAGAGGGCAGGGTGAGGTGGGATATTAGGAAGAAATTCCTCCCTGTGGGGATGGGCAGGCCCTGGCACATAGTGCCCAGAGCAGCTGTGGCTGCCCCTGGGTCCCTGGCAGTGCCCAAGGCCAGGCTGGACAGGGCTTGGAGCACCCTGGGACAGTGGAAGGTGTCCCTGCCATGGCAGGGGTGGCACTTTAAAGGTTCCTTCCAACCCAGCCCATCCTTGGGTTCTGTGAAAGTCTCTGTGATAAGTAGTCATCTCACACTTCAAAGAACAAGAGAGAATATTTAAAAAAGAAGGGTTTTGTTTTCCTCTTCAACTCTTCCTTCCATGCTTTGCCAGGGGGAATAAAGCAATGTTTCTGTTTTGTTTTTAAGTCATTACATGGCGCATCTGATGTTTAATTAGCTAACTAGAAACCAGCCGACTCAGAGCCTCAGGGAGGATGTGTGAATAATGTACTGAACCTCAGAAGCTTCTCTAGTGCACAGTGCAAGCACACATACGAGTAATTTTTACATAAATATTTCATAAGATTCATTACAAGTTGTGTATAAGCATTAAAGCTATTAGAAAGTAAAAAACTGCTAAAAACTAGAAACTAAAACTGCTCTTGGAAACCATAAATCTGCATTGGAAATGTGTTCCAGTCTTGTTTCTTATCTAAATATTTACCAATATAGTGTATTTCTACAAAAGAAAAGTACTGTGTATATTGATGTCACAGCTTGTTTGTTTTGTTTTTCTAGTGAAACTGAAGAGGTTACTCTATACCACAAGTATCTTAAGTTTGAATGCCCTGCAACCTCCTGCAGAATAAAGGTAAGGAGTTAAACAGCATTGTTTTATTTTTTTTCTATCTTTTTAATCACTTAATCAACTAAATTGCATTGCTCTTAGTAAAATTATTGACTTCATACACTTCATCTCTTCACATAATCACTTAAAAATCTGTGGGCTGGTACTTGGTCTTGATGGCAGAGTGCTCCTTTTAAGTTGGTATCTCAGTTTTCTTTTCATGAAGACTTTATGTGATACAGATAATTTAGTCTTAGAGAAAAAAAAAGCATAAACCAGACAAACTGCAGATCTGTGATTAGAGCTGTCAGCTCCGGGGTTAAATAAACTTGTAAAAATGGTGTGGCCACAATTCTTAAATGCTTAGATATTTGTTTTTGGGATACTCAGGCACCTCTGTTCCAGTCAGAATTTTATGGGGAATAATAGTAAGGAGAAATTGGCTTAATTTCCCTGGAAAAGAGTTCATCATAGTTTTTCCCAAGACTCAAAGACCAATGCATTGTCTCCTGTTTACAAAGAAAACATGAAATGGTTTTTTCCCTAACCAAAGTATTTTTTTTCCTTCTTGCTATAGCTGCTCTCCTTTGGTGAGAAACACAGAGTACTCATCAGTAAAATAATTCTAGAAGTGAAAGCAGTGTCTGCAAAACTAGCAACTGATTTTCCTTCACTAGGCTCAAGCATAGATCTAGACAGAGTGCAAACTATAATGGAATCCATGGGATCTAAGTTGTCTCCAGGTGCTCAGCAGCTCATGGACATGGTCCGGTGTCAACAGAAAGTAAGTCACTTTTCCACAAGCACAAATGGGCACTTTACCAGTTAGGAATGCTCTAAAAAGATTTTGGGGTTTTTTAATCTGTACTTTCTGCTATTTTGTTTTTTTTTAATCTGTACTTTCTGGCGTTTTCATCCTGATTTAACTGTTGCCACTCAAATGAGTGCAATGAGTAAAGATTGTGTTCTCCAGGATTATTATTATGCATTGTTGTAATTTTAAGCTTCACTGCCACCCTACTTTCCTTTTGCCTGTTTCCATTGTCACTGCTGACCATCCCAGGGGTGGTGGGCACTTTCCCTGTGGAATGTTTGGGGTGTAGATAGATGGGCTGGTTTCTCTCTGACATGGTCATTATGACCATGTGGCCTTCAATTAAAAGGAATGTGCTCTCACAGAACATTTCCTTTAGAATCCTGAATCCATCTGATGTTAATAATTCAGTTTTGGGGACACAGCATGGTAAAAATGAAGTCAGTAAAGCTCTTTTCTTACTTAGACACTGACAAGATAATTAACACTTCATACTTAACAAGGAATGTAGTTCAAAATTATTTTAAAAACCTTTACTAGTAGAGTGCAGGGTTATAATGTATCTATTGTTATTGCTGTATAATTTCCAGTATATTTGAAATCTCAAATACTCAAATGGGTTTTTCTCTCCATCAGAACAGTTTCCCTCTTGGAGACAAGCTCAGTTGGATCATGGGGAGAAATTCTGACTTTGGAGGTGACCATGCAATGGATGGAATGCACAGAGCAGCTGTGCAGTCATCACTGAGTCCACCAGCCAGTGAACCTTTGCCTGTTAAAAATCATTTAACAAGTGAAGCAGTGTATAAAGATATAAAAATAACTCGTGATCTGAACTCAGAGCTACCTGAAAGAGGGAATACTTTGGATTCTGAAAGACTTCCTGCCCAGCAAAATGCAGTTGACCTCAGGAATGATTTGAAAGTCATGGGATCTCTGCAAGTGCAGCAGCAAGCAGGTGAAACTCCAAACTTGGCCAACCCACAGGTGCTTCTTCCTTTTCTTCAAAACCTGTGCACTCAGGTGAATCACCTTCGGCTCAAGGATGGAGAGAGGCACCTCGGGAAGAGTGCAGTGGCTAAAGAGGAGCATGTTCAGAGTGCTGGGTGAGTTAACTTTGGTGAATCTCTCAAAGTAGTATTGAATATTTATTGACAAGTTTTGTGTGTAATTTTCTTCTCATTCGCAGCAATAGTGAATCTTAGAATATGTGGTTTTGAAGGCTGTGTGGTGATAGGCATTCCAATTTTTCAATTTCACAACTTTTTTGAATGTAGGAGTTTTTCAGAAGAAATCACATCATTTGTTGTTTCTAAACTGTTTTGTATTTTACCTCCCTTTAATCTAATTTAAAAAGCATGTTTCTTCATACACATTTAGCTTGTCTTTCTCATATACTATATTTCCATTCTGATTACTTTTACCCCTAAATTCTCACATCTTCCCTTTTTCACACGACATGCCACGATCTTTTTGCTGTACTTGGTGTGAATCATCCCAATGATTTTCCTGTTCCTCCTCACTTGTTGGCATTTACAGTGCAGGTGTCACAGTTACCCAGTTTGGTACCTCAGGAGCAATAATGGAACTCCAGAGGGGTAGGAATCGGGATTTAATGGAGACTGAATATCTCAACTCCAGTATTTATAAAGAATACTGGATGCAAACCCCGAGAATTGCATAGTTTGGATAACTCTTGAAGCACTTTTGCTCACAAGAGTAGTCTTCCATGCTGATACAAACTGTGTATATTGTTGCCTTGTGTGGATTTTGTTTTATATAATTAAGCTCTCTAATGCATATTTGAGCCTTTGAAAAAACAAAGTTGAAAGAAGATGACTATATACAGTAGCATGTTAATGAAAAAAAATTGAGACTTAAAGTGTGGCAGGCAAGGTATTTTGCTTGTCCTAAAAACCTAATGCCTTCCAAAGTTCATTGCCTAATAAATGAAATTTTGCATTTAAAAGATGTTCAGGTGCCTAGATCTCTATGTTGCCCCTTGTCATTAAGAAATATCTTATACTTGTAGGTTATACTTATTCTTATCTTTGCTCTTCTTACAGAGTGGAACAGCAGCCTATTTGCTCCTATTTGGAAAAGATCATTTCAAAAAATCTGGATCTGATGGAGAAGAAGCTAATGGACTATATTGACTGCCAAATCCAGGCTCTTCAGACACACATAGACAATAAAATGTTTCTCTTGATGGACTTGGTTCAGAACTCAAAACCAAACAAAATTTCCCAAGCACACTATGATTCTAACGAGGGGTTTTCTAATGGAGAGAGATAGAGGGATTCACAGGTGGGGTTTCAGTGTGAATACCTGGAGTAATTGCACTTCACAAAGCTTAGTATTTATGCAGTTCAAACTATGAAGAACCTCAGTGTTGTTAACTTGCATTTTGTTACTGTAATTCTATCCACTGTTGTACACACTTGTTAGTTTTATGAAAGATCTTAAGAACGTGTTTTTTCCTAAATATAAGAGTTTTGTATGCCCTTTGTGGCTTATTTATTTAAAGAGCATTGCTAGAAGCTGTATGAACAGTTCCCCAGTTTTCCAGTTTGAGCAATGGAGTACTCTAAATAAACTGAGTTACTGCTTTTCTTTTTACCTGCATGTAATCAGCTCACTTTTTTGGGTTGTGTTAATTTTGATGTGAAGTGTGTTGTCAGTAGAACAGAATGCAGTTTGTTCTTTTGGTTTATTTGCCCTCCTGTTGAAGACGTTTCTTGTTCCATCTCTAAAAGGAAGGTTGGATTGTCATTGCCTAATTTGGGCAGTTTATGGAGCTGTCTTTAGAGAGCTGGGGGAATGTGAACCCAGCCTGGGTTCTTTGGAAGCCTTGTTGGCTGTACAGGCACCTAAATTAGGAATCCAAGCTCCTTAAGAGGTACCTAAAACAAGACTCTGATACTTCTAGCTGGGTGTGCAGGAACGAGTGAAATGAATGCACACTCAGAAGGCTTTATCCAGGTTTCATTATCCTAAGAAGTGCAAGAACTTCATCCATGGTTCCTCTCAAGTGGATGTTGCTCCCAGACAGGATGTGCTGGGGTAGCTCCAGAGGAGTTTTCCTTACTGCATCACACTTCTTTAACCTGTTGGGATCAGTTTTGCTGTCATTTGGGGAGATAGGAATGTGACTCCAAACCCCTCTTCTGTGGCAGGTTGAGTTTCAAACTTCATTCTGTTTGTTCTTGGATTCTGGGTGCGCCATTTCAATTGGAGGGTGTAGGGACTTCATGCTAACCCCCTCAGTTGGGTGCACAAACATTTTTGGCAAAAGCTGCTGATGGGGAAGCAAATGTTGACTCAAAATCAGCGTAAGCATGTGCAAGCCACTATCTTTATTTACTCTGCCTGATATTTCCTCCTCCAGGAAAAGTGATGTATTTTGAGGACTGTCAGATCCTGGTGGTAGTGAACCCACAGAAGCAGATTTGCAAGAGAGGATAATCTGTTTTGTAAAGGCATCTTCCAGTTGTCCCTGATCTTAACTCCTGCCAAGTGCAGTTTCAAGATGATTCAAAAAGAGAAAAAGATTTTTTTTTAAAGACAAAAAATTATCTTAATTATCTTGTGCTTCATACCTGTAAAGATACAAAGTCTATCCTGAGGTACATAAACTTTTTCAAGTTTTGCAGATGGGTCAGGAAGTAACTTATGCTCTATAGGTGAGATAATGTGGGATTTTTGTGTGTAAAAGGGGTTAAAAGACTACCAATAAAAAGGCTTAACTCTTCAGCATCAACCACCAGTTCTTTACGATGTTTGTAAGAGAAGAATCACATTATAAAAAGAATCAGCGTGCTCTCCATGTAGCAGGGGCACTCACTGTTGGGCTCCATGGGTCCTGGCAGGGGAGCAGTGGAATACTGAGCTGAAACTCCTCTGTAGGAGTTGCTGTCATCTGTGGACAGCACAACTGTCAGCACGTTTGAAGAAGACTCAAATGTGGGCTGGGCATGCCCACACACTTTCCCCAACAACCCAGAGGCAGTGCTGGCCCCATCATAGACTGCTGTGAAGTCAAGCTGGCAGTTTCTGTCCAATTCCAGGCTGCAGACAGAGGAAAAATCATTACAGGGAGATCTTTGGTTGGATCCAGTGCAGATAAAGTGTCTGAGAGTTCCACTCAACTGAGGTAATAGAATGGAGAACAGAACACCACAAATAGACATTGTTAAAACCAAAGAAAACATATTAAAAATATTATGTTTCTCAAAATCATTTTTAAAGATTCTGAAACCTCTTGTGTGTATCACAGACAAAGATTCTTGCAATTTTTCACCAGTGGAGGGTGGATTCTCCCAGAATTAGAGATGGACCCTGGCCAGGAATGCTCAGAGCATATTCCACCCTGTGCAGAGTCTATCATCTCAGAGGGTAGTGGTCAAGGTAAAGATTTCCTGTGGAATCCTGTACATTTCATACTGAATTCTTGCAGGGCATTCTACAGTCTGAATATCTCAAGAAATGGACCTGCACCTCGTGGTTGGTCACCTGAGATGTTTTCTTAATTTCTCTGACTGGCACTGCAGCTGTTTTAGGGCAATGTACAGGGATGTGAAACACTTTGCAATCATTTTATCATAACAGTCAACAAAAACCTTTGTTTTAAAGGTGTACAGATGTTCTGAAAGTTAAAAAGCACTTCTTCCTGTGCTTAACAAAGTAATGTCTTTAAACAGAATATATAAAGAGAAATAGAGCATTTATAAATATATCTCTATAAATAGGGATATATAAACATATAAATATAAAGAAATATATAAATAAAAATAAATATATAATATATATATATATATATACACACCCCTAAATGAATATAAATAGGGAATTTACTCACAAAACGTCTCGGAACTCTAAGTTTATCTTTGAGTTTTTTGGTGCTTGTATGTGCCAGACACAGTATCTGAATTGAGGGTAAGGTGCTGGGTAGTTGGGGCTGCTGAATGTCCCATTGGGACCAGTTAATTGTCCCCCACAATTTTCAGTTCCTGAAAAGAAGAGCAGATATATTGGTAACAAAACAAGTCATATAATGAGTCATTAAAAAACCCCAAACCTTATGTAACTATCAGGATTGGTTCTTTAGGACTCCAGTCCTTTGGAAATGATTAAAGGTACTAAAGATGGAAATTCTGTAGGGAATTTGAGGTGGAGTTACAAAATGGAGCCAGTGGTCACTATTTCTGTGAGGCTCAGTGTGGTGACCCCTGAGCTGGCTGTAGATGAGTTAACTTTGGTACTGGGAGCAGCTTAGTGAGAGCCACATTTATCCAATTTTGGATAAATTTTGATGCCCTCTTGAAAAACTGCGAATGAAGATGTTACACCAACCGTACATGATCTATATAGAAGTGCAAAATCTGCAAGTGTGAGAGAGATTTTACTTGCTAGACAAAGGCAAAAAGTCAAACCAGTGGAACCACAGAGAAATGTAGACTAGAAACAGGGCAGAATTTTTCAGCAGCAAAATTAAAGACTGGAGCAGCAGGAACAGGGATTTGGTAACTACTCTGTAAAATTAGGTTTTTAAGAGCTTAATGCCATGCCACCAGGTCAGCAGAAGCAAAGGGGCTGGTCACAAGCTAAGATTGATTTTATCCAAGCTATTCTTATCTTTCAAAAGAAAAAGAGTAAGGAGCTTCTTGAACAAAAATCCTCACTGGCTTCTGTGATCTGTGCTTGGCAGGAGTTCTGACTAGATGGTCAAATTCTCCTGGGTAAATGCTGCAATATTTGCAAGCTGAGTACATTTCATAGAAGTCTGGAAGTAAAAGTAAAATCCCATACTGTCAGCCTTGCCATCACTTTTCTAAGTTAAATTTAACTTAAATTTAATCTAAATTTTAATCTAAGTTAAATTTAACATTCTTCATTGTGAAATGTACTTACACTGCCCTTGACTGTGGAGGCACTAAATAGATGTTTAAAGATGTTGCACAGCATTTTAATTCCCTTTGGCTCATGGAAATGTTAAATTTGCATTTACTCTGTGTAGCCTTTTATTTCTCAAACCCACACACATATTTGCAAGGAATTTTCAGATGTTAACATCCCTTTTGTGCCTGGATGTGACTCTGCAGTGAATGTGTGAGCTGGCATGTGGATCCCTGCCAATCAGTGCTGTGTCCTCCAGAACCCAATGCCCTTTAAATCATTACTTGTGAGAAGCAGAGCACAGGGTTAAGAGTATGATAGAGTTTTGTATGAACTGAGCATGATTAGAACTGAAGGAACATTGAGAAGGAACAAAACCTTGAGAAAAACCAGACAGTTGGTCCAATTATTTTTTGTCACTGAGAATATTTATTGAAGTTCAGGCTTTTACAAGATCCATTGCATAGAGCAGAAAGATCTGAAATTAAGCAACCCAAGTTCATTTAAGATGAAATACCTTTAGATTTACACCCACTAGCATATTTTTAGAAATGAGCAGCAGATCTTGGAACACAATGAACAGGTCTAGAGGTGCTCAACATAATGTCGTGGTCAGAAGCATCATTACTGGGGGCTGATGACAATAACGACGTCGTCGCTTGTGCTTCTCCTGGCTCTTCTCCTGTTCCCTGGGAAGGGTCTGACAGGAGGGAACCTGTTCCCTGGGAAGGGTCTGACAGGAGGGAACCTGTTCCCTGGGAAGGGTCTGGGAGGAGGGAACCTGTTCCCTGGGAAGGGTCTGGGAGGAGGAGGAGGAGAGGGTGCATGGCACCCTGATACTTTGCACCGCAGGCAAACTCTGGAGTTTACAGGAGCTCTGTAACCGAGCTGGATGAGCCTCTGGCCTGATGAAGGGTAATTCCCACAGGTTGGATCCTTTACACACCTGAAAAAGGGAAAAAAACCAACCCCACATATAAATTGTCATGTAAAGATTGTGGCATGCCCACTAAGCCTCTTTGTTTCCTCGGCTGCAAGAAACTTTCTTCCACAAATGTCCAGCTGTGATGTTAATCACAACTCACAGCACTGAACCCCTGTTCATTCCTTTCCATGCCACTGCATGGAATTTGGATGTCTGTTGGTGCAACGTGCATCACAACACTTACAAATGTCACACAATGTAATGCCATGCCACACCTTGTGGAATTTTGTCAATACATATTAAATCACATTATAAACTGTACAGTGATGAGTTAGTGGAATTTTACTGCACATTTTGCTATGGTTCATGCTTAATTAAAACAAACTAGAGGACAGCCCTGGAAAGAAGGATTTTGAATTTTTGGAAGCTTAGAACTGTCCCATAAAGGATTCCCCTGGGCAGCCAAGACAACACCAGCATCCCAACCCCTCTAATGTGTTTTTGAAACCCTGCCAGCATCATCTGGTGCCATAAATCAGTGACTCCAGCAAGAATAGCTCCTGGGACATCTGGATCAACAGACATGCACCAAGAATGTCTGTCTGTTTCCAAGAAACAGTGGTGTTTTGCAAAATTTTAGTGTGATTAGTAATTGGAAGTATGGGTATGACTGAGTAGTCGAATCAAGTTGTACCTGAGCACTTGAAGTGTGTAACAAAATGGTGTGAAAGCATGTTTGGGGTATCCCAGCTTGGCTGGGGCATCTCACATGAATAAATAATATTTATTCATGCATGAATAAATATTTACCCTTCCAATGTTACTTCTGGCATCCCAGGTCTCCTTGGCTGGCACAGGCTGTTTAGGTATTTCAGCAACAACAGCTTCACATAGTTAGGCAGGGGAATGAGCTCTTCTGCAGGAGAAGGAATTGAATGTTGAGAAACCAGAGGTAAACACAGAGCAGAATGCAGTAGGTATTGTACTGCATATTTTTTAAACTGCATATGTATTTTAGGTAGTGGCCTGCTTTGCAAATTTAAATGTGGGCTTGGAATGGCAGCTGAGTGGGGAGGAAATGAATTTCTCTCTCTTTGATGATGTTCCATTACAAGCTCATTTCTCCCTCCTACAGCTAACAACTAACACCTAACCCCGAGGTAACTCTTGGTGTTGTTCTGTCCTGAAGAGGGGGAATTTGCCAGGATCATGAGAGGTCTCTGCCTGTGAGCCCTCCAGAGCACAGGGCACTGGGTGGGCAGGGCTGGCAGGCTGTGGGAGGACATTTCAAATGGCTTTTGACCATAAATGATGCAGACCTGGGCCAGCTCATCCCCTTGGCACTCACCACTGAGGATGGTTCTGCCGCCAGCCCTGCATAAGCTGAGCTGTGACATTCCCAATCCCTCTGCCTGCGTCCAGCCTCTCCCACTTCCCCTGCACTCAGATCCCCTCTGCCAATGAACTTCCCAGCTCACATCAACTTCCCAGCTCTGCCAGCCCTTCCCAGCTCACATCTCTCACCCAGGGAATCCTGCCCTTTAGGAAGAGGAGTCATTAAAAAGAAGAAAGAATCCAATACCTTACCTGAGCCTGTAGTTGCTGCGTTTGTCTGTGGATTGGCTTTTAATGAAAATAAAAAAGGTTAAAAAGTGAGCTGATTGAGGAAAAGATGTGCTTTTATGCCATCAGTTAATAAGCATTGTAATGAGCAGAACACATTAGGACTAGGAAATATTATTAGCAACAGTTCTGGGAAATAGAATTGTCATGGACCAAGGTTTCATACTAAGGAAAGTGTGGGGGCTTGAGTACTACAAGTGACATATTACTGGTATTAATGGGAACCAGATTTAATTCTGTTTATCCCTCTGTGTGAGGCAATAACCCCATGCTCAAATGTCTGCTTTGCACCTGAAGTTCAGTTTCTTGTTTGTTTTAGCAAAGCAGCCAAGTGCCTTTTATCAAAGTGTAGCTGCTATGGCCAGACTATAAAAGAAACCCTGGCTCTGCTCTGTGAGCAGCTGAGGCAGAACATTATCAACTAGTGAGCAGAATTTGCAATTCAGTTCTTTCAAAAGACAAAGCCCACCATGGAAAACTAAGGTTCAAAGCAAATACCACTGAATATGTCAAAGGATTCCCACTGCCCCAACTTCCAGTGGGGATGCAGCTTTGGAAGTGCAGGGGTGCTGGCTTTGTAGGAGTGAGGTGATCTGGAGGAAATCTGAATTTATGTTGGTGTGGTGTGTCTGCCCCAGTGAATTCCAGTTCCTTAGAACTTGTAACAGAGCAGGTATTCCTCCCATATCAATGCCAACAATTCAGGTCCCTCGATTTGTATGGAAGCCAAAACAAAATTATCCCTAAATTTCAATATTAATCCCATGAGATGATGCATGGAGACAGGGATCCTTGCCAGCACATCTCAGATCCCAGCTTTGGTAGGGAATTAAGGATATAAACCAGGGTAAATCTGCTTCATTTACCAGTGGCAATGGCTGCTGTTTCAGGAGGTGGACGGACTGATGCAGCAGGTGAGCCTATCTCTGTGAGAAAAGAGAAAGTTGAACATTGTCTATGTTCTAATTCGTGGATGACCCACGTGAAATGCAGTGCAGTGTTCCCCACAGCTGCAGAAATGACCAGAAATAGATACCTGGGATTTCAGCTGTGGTGGGCTCAGCTGTGGCTGTCAAAGAGAAAACAAAACCACACTTCAGTGTCTGTTCCATTATTGTGTGGGCAAAGCTAGGGCTGGCAAGGGGGTGTGGAGCAGGATTTTACTCAAGCTGGTGCTTGATCCTGAAATTCTGACCAATACACTGAAGTCATACATACCTGGTGCTCCAGGTGTTCTGCCTTCTGCAGGGGCTGATCAGAGACACAAGAGAAAACAAAACTGCAGGTTAAAATCTGCTTTCCCAGCCCTGGGCAGGTGAGAGATACCCAAATCTCAGGAGACTCAAGGTCTCCCTTGGGGGCTGGACAGTGTTCCAGAGTGGGAGGAAAACCCATCCCTGTGCTGCCTCTGCCCATGGCACAGCTCAGGGAGCCTGGGCTGTTTGCTAAACACCAGTTTGGGGCTGGGATAAAGTTTCTGACATGCAGTTTGGGGCTGGGATAAAGTTTCTGACATGCAGTGCCCACCCAGTGCCGTGTGCTGGCGAGGGCTGGGGATGCCTTGGTGGGCACTGAAGCTGCCCACTCCCATGGAAAATACATCCCAGTGTGTGCAGGGATTGGGATGCAGCTCTGGGAAGTGCAGGAAGGATGATTTTCTGGGAATGGGATGACCAAGAGCAAATCTTGGTTTATATTGATGTAGGGTGCCTGCCCCATCCCAATGCTTTCATCAGGGCCAGAGTTTCTGTTTCCCCTTTCCCTTTTGCTCCTTTGTTATTATCTGGAAGCCAAAGGAAAGGCAAGTGGGATTATCTCCAATTCTAATTGATGAGATTATATTATTATGGAGGCAGTCAATACATGATCAGAGCATGGCACACAGCTAAACATGTAAACCGGAGCAACACTTCATGACTTACAGGTGGCAGTGTCTGCTGGTGCAGCAGTGGATGCTGCTGCTGTGAGAAAGAAAAGATTAATTTTAATATTGTCTGCATGTTAAATGTATTTTTTTCCCCCTGACACCCATAGCATGTAGGCCATAGTTACTCTTTATTACTTACCAGGGGTAGTGTCTGCTGGTGCAGCACTAGGAGAGGCTGCTGCTGTGAGAAAGAAAAGGTGAAATTAAATTTTATATGCATCTTAAATGGTTCTTTTTTACTTAAAGACTGACAGCATGTACTCCACAGTAATGCTGTTTTACTTACGTGTGTTTACATCTGTGGGTTTAGCAGTAGGAGAGGCTGTTGCTGTGAGAAAGAAAAATAAGAAAAGGTGAAATTAAATTTTATATGCATTTTAAATGCTTTTTTTTCCCTAAAGACTGACAGCATGTACTCCACAGTAATGCTGTTTTACTTACGTGTGTTTACATCTGTGGGTTTAGCAGTAGGAGAGGCTGTTGCTGTGAGAAAGAAAAATAAGAAAAGGTGAAATTAAATTTTATATGCATTTTAAATGCTTTTTTTTCCCTAAAGACTGACAGCATGTACTCCACAGTAATGCTGTTTTACTTACGTGTGTTTACATCTGTGGGTTTAGCAGTAGGAGAGGCTGTTGCTGTGAGAAAGAAAAATAAGAAAAGGTGAAATTAAATTTTATATGCATTTTAAATGCTTTTTTTTCCCTAAAGACTGACAGCATGTACTCCACAGTAATGGTATTTTACTTACGCGTGTTTACATCTGCAGGTTCAGCATTAGGAGAGGCTGTTGCTGTGAGAGAGAAAAGTTAAAATTAAATTTTATATCCATTTAAATGGGTTTTTTTTCCCTAAAGACTGACAGCATGTACTCCACAGTAATGGTATTTTACTTACGCGTGTTTACATCTGCAGGTTCAGCATTAGGAGAGGCTGTTGCTGTGAGAGAGAAAAGTTAAAATTAAATTTTATATCCATTTAAATGGGTTTTTTTTCCCTAAAGACTGACAGCATGTACTCCACAGTAATGGTATTTTACTTACGCGTGTTTACATCTGCAGGTTCAGCATTAGGAGAGACTGTTGCTGTGAAATAAGAAAGGTAAAATTAAATTTTATATGCATTTTAAATGTCCTAAAGACTGACAGCATGTACAGCACAGTAATGTTATTTTACTTACGTGTGTTTACATCTGCAGGTCCAGCAGTAGGAGAGGCTGTTGCTGTGAGAGAGAAAAGTTAAAATTAAATTTTATATCCATTTAAATGGGTTTTTTTTCCCTAAAGACTGACAGAATGTATACAACAGTAATGCTATTTTACTTACGTGTGTTTACATCTGCAGGTCCAGCAGTAGGAGAGGCTGTTGCTGTGAGAGAGAAAAGTTAAAATTAAATTTTATATCCATTTAAATGGGTTTTTTTTCCCTAAAGACTGACAGAATGTATACAACAGTAATGCTATTTTACTTACGTGTGTTTACATCTGCAGGTCCAGCAGTAGGAGAGGCTGTTGCTGTGAGAGAGAAAAGTTAAAATTAAATTTTATATCCATTTAAATGGGTTTTTTTTCCCTAAAGACTGACAGAATGTATACAACAGTAATGCTATTTTACTTACGTGTGTTTACATCTGCAGGTCCAGCAGTAGGAGAGGCTGTTGCTGTGAGAAAGAAAAATAAGAAAAGGTGAAATTAAATATTATGGGCATTTTAAATGTATATTTTTTTCCAAGACCCATAGCATAAACACCAGAGTAATTCTGTATTATTAATACAGAACAAAAAAGTGAAATTAAATATTGTCTGCATTTTAGCTATTTACTTTTCCTTTGAGACCTACAGCATTTCCTGTTTATAGGGAATCAGGGCTTAGATATAACAGTGATAGAGCCTAATTTTTCTGGGATACCTTGTAATTTAAGGGATGTGGTTTGGATTTGTTTTTTCCCATCCTTTAAATACTGCTTGGTTCAGCCTCTCTCCCCAGCCTTGCTTCTTCACTGAGACAACGAGCTAGCACTTGACTGATCTTGAGGTTCATTAATTTATTTAATCCTATCAATGTAATCCATTTTGAACAAACTCAAGCACTGCTATTAGATTTTATGGCACTGTGTCTGTATCTTACCTTCAGCCAGCGTGGAAAGGATTTCTGCAGCCGGGGTTGTCACGTTTGCTTCCAGTGCAGCAGGTATCAGGTTTGGTTCCGAAGTGTTTGCAGAGGCTGTGAGAAAAAGGAAGAAATGTGGAAAGAAGAGGGAAAGAGCACTCAGGTAAGGCAGGAATGTGCTCTTGGTGAATTTAAATGCCTTCAGATTCCACTGGGTTTAAAATGTGCCCCATCCTCACAGCAGGCTCTGCCCACAGCACTCACAGCTCCTACCTGCTGGCACCAAATTCATGGACAAACATGAGCTGCACTGAGAGATGCTGATTTGGCAGCATGTTTTGGCCTCTCCACTGAATTCCTGTCCCAGCTATGTTTTTCTGACCTGCTGCATGTTGTGCTAATGCCCTTAACCTGTCTGTGGTGTAATTGGGATTTCTGATGTCCTGCTCTCCTCTGTGGTGGTGCTGGAAGGGAAGGAGAGAGGCTGAAAGAGTGAGAGATTAAGTGGCTGCAAGCAGCAATAAAACCTATGTTAAAACCCTAAGAATAAATGGTTTTGGGAACCAGCTTTTGATTTCTGTGTTGCATATAATAAAGCATACACTCACGATTCTATATGGTAGAAAAATGCATTTTAACACTTGCTCTTCTGTGGATTATGAAGAGCATAATTAACACCTAGAAATCTCAAGAAACAGTAGTATAGCCTGTACTTTAAGGTTTTCAGGATGTTATGATTATTTCAGCAAAATAAAAAAAAAGTAGAATCAGAAACTTAAACCTGGAGTGTAAAAACTTGCCTCATGTTTTTACTAATTATTAGTAGGTAAGTGGTAAAGACAGTTTGTACTAGCAGGGCCAAGAAATAATGAAAATATAAAGAAATAATTTTGCAGTGGATGAATAAATAGTAATTTGAAGCAATAACTTGTAATTCAGAGCATGTGCCTTTGTAGAAAACTGTCTGCCAAGGAGCTGTAATCACATTATTTTTTTGAGTTAAAAATTAGGCTCTGAGCACTGGGGAGACTCTTTACAGAACTAATTTTGGGACTCCTGTCCCAAAAGCTCAGCCTTACCTGTTGGTGCAACTGTGGAGCGCGTTGCATCTGTGAACAGCAGAAAAAGAGCAAAAATTTACTTTATTGGGCAGTTATTTATATTATATATTTATGACAATAATTATTTTTGTTTCCACTCACACGTGCCTGGTTCACAACTGGATGGGCCTCTATTTTCTCCTTACTCTTTGCCTTTGTTATCTTGGGGGTTGGCTGTCAGTTGTTGACTAAATTGGTCCTGAACTACCTGCTTTTCACTATTTTCATAGCCAGGACTTGCTGTCCCACCTTGTTATTTTGTGCAAGGCATCCTTTTGCTCTTCAATCACTCAGACTTAAACAGAAGCAGCACCCCACCTTCACTTTTCATCCCTGGCCTGATTTCCAAGCTCTGCCCTGATGTTTCTTGCATTTACGGTGGACAGCATAGCCCAAGGAGGTTTATTCTTATTTTATAGCATTTTATTTTCGTTATCATTTTTATCTTTACTTGAGCAGATGACACCAACATCCTCATTGAGTCCACAGTTGTGCTTGCCCCAGCTGGCAGTCCCAAAGGTGGGATTCACTCCCTCTACACTGCACATCATCCAAGGGGATAACTTTTCCACTCTGGCCAAAGTAAGACAGTCCCAAGACAGAGACAGCTTGGCCACAGTGAAGTTGTCTGCACACAATGTTGGCGCTGTTCATATTGAAATAATCATCACAGACCATGCCCCATTTTCCATCATGATAAACTTCAACCCTCCCGGCGCATCGGTGCCCACCAGATTCCAGTCTAAGCTGTGGTTGTGGTGGAACTAAGGCAAAAGTTGACAGATAAATCTCAATTTGTTTATTTATAGCTAAACTTCTGGTGTCTAAATTTGAATCCCCGTGGTTCTGCTGCTTGCAGGGCCTGATCTACCCTGGTGGGGTATGGCTGCCTGTGCTGCTGAGGCACAGCTCACCCAGAGCTGGCTCGGGGGACCCTGCACATCTGCCAGGTACATTCACACTCAGGAGCACATCTCGTACCTCTGTGCTCCAATTCTTCTTTAATCCACTCGACAATTTTTTCCCATATTGCCTTTAGTTCTGTGTCTGCCTGGTCCCACCAGTCTCCACTTGCTGTGGCAGAGAAGGAAATGTATTAGCCCTGAAGTAACACATCATATTATTGTTTTGTAAATAATTCAATAGAGCCAGCCCTTGATCTCTCTGTGAAATCACCTCTTTTTGTAAGAGACTGGCAAGGCTTTTTTCATGGTGCCTATGGTGATAAATAAAGTTAAAATTATCCCATTCAAACTAGCAAGATTATAAGTTTGAAGGAACATGTCATGGAGAGCATATTTCCACTTGGGTCTGGCAGACTGCTCTGTGTTTCTTTCCCCCTCTTTCTCTACATTTTAAAATGTACAGTACAGAATAATTTTAATTAAAACTGGGATATTGGATGAAGAATATTTAGGAAACAACTTCCACAAGCTATTTCCCTTGTGAAAAAGACACAAAGGAATATTCTTCAGCCTTCTCCAGCCTGTAACCTTCATATTTCGAAATATGAAGGTTATATTTCAAAATACAGTATCTTAATATAATATTACATATGTTATATATATTATATTATGTATTTTGAAATACATACATTTTGAAATACATACATTTTGAAATACAACCTATGGATTTGGACTGAATCTTTGAAGTAGAAGACAAACTGTCAATTCTACAGTACAACACTCATCAGCAATATTCGAGGAGAATCTTTGCCACCACTTCCCAGCAAGCCAGCCTGTATTAGTAAATAATTCTGCAACATTTCAGAAATAATTTGGTAACAGTTCTGTAAAATCAAAAAGGTTTTCAAGGCAGTACCTGGTGCAGCCAGGAGAGTGGAGCTCAGCAGAAGCAGCCAGGTGAGACGCACCTGAAGGTCCATGGTTGTTGGTGGTGGTCTGTTCTAGCCCAGCACAGCTGCACAATTTATACCCAATGGGTTCTGTGCAACCTGATGCCCCTCCCTGAGCTTCCAGATGGATGCCAAGGAAGTGATTTAGTGAGGATTTTCCTTTCACAGGGTACATCCAGACATCCAGCTGAGGCGATCCAGCTCCGGGAGCTGTTCCAGACTGGCCACAAAGATCTTCCCAGACACTCCCCGGGCACCTTTGTGGCCCTGTGTTGGTGATGTGGCTGTTCCAGGAAGCAGTGATTTACTTTTGGGGATTAGGCTGTTTGGTAAGGATTCTCATGCCACCCATTAAGACATTTTCCGATTTACAACCATATTAACCTGATTAATTGGTGTGAGGATTGTGCCAAAAGATTAGCATCCTAAAAGTGTCAGGCAAGCCTCAGACAAATTCTCTTTGTTTGCCAAAATTACTCATGTAAGAAGCAGTTTTTCTTATTTTCCTGACTTCTCTTTAACCTGGGAGAAGATCCCTCCAGCATGTTTCAGATCTGCAGCTCTCTCTGTCTGACTTGTAGCCCCCAGAGCAACAAAAGAGCTTCCAGTCTTCTCCCTGGCATGGGGTGATGGTCAACACCACCATGGCCTCTGATGTCCTAAAGGATGCCTCCAGCTCTGCCTCATTTTGTCCTGTCAGGGAGAAGGGACTCAACTACAGAGAGGAAAAAAAAAAATAAAGCTGAATATTCTTAGTTGAATTAAAAATGAATTCTTTCTTTTCATAAACACTTTTCTTACTTTCATGGCACAGTACAGCTCTGTTTGGAGCCCTGATGTAGGGATGGAAGGTGGCATGGAAGGAACATGGCTGACTGCAAAAATCTTTAGTTATTAAGAAGCATCAAGATTTGCTTTTTCAGCATTCCTCAGTCTCCTTTACCAAACAGGTAAGGCCCCAAGGAGGTCATGCAGAGGGTAAATCCTGCCTGCCAAGAACCAGCAATGATGACAGAAGGGCTGGCCTATTGGTCTTGGAAGGGCATATATTAAGATGTTCCCCAGAACATCTTAAAGAAATCTATCAAAATCTGCTCCTAGAAAACAAACAGAGTGTGTAGTGCAATCGCTTTGGGCTGGAGGCTCAGCAGTAATCTTTCTTCATAGAGCAGAGTTTTGCTGCACCGGCAGATCTCCCCCTCCCTGGAAATAACTTTATTTAGAGTTATAATTTCTCTGAGTGTCTGGGCCTAAAGGGTCTAAAAGCAGAGGGGAAATGTGGATCTATTCTGGTGGCTGCTGCCACTGGAGGGCAGCGGGGCCCCGTCCTTGGGAAGAGAGCACAGAGATGGAAAAGATGCTCCAGCACCACAGAGCTGCTGTGGCTCCCATAAAAACCCTCCACCTGAGCAAATCCTTTAAAAGTGCACATTTTTGTAAGGAATTTCACTAAAGTGGTTTTGAAGGAATAGACTAAGGCTGACTGCCTTTCTCCTGTACATGTATTTATTTGTAAGGAATTTACTAAAGAGGTTTTGAAGGAATAAACTAAGGCTGACTTTCTCTTGTATGTGTATTATTTGTATTTCTCATTCCCTGGGGAAAAAGAAGCATCACTGATGTGTGTGAGCTCACAACTTTTTCCCATGCTGTAGCAATGTATTTGTCATTTCTTTCAGCATCATACTGCACTCCTGAAAAGTTTTGTTATGGGGTAAATCCTGGTTTTGGCCGCACCCACTGCATTCTCCACAATCTGGGGTGGGCCATGTCCACTGCCTTGCCACAGTGGAAGTGTTCCCAGTGCCAAACTCAGTTCTGTGCCAGCCCCTTGCCCAGTTCTGTTCCCTTTTCTGTACACACTCCAGCCCCTCAATGTCTTTGTTATCCTGAGTGACACAAAGCTGATCCCGAGGTGCCTCAGCAGTGCTGGCACAGGGGATGGATATGCCATGACCTTCTGGCCTTTCTTGGTCCTTACCCAAATTTAACCTTGACAACTTTTTTTAATGTCTGCCTGATGGTAAAAGATGTTCAAAGTCTTGTTCTCCTCTGATTTATCAAGTTGCTGGCAAGGACAGTCAGCTCTTAATTAATTATCCACTTGTTATTTCACTCTGTGAAACAAAACGGGTTTTACAAAAAAGGTGAGGTGTTATCATAGAATCATAGAATTCTTGATTTGGAAGCAATCCTGCTGGCCACACTAGTGCTGGAACAGGCCAGGATTTCTCTCTGACAGCCTTTCCACTGAAGTCCAATGAGTTCTGAAGTGAGAGGTGTTTTTGAGGAATGATTAGAGAAAAGGCAAATCCCAGCTGAAGTAAATCACACCCTCAATAACATAACCTGCAAGGTGATTGCCTGTATTTATGGTGAATTTATTGTAAAGTGACAATTTTAGGTATGAAGCTGCTGTGTTTGGACAAAACTGAGTATTGAGTGCTGGGTCTGTCACAGACACATTTTATGAAAAATCCTTTCCTTAGGATATTTTCTCCTGAGAAGCTGAAAAGCCTCAAAACCAAAATGTAAACAATGATTATCTGCTGCTGTGGAATGCAACAGGTGCATCTGTGATTGGTCTCGTGTGGTTGTTTCTAATTAATGGCCAATCACAGCCCAGATGGCTCAGACTCTCTGTCCGAGACAGAAGCTTTTGTTATCATTCCATTCCTTCTTTTTCTATTCTTAGCTAGCCTTCTGATGAAATCCTTTCTTCTATTCTTTTAGTATAGTTTTAGTATAATATATCCCATAAAATAATAAATCAGCCTTCTGGAACATGGAGTCAGATCCTCATCTCTTCCCTCATCCCAAAACCCCTGTGAACACCGTCACACTGGGTCCAGCTGCCCAGTCCCAGAGGAGAATTCCCTTGGGATAAGGATGTCACATCAGCCCCTGGAAGCCCCAGTGGGGGAAAATCTTTGTCAGGGGTGAAGGCTGTGCCAAAGTCGAGGGGTGTCAGTGACCTTGTCCCCAGGCATGGCAGGAGAGGTCATTCCATCCACCACTGAGGCTTTCTGTCAACACACCCTGCTTGTCTTGGCACCTGCTGCATTCTTGCAGCTTTTCCTGCTTGTGGACAATGGTCTTAATGGAGAGCTTGCCTCAGCTTCCAGCAAATCCCTTTGACCTCAGCAGTGCCAGGACAAGGTTGCATCAGTGCTGGTGACCTTCTCCAGCACCCTTGGAATATTTGTCATCAAACGCAGGAGTGGCCTTGGGGTGCCAGGGACTGAGCTGTCACTGCTGTTGTCTTTAAATTTAATTTCAATTTTTAAAATTTTAATTTCAATTTTTAAAATTTAATTTTTAAATCAGCGCAGTGAGACACATGAATTTTGCAGTGTAGCTCACTGCCAGTGCAGGGAAGATGAAATACACTGTAGGCTGCCAAAGTTAAAGTGATTTATTCCCAGCTGAGTAGTGGTTGTGAAATCAGTCATAATTAAATAAATTACCTCTGCTAGACAAATGATGGTGGGTATTTATTGATATATTTACAATGAAGTATTTAAATTAATAGAGCAAAGGCAAGGTTCAACTCATTGAGACAAGGGTGACCAAGACATGAGGTTAATCAAGCCAAAGCAGCACAATGTCACCATGACTTCCTTATAACTGCATTTCCTTTTCTCCTTGCATTTTAATATCACTTAAGGACCTTTGAGTTTCATTAGGAAGTACAAAAAATTCTCTTAGGGTTTTTTTGTGTGAGGTAAATGCAGATAACAGATAATATTAAAAATGCTCTTTTATGCACCACCTTTTCTTTTTTAAGACTTGAAACCTTTAACAACCTGATCCAGTGAAGAGGTTTTTCACACTCAAAAGGTCACATCCTTTCAGTCCTGTGGCAAATCAGATTTATATTTAAGTTTCATATATTAAATCTCCTTAAATATTAAAAATCTATATTTAAGCTCATGAAAACTCATGCAACTCAGAATTACTACTTTCACTGTGGTCAAAATACACTGTATTTTAAGCTTTTCCTCATGCATAAGCTACTGAAAAAACTAAATAAGATGCAAATCAGTAATAATTTAAAGAGCAATATTTTTATGGTAGGGAATTATTTTTTTTCAAGATAGAAATGGTTGAATAAGTATGAAATTGAAAGTACCAGGTATTTCAGTTCCCATAGAAGCTGTCAGAGGAGAAAATAGACACAATATACATTTTAGCAATTATGGATACTGTAAAATTAACTGTATTTTTCAAAGAGGTTTCTCACCCAGAAGGTGACTGGGCGCTGGAACAGCTCCTCTGGCTACAGCACAAAACCTGCCAGAGGTCAAGAAGTGCCTGGACAACATTCTAAGTCAGGTGGTTTAATTGTAGGGAGCCCTTTTGAGGAGCAGGGAGCTGGACTCAAACATCAGGGATTGTTTCCAAATCAAAATATTCTATGATTGTATGATAACCTTTCACCTTTTTTGTAAAACCTGTCTTGTTTAACAAAGTGTCCAACAACTGGATAATTAATTAAGAGCTGACTGTCCTTGAGAACAACTTAAAAAATCAGAGGAGAACGAGACTTTGAACTTTTTTTACCTTCAGGCAGACATTTCAAAATGTTGTCAAGGTTAAATTTGGGTAAGGACCAAGAAGGGCCAGAAGGTCATGGCATATCCTTCAGAGGGATCTGACACTGCTCTGGTTCCTTTTTCTTGCTTTCTGTCCCTAAGCTGCAGAGGAGTTGTGACTCTGAACCTTTGCATTTGGTTTTTCCTGGTTATCTCACTCAAATAAATGATTCTCAGGTGCTCAATAAAAGCTTTGTCAAGGTGAGATTTGTGAGATTAGGACTTTAAGCTAAGGAAAAGTCTCCTGTGTGAAAGTTTGTTGGTTCTGTGAGGGCAGAATGCGCCTCGGGATAGATTTTGCTGTTCCTCCCAAGCCTTGGTAGAGAGCAAATAGAGTTAACAAACTCCTTCTAAATAGAGCAAAGAGAGTTAACCTCCTTCTAAAGGAGGTTCCAGGTGACTAAAAAAGTGTGGTAGTAATACAATAGGATGGACTCTGGGTGACACTGCTTAAAATGCTCTAAAAGGTTTTGAATCTTAGTTGGATAGAAGTTTGCCATGTCAAATATGGATTAAAAATAAAGAAAAAGAGAGGGAAACTGCATAGGACAGAGATTTGGTGACAATGTGGAGACAATGTCTCTCTCAACGAAGAGAGACATAATGCTGGTGAGAAATGTGTTTTATAGTTCAGGGGAGCACTTCTGAATTTGACAAAATTAAAAATTCACTGGGGCTCCTCTTGTGCAAGCCAAGGTATTGCGCACAAGCAAACGACACTGGCATCACAGTGGCTGCCACACTTCTCCCCACCCCTTGTGAGAACACTCCCACAGGTATTTCCCATTCCCCCTCCACTGCACATCATCCATGACAATTTTTCTCGGGCTGTGAGCAAAAGTCACATCTCCTGAAGGTGATGCAGCATGTCCACAAACCCGGTGGTTGCAGACAGATGCTGAATGACTTTAATCCAAGAAATCACCACAAAGGTTCTCCCAGGCTCTTTTGCAAAATATTTCAGCCTGCCCTTAGCACTGGCTCCACCAAATCACCACCCTCGCCGACATTTATTTGAAAGACAAAAGAGAATTTCCCTGAACTTGGATGTTTCATGGAAGGACAGAATCAGAGATTTATGCAAGTTGGATTATGCTGCTTGAGCCAGCTTCTTCTGGGTGGTGTCTGTAAGAGCATTGAATACCTCCAGTGTTCTGCACTGTACAAATTCAGTTCTGAAACATCAGAGCATGATGTTAAATGCAGTTACACAAAAGTAAGGAGTTTGCCTCTTCCTTCAGATCCTGTGCCAGCTGTGAACGAAAAAATCAGAAACTTCTAGGTGGAGATTGAGTCACTGCAGTAACAACTACATCTAGCAAGGAAATGGGGTATTGCACGTGGTGCTGAAGATATTGTTGAAACAATAAGAAGCAGATTAATACACCTTGTTCCAGGACTATTACACAGGTCTACAACAGAAGTCAGACCAGTCTTGAAATGCATTTGTTTTTGACTATAGGGGAAAATACGAATTTTTAAAGTGTTAGTAGTAAAAAGGTTGTATAAATGAAATAATGCAGTCACTAAAATAAAAATCCAAGGCCAACCAAAGTAAAACCAAAGGATTTGATCAGATAGGGTTTGATACTTCAGAGGAAATGTTTTGGAAGGCAAGAAACTGAAAAAGCAGTGATAGGCAATGTAATTTCATAGAGTGGAGATACTTTTAACTTCTAAAATGTTTCAGTAATTTTTTTTTTGGCAGGAGTTCCTTTCTAATAGCTTCATTTTTGGAGTACCTTAATAATTCTTTGAAGCCCTTCTCTTTTGTTGGAGCAGTGCTTAACCCCTCCCCTTGGACAGCCCACAGCAGCCACTGGTCCAAGAGGAGCCAGGGAGAAAACATTACCAGGGCAATAAAACCTTATCAGCAGTAAACAAAATGCTATTTTTTTCTATTTTTTTTTCCAAAATGCAATACCAGGAGCCCCTCAAGGCTGTCCAAATTCTAGCCTGTGTTTCAAACAGTTAATTCCCAGTTTGATTTCTGTCCCCCTGGCTGTGGCACTGCTGCCTTTGGGCAGCACCTCCTGTGATGCCCGGATGAATCCTTGCGGCGCTGGCAGGGAGCAGCCCTCTTGTCTTCCCCAACAATGCATTCCTTAGCAAAATCCAGTCAACTTCTGGAACAAAGAGGGCTTGTCTCAGGCTGGCAAGGCTCAGATCAAGTGTTTACTCTGCTTGCTCAGAGTGCTGCTCTCAAACCAGCGCTGCCCGGGACCTCCAAGGGAAACTGAAGCAGCAGAAATCCAAAAACCTTTGGATTTCTGAGCCTGAACTGGGGATATAAACATCCAGCATTTGGGATAGAAGGTTTGGCTTGGCCAAACAGAGTCATGGAATCACTGAGGTTTTAAAAGAAACACCTTTGTGTGGAGGCACAGAGCCCTCACATGAGCACAGCTTGATTTTCATCATATCTCGTGCAACAAAGCCCTGCTTGAATCCAGGCTTAGCAATAGGTGGTAATTGATGCCAAATGCTTCCAAAACATCTCAACATCACTAGTCAGTCACTGGGAGGAAACAGAGAATCCACACCTCTGAAATGATGAGAAAAATACAGGAAAAACCCAAAGTGACAGTCATTCAGACTTGGCAGGCTCTTTAGAACGGCAGCAGTACAATTAATGTCTACATTACACCCTGTGACTAATCCACTTATTTCAGAAAAAAAAAAAGAGAAAATTTGGTTGGATGAGTACCAGGTGATTCAGGGCAAAAGAGGTGCTCCAAGTTTTATTCTAGGAAATGGAAGCAACTCTCACTCCAGTGACACAGCCAGGTCACTGGTGAGTTTCCTCAGCCAGGAGAGGTTTCATTGAAATAGACTTCTTGTGTCCTCAGTCTGAGAGAGATGATCTCCTAATATTCAAAAGCTGCTGTGTGAATTTTAGTGTCTCCTTAGGTTTTGCCATCTAGATAAAAAACAGCCAAAAATTTTAAAAATACCACAAGGAGATTCTAGTGCAATCCTGTTTAAAAAGCTTGGTTGTGACTTGGTGAGTCTGATGGAGTTAACTAAGAAAATAAAATTATCTGTTGAGTGAAATGATCTCCAGAGTATATTCCTTTAGTTATGTAATTGGAATTTGGTGCAAGCAGTGGGGCTGGGGCATTAAAGGACCCCAGAGGCAGAACTGGGAGCAGAAGGTTGTGCTCAGCTGCTGAATTCAGCTTGGTGTCAATGCATGTCTGTGGCATTCCATGGGAAAGCATGGGGAGAAAGCAATGAAAACCAGAAAAATGGTGTTTCTTACCCATACCCTACAAACCCTAATTGGGTTTTGAAATCTCAGTCTAGGATGAGGATTTGTTATTAATAAATAAAAAATTGAATCTACTTGCTGGCTATGAGATGCAGAAACAAAACCATGTTTATTTATACCCCATTATAAATATTTTTGTGGGGGGTTCCTGGGAAGGAGGGCTACAGAGATCAATGATCTGCTTCATTCTCCAAAATTAGAATGGAAGGATAAACAGGGCAGGAAATCCAGCATACAAACAAGCAAACAAGGACTTTGTTTCTGATCTTTGCTTCAACCCCAGTTCTGGCCAAATAGGTGCCTTGGTAGCACTGGGAACAGCATGAAGTCAGGAATTCAAAGACACCGTGCAATTATTTACTAAAAAATACACATGCATTTTAAATCAAATTGCTTTTGATCCCTTCTCTTGCCATTAAAGAAACCTTGAGGAGAATTTCTCAGGGATGTGCAGTTTTGTCAGAGCTCTGAGCACTTCCAGCTGTTTGGTCGTTCCCCTCTCCCAGTGGGATGGAGGAGACAATTGGGGGGAAATAAAATAGAAAATAAAATAAAATAAAATATAAAATAAAATAAAATATCTTGAGCCCCTCCAGCCTCCTCGCTGGCGGGGCAGCACAAGGAGCTGACAAATCCTTGACTGAGTGTGAGAGCTGCTCAGAACCATCAGTGTGTTCTCAACATTATTCTCATCCTAAATCCAGACAAGGCACTGTACCAGCTGCTAGGTAGAAAATTACCTACCCCAGCCAGAAGCAGTGCAGGGTGTGATTGGGTTGACACTTCTAAGAGATCTTCTCATGGTGCTGCAAACAAAATATTTATTGTTGGTGCTGAGATGATGAGCTGAGTGCTAAATGAACAAGCACACAGTTGAGTCGTGACAGACACACCAGGAGGAAATAAAATAACCCAATTCCAAAGTCAGACAGCTGTTCAAAGGAAAAAGCTGCCAAGTGATGGTTGGTGTGTCTTGTCTGAGGGCAGAGCAGGTGACAAAAATAAGCAGCCCCCAGAAAGCTCATTTAAAAGAGCAAAGGAAGCGTCCTTCACGTGCTCCTGGTTCTTGACACCCGTGTGTTTGCAGGCACCAGCCTTCACTGGGAGATTGGCATAACTGATCCCCTACAAACCAAACAAAAAACCAAAACAAAAGGCCAAATAAACAATTTTAGCTTACTTTTTGGCTTTAATTCCTTGTATTTTTTAACTAGGACATGAAAGGCAAGAAATCCCAGGTCTTGCTTTTCATGTTTTCATGCATCAGTGATAAATGTTTATGTGGCATTTGGCTGTTTGCATTTCCAGCATATTTCAGCCTGATTTTCAAATGTGCACAAGACATTCTGAAAGGCTGGGTAAGTCCTGAGAAGCCAAACTCCTCACAACCACAAAGGATACAGCCATGGAGAAGACAGCAAATTAAATAGTTTTGTGATCAGCAACCAAAAGTAATAAAAATTGAACAAAACTTCCTTCTGGAAAGCAGATATGAAATATCTTTCACCTCTTGACATTTGGGTGAGAGCTGAAAAGTCTCCTGGCTGAGATTCAGTCTCTTGGATGACATTTGTGGTTTTGCCTGGTTTAGGGTGTGTGTTAATGGAAGACTAAAAGTTGATAGAACAAACCTTTAGAATAGATTGTGTGTTTCAGCCTTGAAGATTGCAAACAACACGTCTTTAACAGCGCCCTGTATTTTGAATTTGGATTTATTCAATGTAGAGAAGTTAAAACTTAATGGAAAATATATTAATCAATGCTCAAAATAATTAGAATATTGTATAGCCACAAATCCAGTTGCTGTGGTAAGATCAATTTTTACATTTCCTTTCCAGAGATAATCCATTCTCACCAAATTAAATCTTCCTTCCTTTCAATATACCTTGAAATATTTCTTTATGACTCACTCAGGTTTTCACTCCAGCTCACAAAATTTTGAGGCATTAGATAAATGGTTTTAGAATTATGTGAGAGGAGAATTAAAGAAGGGAAAAATGACAAAATAATTGTGCTAAACAACTTGTGGCATGAAATTTGAAAATGTTTGTTAATCCTTTAAGAGGTGTTAGGATTACAAAGCTGTTCTAAGGCATTGTAGCAGAACTTATTGAAGATAAAGATATCACAGCTTCCCACATTGGCACATGTGAGTCTGTCATCAGTGAGGCATTTTGGTGGCTCATAAAATGTAAGGTTTGCCCTGCATTCATCCAGTGAGTGATGCTGACCTTTGCTCTGACATTATGCCACGTGAAAGCAGCTCCTTCAGTGCCAGCCTGGCAGGAAAACCATCAGGAACAGAAACAACAACTGCCAGGAGGATGACAGCACCAACCACTGGTGTATATATTAAATATATTTATATTATCTAATATTTATAATATTTATAATTATATTTTTAATATATTAAAATAATTTTTTATATTAAGATATCTAGAATTTCCCTGTGTAGTGTTTCAGAAGCAGAGGCTCAGACCATCACTTGGAATTTTTAATCAAACAGACCACACTCTTCAAAACATTTACATTTTAAGCACAGAGACATTAATTTGAGAGACAAAATAGATTTATTGCTTTGTAAATATTCCTTTCTTCAATTATAAATTACACTGCTCACGGAACAGATTAATTTTAGCTTAGAAATCTCTGCATTTTATAAATAAGCACAGGCCCATCATTGTTTCAATGAGAAATATAGCACTAAAAGCAATACTCAGAGTGATTAGAATATTGTATAGTCACAATTCTGGTTGTTAGAAGAGCCCAGCCCTAAGAGTGAAATTTTTGGGGTTTGATCTCAGCTTATTGAAGGTCAAGGCACAAAGAACTCCAGTTTTAAAGGATGGCTCCCGGATCAAAGTCGGAAATAAGTAAACTGGCAGATTCATTGCCTTCAACTGTTTGGACAGGCTTCATATTAGCAGGGATGACAACTCAACTGAGTAAACTTCATAAGCAGAACACAACTGAGGGAATGAAATATTTCTCAAGAAGGCTGGGAGTTTGCTCCCAGCTGGCTGTCATGGAATCATGGGATCATTTAGGTTAGAAAAGACCTTTAAGGTTATTGAGTCCTACCATTAACCTAGCACAGATAAGTCCACCAAGAAACCATATCCCCAAGTGCCATCGAATCCACAATCAGACTGCAGCTAATTAGCACAGATCAAGGAGTTATAGCACTAAAAAGGATTACAATGATCTCTCCTTTGGGACAGCCATGGAAGTTATACTTTTGAAATGGTGGCTGAAAGCACAAGCTTGCAAGGTGTGGATCTCTTCCCTTTTGTGGCAAAGCTGGCAAAAGCAGATTTCAGTGAGAGGCGACAGAGCTGTGGCTTTTCTTGGAGCTTTTTGGTCTCCCTGGAGCAAACATGAGAGAAATTTATTCGGTTTTCTCGGTGCTCTCACTCGGAGCATCCCCTCCTCGGAGCTGGAGGGGCCCAACCACCACATCCACTTGTTCCTCAGCAGGGCTGGTGTCCCTCTTGGGCCTGGAGCTGCAGCCCCTGTAGCAGCGGGAGGAGTAGTCCCCGAGCCTGCAGACCAGCATCTGGCACTTGAGGTACACCGACGGGTGCTGGCTCATGAACTCGAATGCGTTAAACTTGAACCGAGCAAAGTGGCTGGAAGGGGAGTAGTAGGTGGCATAGGAAGAATCTCTAGGACACCTAGAAAGGAGCAAGAGAAGGGGATTAGTCTTCATGGATACACACATGAACGTTCTTGCAAAATTAAAATTCAAATTATTCGATTTATTATGATAAATTCCCTCGAAATTCAGATTAAAACTGAATTATGTCATAGTTGGGTACTAGGAAAGCAGTGGGATAAAAATGTAACCTTCATAGCATGGTATGGACTTTAAAAATATAGAAACATATAAAATATAAAATAAAATATAAAAAATATATTTTAAAGTACTATGAAGCAGCTGGAGGGTTGGCAACTCTTCTTCTTTTTCCAAGAGAAGGACATTTTGAATGATGAAGAGGGAACAACAGACTGTTATTAATGTCAGTGTTACACAAGGCATAAAAAATTAGTCTAATGCTTGTTTTACTAAAATATTTAACTCTTAGGATGACAATTCCTACTGCCACACTGTGTCCACTTTTCTCCCACTACTTCAAATTTTATTCACAGGACAAAGATGGAGTAAGTGAAATGATAGTAAGCTCTAAATATAATTTCTTATTTCCAAGTTCATACTGCAAAATTAAAAAAAAAATCAAAGACCACTTTTCACAGTCTGTTGGTAGTGAGCTCTAACCCCATTCAGATCGGCTGTATCATTTAAAATAAACGTGGATGACAGGTGTGCCTCTAGCTTTGAATGCAGCTCTTACCCATTCCTGACTAAGTAATAGGCCAGCCTGTTAAAATCACGAGGGTCAGGTGCTGCCACACACGTGTCCACAACCACCTTCAGGTTTGGGTCCGAGCTGTGAAGACAGGCTTGCAGGTAGAGGTTTTGGTTGAGGTCGATGTAGTAGGGAGAGGCGCGCACTTGGCGCCGGAACGCCGGGGACTCGTAGAAGGTGATGTTCATGTTGTATCTCCCAAACTGGTACTCGTCCACATCCACGGTGTCCTCAGCAGCGTACACCACCTGCTGCCAGCTCTTCCTCAGCATTTTGCAGCTGACGTGCAAGTTGATGTTCTTCTTCCTCTTGATTATGTACCCGGAAGATGCGACCCTGATGGTGTTGGAGTAGTTGATTGTGTCGTTGTTCTCCTGTTTAACGATGCAATTTAAAATCAGGAATTGTGCTTTTGTCATGTGTCACTGTCATGTTTTCTGAAAAATCCCTTCGCCAGGATTTCTTCTCCTGGGAAGATAAGAAGCCTCAGCTTCTCCTGTGTTTGCTGCTTTGGAATGTGGTCTGGAGACTGTTTATCCAAACACGTGCATTGTTTTTACTTAATGACCAATCACCATCAGCTGTGTCAGTCTCTGAGGAGTCAGTCACGAGTTTTCATTATTCATTCTTATTAAGCCTTCTGTGTGTATCCTTATCTTTCTTTAGTATACTTTTAGTATAGCATAATATCATCGTATCATATTGTATCACTTCTGAGAACATGGAGTCAGATTCCTCATCTCTCACCTCGTCCTGGGGACCTCACAACACCACAGTCATGTTCCACCTAAGTTTTGCCAAGCTTAGGTATGCAATTGAGTGCCCAAAACACGGAGTTTACCTCTTGTATTGTCCCACAGCCGTTGTAGGGGATGTTGAATACAACCTCCTGGGAGGTGACTGTCGGTCTGCAGCGATTGTCATTCAGGGTGACCCTCCGTGCTGAGTAGCCCTGGGACTGGAGGTAGTCTCTGCTGACCACTACGTGCATGTAGTCTGGCAAGCACTGAATGGCTGGCAGGAGAGGAAGGTACAATATATTTGTGACTTTAGGTATTTGGTAATGATTAGAGGCAGGTTTTTTTCTGAATTTAGAAGTCAGGGGGTTCTCACCCCAACCCACTCTATTTCACACCCATCATTCAGTTTCCACAATTCAATTTCCAACAATCTTTAAATTTACACAGATATTTATTCTGCAAACAAAAACAATAAATAGGCTTGTCTGTTGGGAAACACTGGGCAGGAACTTACTGGTGTTGTGACGTGCTGGAATGGAGGAGTAGTGAGCCTGAAAGCCTCTGAAGGAGAATCTGGAATCGCTGTGGAAGCGAACACTCATCATGTTTGAAGAGGACACGTATGTGGGAAAGGAGCCAGAGCAGAATCTCCCAAGCATAGGGGAAGAGTGGAGAGGTCCATCATAGACTTCAATGTAGTCGTGCTGGCATGTCCTGCTTTGCATCCTGGTAGAAAAATATGAGCACTTTGTCAAATCCATTTCAGAAACTCTGATTTCACTGCCTAACATGTGATAAAGTCTTTCAGCATTTAAAGTTTTCTCAGCACAAATTTAATTTGGCTTTTATGCAGCTTTAGCAGAAAATGGTGAGTAAAAAATGCAACATCAATCCAGATTTTGATCTGGTCTTTCAACTGTGGATGTTATTGGAAGTATCTTTAAAATTGAGAAGGTGGGTTTCAAATAAGTTCTCAAATAAGTTTCAAATAAGAGTTTCAAATAAGATCTCAAACTTGTCAAGTAAGTTTTGACTTTGATATTTGCCCAGGGAATCAAGGTTTTACTTACACAATATCTCTAAATGTGAGTGTTACACGGAAATTGTTCTCTACTTGTATTTCCCACACGCAGTCAGCGTCGTTTGGATAATTTCCAGGATAGTTGGGACTCTGCAGCACCCCAGAGGGATCTGAGACTGAGCCACCACAAAAATAAGGTGCTGCAGAAAGAAATGGGAAAGAATTTACTTACAGTAACCTCTGCAAAAGTGTACTTGAGCTGTATGTCCCTCACCCATAGCTATTGAAAAGCATGTCCCCTGCTGACTGCAGGTAGTAGATTATAGGAGCTGAGTCAAAACTAATATTTGTTTTTGCTTTAGCTTTGCTTTCATGTCGGATTTGGAATTCCCTCAGGGGTGGATTTCCATCCATGGTGTCAGACTACCCTCTTCAGGCTGGGCTGGTAACACCTGGATGATTTCTGCCCCTTTTTAGAGTCGAGGTCAATTCTGGGAGGAGTCATGACAGTTGAAATGGAAGCGCCTTCCTCAACAGAAAGCCTCTCACCAGTTACTCTGCTGCTTCTCTTTATTCCCCTAAGGTCTTTGGAGGGTAAATAAGTTGCAAGTTTTCTAGAAAACAGCAATTTTCTGGTCTCAGACTGAAATAAGCCCTTCAGGCTGCTGTGAAAAGTCCTAAGTACAAACATAGCTGCAAAAAGCTTTAGTGTTCCTGCCAGCATGAATGACATAATTCTTGTCACAGGTAATCCTAAAAATGTCTTTGTAGAAGGTGAGCACAACCTCTGAATATAAATGCTACAAGATGTGACATTTAAAGATGAAAATCCATTTTATATTCTGCTTGAAAAAGATCACTCAAACGTACAGTGATATTGTCATAGAGACAAAAGACAAATTTACAGAAATGTGCAAAGGGGAGACAGACAGACCACAAATTAGCAAGGTGAGAAGAGCCACAGCAGAACATTACCTGGTGGAGGTGTTGAGGTGGCCACTGGAGCTGTGGGTGTGAAGGAAGAAGAGAGACATGTAAGAAGTGCAATTCGTGAGAAAGGAACTGGGGCCTGGACATGGCCTCACCTTGAGGCACAGAGTGATAAAATGGGGATCACAGAGAGGCAGGGAAGTGGAAACAGGAGATGAGGCACAGAGGGCCATTAGCTCCATAGGAGACCCAGTTGCAAGCACTGCAAATAACCACATTCTAGTTTCTTCTGATCATATCCCAAAACCCAGAGTATATCTAGAAAACAACACTGGTACAACCAATACAGGAATTGAAGGGGTGAAGGCAGATTGATCCCTGGGCATGATACAACTGGTTGCAGTGAGAGGCAATCCCTCTGCAAAGAGTTTCATTAAACCAGCAATGGCTGCAGAGTTCCTGGACTGAAAGCACAGCTGTCCCATTTACCAGCTCTTCCCCATGCTCTGTTTGCATCCCCACTTTAGTTTGGGGTGGCCTAACTGGAGAGGCCCAGGGCTGGGACACTACTTGCACTGAAATGAGCTCTGGCAAGGGAGATGAGGAGCAGTGGGGAGGGCAGTGAGTGAGAGTAGACAGGGTTACCTTCTGTGCTGCTCATTGCCGTGCTAGCCACTGTGCTTGTGGTGGTCAGCAGTGCTGGGCTGGACACCTCGGTTGTGGCAGGGGCTGGTGCTGTGGTGGTCATTTCCAGAGGGGTGGGTGTCTCTGTAAGTTGGGGAGGTGATGAGTTCAATGGCCATGAAAAGCAGAGCTGGAGGCATAATGCCAGGAGAGAGGGTGGAGCTCTTTCCTTCCTTCCCCCCATCCTGGCACCAGCCTGACCTGTCCCCAGTCCTGCCCCATCCTCCATAAAGAACAACCCTTCAATCCACAGCTTTGCCCCATCAGTGGATGCCAACAGCAGGAAATGTGGGGATACTGCTGTTCC